>NC_135082.1:7310000-7653333 GCF_051107435.1 Chaetodon auriga | reverse complement strand
TGTGTGCGCACACATGTCAAAGAAAGAAAGAGAGAGAGAGCACATGCACGCCTGTGTGTGTGTGTGTGTGTGTTTGTGTGCATGTGTTATCATTCCTCAGCACCGTGCTCCTCTTGGCAGATGGCTCTGCCAACCTCAGGACCTGGGGTGTGTGTGTGTGTGTATGTGTGTGTGTGTGTGTGTGTGTATTGTCTTAGTATCTTGGGGGCACTAGGGCAGAAGCTACCTGGTGTTGACTGCCAAGTCTCTCGCTCTCTTGTGCTCTCTTTCCTAAACCCTCCAACACACACACACGCACACACACACACACACACACACACACACACACACACACACACACACACACACGCACGCACACTCCTGCTGATATGCCTTGCCCAGTCACGACTTGTATTATGTATGAGATTGAATTTTGTTTTTGATAAGGAACAGCAGTTCAAGCTGTTTTTGAAAGCCACTGCAGGACACATGATGAAAGTGAGGATCATTACTCTTATCATTTGGATTATCAAGCAGTGGAAAGAGTAACAGAAGTCAACTTGGCTGTTTAATAACTCCGTGTTATCACATTAAGACGTCATCAGGACTGCTGCTGTCTGAATTAGTGTCACAGAGCAAGCACTGTTCTTCATTAACCAATTCAACTAATCACTACTTAAAGTTTCACAACAAATTAAGGAACACCACTTCAAGCAAATACTCAATTAACAAATTAAACAAACTCTTAATTGGTTTTTAGCAACAAATTAGGATAGTAATTTCAAGCAAGCTCTTCATTAACTAATTTGACCCATTCCTAATTCAATTGTCACAGCAAAGGAATGATTATCTGAGGCAAACAGTTCACTAATTCAATAAATTCATCACTAAACAAACAAAACATCACGTTTCAGATTACCGTGCAGTTCATACGGTGCAACAATTTCTAGTCATTTTCAGCGATTTTGTCCTTCTCCCACTCGTGCGGGCTTGAATGTGCTTCCAAAACTCTTGAGCAGCTCACCCTCCCTTTATCTCTCCACTGTGTATTCTCTGATAAAGAAAACTACAGCAAAAGTAATGTTTAAAAAAAGACATAAAAGGGACTCTGGAGCAATAACTACACAGATAAATACAAGTATTAGAAGGTGGGAAACTCTGCCAATATTAGAACAGCAGCTACAACAGAAGCTTGGTGATCTGATCCCATGGGGAGGATCCGGCACAGCTATGTACGCTATTCTGCTTTATAGTCTAATTAGTAGTTACAAGGCTTTTAGTCACATCTATTGACAAGGCAATTGCATTTCTGCACGCCATTAACAAAAAATAACACCTCAGCACAGCGCAGCCTTCTTCACCTGTGCTTATTTGGTAAACTGGCAGCGAACGTGAACAGTTGTGAACGGCTTCTGATCCGGGGAACACTATCTTCCGTCCTATCAGTCGTTTTTAATAAAGACATTGCAGCTCAGAGAGACATACCTCAGCGTAAGTACTCGTGCTGCGCTCATGAGTGACGTTTTATTGCCCCTCGTTGAGCCGCTGAGTGCCCGCTGGGTGTCGTCATCTGATGTTTGTCACGGTTATTTTCTGCGTGAATTCATTATGGTTTTTTAAATCATTATAGTTTCATTAAATGTTTGAAATTTCAGTATAATTTTGTTTCATTTTTAAGATATTGCTCATAAAAAAAAAAACAAGTAAAATCGACCCTTTTTTTGACTATGATCTGACTGGTAATAATATGATATATTCCAAGTCACTAAATAAGATAATGGTGTTATAGCTAATAGCCATATTGCATTTTACTGGGCCCTGTGACCTTTTGGCTAATTATCCATGACATGATGCAACTTACAAGGAGAAACTGTGTGGTAATTATGGGAGTCTGAAAACTTATCTAGGAAAAGCATGTGATATCCAGTCGTTACCAATGACATGCTCTCTAAAAGACTACAGACACAATCACAAGCTCCACATTACTGGGTTTCCTGAAGGGGCAAAGGGGGTGTCTGGTCCAATCAAGCTCTTTCAGAGCTGGTTACCATAGTTCCTACAGCCGCAGATGAAATGAGGTTACACTACACTGGAGCAGGTAAATCACACCTGCAGCTAAATCAGATCGCAGTCGGTGCCCTTGGCCAGTGATAATTAGATTTCATCATTTCTCCAACAAGGGGCATAATGTTTGACAAGGTGAAGTTGATGCTCTGGGAAGGCAGCATATAACAGAACATATGCGTTACTGTATCCTGCTGAGGTGCAAATTATGGCTGATGGAGCCTCCAAGACCTTCGACACCCCTGAAGAATTCAAATCTTCCCTCCACGAGACAGATGGCAGGCTGCATGTTTCTGGACACTCGATAAGGCTTAAATAGTTTATTCCTTAATACGGTTTGTTTGTTTTCATAGTCCCGGTTGGGAATTATGCATGACTTTGCCACCGATCGAACCCGAGGCCGAGGTGTAATATTGTAAAATTGAATGTTTGTGTTGGATGGATGAGTATCAAATTAAATTTCGATAATGCCTTTTCTGGGTTTAGATGAGGCTGCTGTTGATGAATGTGTCTGAACAGTTTTTATTTTAGATGATTTCTATGTTGTTTCACTCAGTTTCTCCCACAGGGTTTGGTCTCCCCATGTCTTTTCTGATTACTTACCTTTACTCTGACTGGTTATTCTATGAGTCGCACAGGCGTAGGCATTGCACATGGAACATCACTGTGTCATTATATATCATAATACATGTCAGCCAAGAGCTGCAGTCGCCCTTTCCTTTGCTTAATTGTAAATGCTATTTAATATCACTTAGACAAGGCTGCTATATATCTGCTGAAGAAATGTTGAAGAAAAAAAGCACTTTGTTTACTTTGTGTATTAATATGGTGATAAACCAGTGAAATATCTGACAATACTTTGGTGAATTATAAGTGCTTAGTGAGCCTAATTAGTTCAGGATGCTTTCAGTTCCCTTTCCACTCGTTTATTTTCCTCTGCAACAAAAGAATGATGCTTCCAAAGTTAATAGAGACCTTTGCTGGATTACATCCGCCATCCACACAACAGAAGTCCATTTTAAAAGCTCTCATTATTATTGATGATGCTGTACAAAACACACAGAAGAGCAAAGCCTCTGGACCAGATGAGCACTGTAGTGACTGTGATAAAGAGTTTAATGGAGTTCTACGTATAATCGTTCATTCTTCTCATCTTTAAGGGCCAGTATTTCCTTTCCCCTCTTTTTCCACTATCAAAAAATCTTTCCCTCTACAGGCCAACTGCATGGTGACATGTGAGCTGAAGGTGGGTGGACGGGGACTGCACGCTGCTTACATCTACAAACTTTCACTGATAAAGATAAATGTTCTGCTGAGGATTTTATATCCCATCCAGATGGTTGATATTTTATTTTCTTATAAGACGCTTAAGAGACTGAACAGATGGCTTAGCTCTACATGGAGCAACACTTCAACTCTCAGCAACAGGGGTCTAGACTGACTCAATAATAGAAGCTTTAACAGTTGACCTTTGTCTCAAATTAGTTCAGCGGCGGCAAGATTTTACACCTCAATTAGCAAAAACTGACTTAGGAAGATAAAGGTATTTGGAATCTGTGCGATGTAGTAATATATGCGGATTGTCTGCTCAACAAAGGCTCCATCTCCTTCATGAAGATTTCTTCAGATTCCTCAAGTTGAGGCATTTTATCATCTCTTCCATCGCTGTGATGACTGACAGAGCGGTTCCAGTTATTTTACCTCTGGTGTTTCTATAGATATCTTTTGCACAAAGACGTGAGAAAAGCAAGTGTCAGCACTAAGTGATGATGACATGTGAAAGATATCCGTAAGAACAATCCGCATGTCCTCTTGAGGTACAGCAGACCCTGTTTTAATCCTAATATATGACAGATGTGGTGCTTTGAGTCGGCTGTTTACAGCCTCGTGTCATGTTGCGGCGATACTGAAGCTAAATCCTGAAAGAAACTGAGAAAACATTTTAAGCTAGTTTGGAGATTCTGTCTCATTATTACTTTGACTCGTTGGTTAAAATGTATAAACAGTTGGAGACACATCTGTGGAATATTACATCCTTCGCAGCGAGGAAAGGTTCAGTCCACGTCTGCAGTGGATCACTCACAAGTCCTCACAATGGAGCTCTCTGGCACAGGATTGAGTAAATACTTCTGGAAGACATCAAATCCACATGAAACTGGAAAGTTTTTTTAAAATCTGGAAACAGGATTTTAAACTGCTCCGATCAATATTTTTCTATTAACGATGGATTAAATGAGCGTGTGCAATGAGATTGAAGGCTCTGGGGAATTGTGATGCGCAGTTGTCATTATTTTCTGATATCACTTTTACTTTTGATTCCAAAGATCCATTGTTTAATCAGAGCAGCTGACAGATTCATCAGTAATTAAAGAATCATTTCCAGGCCTATCGACTCAAGGTTTGTCACCCAGGATTCTTTTCTTTTCTCTTTTTTTTTCATTCTGCCACTACCTTTGTAAGATGTGACTGAAATATGAAAGACAAAGGCCAAAAATAAAGTTAAAACACTTTGGTTTTTTTTCTTCAGAACCACGGCCAGCGCCTGCCGCCTCCCAGATGGACTCCAGGTGATCTTCCTGGTGTCCTCACTCTGGCTCACACCTGCTGACAGAGCTCCCGTCGCACAGCCCTGAGAGATAATTGTCCCACCAGTATGGGATAAAAAGGATTTCTCCCAGATAGGAAGCTTCCTTCTCTGTTATCTGCTGTTACTTTTGGAGCGTTTGTTTGTTCCAGTTCGGGATGAGGCGCAGCTTCCTTTCACAGCCTCTGAGCTGCTGATGATGATGGTGTGAAGTGTCGTCAAGTGGAGCTGGTTTGGCGAGCTCAGGCCCATCACACGGCGAGGATGGAAATTTCTCTGTGATGAATGATTTTGCACGTATTGAGCTGACACGTGTGACTGAGCTGATTGAGAGCTTGGGAGGATTGACGGGCAGATTGAATATTGGACTGAGAGACTGAACACTGAATGCATTGACTATAAATTGACTCTGTCACCACTTTTTCCTGCAGATCCCATCTTTTCCACCTGTGAGCTTATGCCCAGACTCTTTATTTGGACAGGAAGCAGCATTTTGACTGCAACTGCAACATTTTGAATCCATTTTAAACCAGCATAAAAATAAGAATCATTCAAACTATTTCAAGACCCAATAAGATGAAGTAATAATAATAATAACAATAATAATAGTAATAATGATAGCCAGGGTCTTCCCGCACATGTGAACTTTTACGCTCCAAACACGCAGCTGGAATCTTACAATTCCATGCTGACGATACGTGTAATCAATTCCCTAATTAACGACCTAAATGGTTCAACCAATCACCATCAGTGTCAATTAACATTCAAAGTGATCTCCCCCAGATTCCACTACCATGATTAGCTGGCAACATGATGGGCAATTACAGTGAGGAGAGCGCAACATTCAATGCAAGCCCTATTACAATTATACACAGCCTTCAGATCTCCGAGTGAGAGAATGAAACAAGGAGCGAGATGGGAGGAGGAGGAGGAGGAGGAGGAGGAGGAGGGAGAAAGAGCAACAAAGAGGAGAAGAGATGAAAGGGTATTTCTTCAGGAGGAGGAGGAGGAGACCTACAGTGTTGGATTCGTTCAGATTGAACAAAGGCGTGGGGAGCGTCAAGATTGTTTTCTCTCTCCCTTAAAGGGAAAATCCACTGTCAAACCGGAGCCGCACATCAATGGCGAGTGACAGACTTTTAACTCCAATCTGACTGATTTTCATGGGCTCTATTGAAGGTGGTGTCAGCTTTTATGCCTGTAAAATCCATTGTAAAATTGGAGAAAAATAGCTCCATTTGAAAATCACTCTCTCTCTCCGTTCTGGTTTTCTTCCTCCGGTGGAGGTGTTCTCCTCCTTATAATCTTGGACAGTTGAGTCCATTTTAACATTTATTAGCACTGAGCTGTCAGCCACATCAAAGCAGCTTGCAGAGCTGTTGGTAAAAGACACTGGTTAAGTGCAGACTCTGGTCAGCAGCAGGAGCATCGTGCGCTGCACCGGCTCCATTCAACCAAACCAGTACGTTTCATCATGTTGTCTTAGGCCTGGACCGTGGAGGAAAAGTTGAATTTAGTGCATTATCTGTATTTGGCTGGTTTAAGGGTATGCTTGAAATGAGCTGGCTGGTACAAGTCGACCACATTCAAAGGTGTTTATACATGCTCTGAGCGGCCACGCTGCTGTCACATCCTCCTCTAGCTGCATTTTACTTCTTCCACAATCTCTCTGTCACAACTCTTTGTCGTCTCAACACAATGGGTGGTACAAGTGGGGATAACAGTGCATACTTTCAGACAGTCTCTACTCCAGAGCTTTTATGGTGTGCCAGTTGTTTTCACATACGAAATGTGGGTAGCAAGCGGAGAATGTAAAAATGAGAAAGAAGTTCAGACTGTACTTTCCCACCTCTGCACACCTGGCCAATTGCTGTGCTGTGAGTCAGCTTTGGAAAGAAAAAAAAAAACATTTTTCAGAAAGGTTGTGGGGTGGTGGTTTCAGATGCTGTCCAATCAGACAGGCATTTTGTATGAAGCAAACAGAAACCCTCAGTTTCACTTTCTAAACTAAAAAAAAATTCAAATTATCGGATAGAAATTTTGGCAAAAAGTCCAAACTCATTGTGTGAGCATTTTCTGACCTGATGCCTGTCATGACAACGCTGTTGGAGAGCGCGTCCCCAAAATATTAGAAAAATAAAATATGACTGTTTTGTCAGGTTAAGGTTTGGTTAGGTTTAGGCATAAAAACATACCTTAGTAAGAGAAAGAAAGGTGGCACCAACACACAGCAGCCTCACGTCATGTTTGAAATCACCACCTTGAGCTCTGGGATGTGGTCACTGTCAATTTTTATGGAGGTAACAATTAACTGGGAAAATTATCAGATAATGACAGCAATCATTATTTGCATCCCTAATGTCTACCTGTAACTTCATTTTATATATCTCAACAAAGAGTGTGTGTCTGTGAGCACTCTCACCAAAGAGTGATTTCTCACTCTGGACTCAGATTGTTTCAGTCCTGTTAAAACTATCCAGCATTTTCTTTCTTTCCTATTCCATTTATCATCTTGAGGGGTCCTTCCCTTCAGGTCGTGAACCGCTGCCTGAATACACCCAGAGACAGTAAACAGATCTCTGCTGTGGTACGAACAGTGTGGCAAAATCTCTTCGGAACAAGTGAGCAATGCTGCCATTTTTCTGGCGAGGACAGTCTCAAAGTTGGACGTGCTGCAGCAGAGAGAACAGAGTTGTCAGAGCTCTTTTTCTCTGGAGTTCACACCCGCTGAGGGCAGCTAAAAGAAACCGACCTTGCTTTATTATGTCAGACCGTGCAATCAAAAATCCAGGAGCCTTCTAGTTTCCATTTGCACCTTCAGGTTCCACCTTTCAGCTGATCTTCCCATCAGCGGCTTCGCTTTCTGTCTTTTAATCAGACGTTTGATGCTTGTTTCTGTCTGTAAAAAGCCTTTTGAAAATGCATAAGACCATCTGACAGCAGCGGCATGATGGAGCAGTGGCAGGAGGAGGGTTACATGTGTACACACCCTGAGCTTGTTGTTGAGCCCTGTGCAGCTCCACTCCAGCAGCGGGGGGTTAAGTACCTTGCTCCAGGGCCCTTCCATGGTGGCTGCTGAGGGACAGCAGTGTGTCTCACTTTCCCCGCTCACATTCTCCCCGCTGGAGTACGGATTCATAACAGCTACACGGTTGCCAAGTTATTGTGCTCCCACTATAATACATAGTTGAACTGTAGAGGCTGACTGTCACACAGTGTATACTGTAGCTCCTACAGTCCTGCTTACTGCTTCAGCAGCTGACAGCCCAAAAATATATCCAATACAGTATTTATCCAGCATGTAAAACCTGTAGTGACGCAGGTCTGATACTGTTTTTATGGTCTTGATGGAAGGATTTTTTTTATTAAACAAATCCAGTTTCCTGAGGACGCATCAACGTCACACCACCTTCCATCACATTCATTCATACTGAAGGCAGAACTGAGCAGATCCAGACAGCTGCACTGCGTTTACAAGGCACTGCTCTGAAACAACATGGAAAATGTATCCAGCATAAAACATGCCTGATGTCTGCATTGTCTTTAGTCATACAAAATTTCAAGGTGCTTCTTATTTCTATTCATTCAGAAGGAATTTCCTGAGCATACATAGACTTCCTCTCCATCATCTTATATCATACATGTTGTGCGCTGAGGTGGCTGCGGCTCAGCAGTGGTCCCCTTATCGACATTGGAAGTAAATGGGTAGATGAGAGATGAAAGTGTAAAGGGCCTTGGGTTAAAGCTCTATAGAAATGCAGCTTTACTGGAATCTGACCAGTACAACCAGGGTCCAAGCTGACAAACTGTTCTGAATTTCCAAATTACCTTTCAAATGTCTAATTTCTGCACAAATGTTGCAATAAATTCCAAACCACGCAGAGAAAGAGAAAGCCGTCATTAAAGCTCTGCCGTCGTTTGGCCTCCGTGGTGTTAAACAGCACTTCTCTCCATGCGAGTCTTTGTTCCACGGCTGCATATGATATGACTTCACTCAGGATTGTAAGATAATGCAACACTGTGCAGTCTGTTAGGGCTGCAGCTGACACTTATTTTCATGACAGATTGCAGCCTGACTCCTACTGAAATTTTGAGGCCTGTATATCAATATTTGAGAGTTTAAAAAAAATTGGATTCCAATTTACAGGCCAATTGTACATTTTTTTTAACATAAGCAATCTTGATATACCTCTTATATAAAAATATCTTTTTTTTTATTATAAAAAATCTTCTTGTCAGTGAAGGTAGGCCAACATATGCACTGATACAGATAGATCTGCAGTAATATCTGACATTTTTATGTTGACTGATTAATCATTTAGTCAAAAAAAAGCCCATCACAAGTTCCGACAGCCTGACATGACGTCTTCAGATGTCCTGTTTCATCCAGCTGACAGTATAAAGCCCAGAGATATGTTTCCTGTGACAGAGGAAAGCTGCAGTTCCTCATGTCTGAGAAGCTGGAACCAGAGACTGTTCGTTTTTCCTTTAAAACTGCTGTTAATGGTTTATGAAAACAGCAGCTGATTCATTTTGCTGATCAACTAATCAACCAACAAAGAAGACACTGTATTAACTCTATATCAGCCTACAGACAGCAGCGTGTCACTCTGAGTCGGGGCCCCCACAGCACAATGCTCATCACTCCTTTCATGAAATGATTGTGACACATTATTGTCTTCAGGAGGAGGCAAATCAAGTTGCAGCATCTCCAAACTAAACAGCTGAATTGCTCGACTGCACAGATGCACAATCAGCACACAGGCAGCGTTCAGCCTCCACTGAAATCCCCAAATCATCTCAACCCAACTTCACTCCTTCATGTGTCCATGGCTGTGTGTTTACCCAGAACACAGAGCCCCCAGCAGCAGCAGCAGCAGCAGCAGCACCGCTGCAGCTCACCTCAGCTCTGTTTACCAACACGCTGTCCAACAACATCAGACCTGAACCAAACTATCAAAGTTGTGCGTGGCATCACATGAGGACACGGGTCGTCCTCTCTGTCTGCTCTCCGGCTGCATCACCTCTGCTCACCGTGTCACCGCTCTGTCACACCGCCCGGTGCGCTCTCACATTCAAATCAAACATTCCTTATTATCACAATGAGACAGTAAAAGCCGGCGTTGCGCTGCGTGTGTATATGTACGTGTTTGCATGTGTGCGTGCGTGCGTGTGTGTGTGTGTGTGTGTGTGTGTGTGTGTGTGTGTGTGCAGACTACGTCTCATGCAACAACGGCAGCTTTACGGTGACAAAGAAACACGGTTTGCACGATTTGACTCACTTTGGCTGCGTCTCCATGTTAAAAAAAAAACGCAATTTAAGCCTTGATCTCGGCTCAAAAGCGGGGATGCCATGTCCGTTCACCCCCCCTTTTAAAATCTTCCATATTGAAACACATTAAAAAAACCCGACAGTGATAATAAAGCAGTGTGAGCAGGACTTACCATGGTTGTTCAAGCTCCCAGTCTCTGAAAAAGTCGAATTCAAAGAGATCCATTGCCGCTTCGGCTGCTGCTGCTGCTCCTGCTGCTGCTGCTGCTGCTGGTGGTGGTCGTGGTGGTGGTTAAAATCCAGAGCTGGTGCTACGTGGTTCTACATGGGCTACTGATACTGAGTGTGTGAGTGTGTGGCAGAGAGGAGGGAGAGCAGACACAAGCGGCTGCCGCTGCCAGGAAGCTGCTACGTGGTCGAGGCAAGCTGACAGGCAGGCAGGCAGAGGTGGAGGGAGGGAGAGAGAGCGCACACACACACACAGACACACACACACACACACACTTATACAAACACACACCACACTGAAGAAGGCTGTGGATGACAAGTCACACTGAGATATTCACTGCAAACATTTTCCTTCATAACAAGCCGAGCTATTTATACTGCATGGATATTATAAAAATAAACCTTACCCCCACCCCCCCACCCCCAAACACGCACACGCACACACATACACACACAAGAGGGAGAGAGTATGCGTCCTTCTGTGAAACTGTGACTTAGCAACAGCTGGAAAATGATTTCAGTGCCTTCTAAAGCGTGCTGTGGTGGTTGTGATCAGGGAACCACACGTGTCAGTCAGTGAAATTCTGACATGTCATCTCTGCTCCGAGGACTCACTCAGTCACCAGTGGAGATCATGTTATGTACTAGATGTTCTTATGAGTCAGAGACTTGACAATGAGCCATCTCTTTGCACCTTTTCACACTCCACCAAGCCTGTGAGTGCTGTCATTCACTGAGCGATGAGCAGGCTTTGTTCAGGTCTAGGGTCTGGTACGGGGCACCATGCATGCGACCAGGATTTAGGATTACCAAGATGAAGAAGACGTGGACGAGCTGAAATAAACAAGTGTTTTTATTCACGTTGTTATCTGTTCAGTAATCTTTTCCGTCAATTTTTATCTCCTTTCCTGTTGCTTCAAGGCCCTCTCAATGCTCACTGGATATAAATATGGTTCAAAATATTAAATGCTTTTTTCTTTATTTTCTCAACTTTTACATTTGGATGTGTAGTCTAAAAGGCCCAGAAACAGCCTTCAAAATGCACCATGTAAAGTTTGTGGGTCAATTTGGAATATTAAAATTCACAGAAATGTCACAGAAATGAGTCCGAGGACATGACCGTGGGGGCCCTCTTGGAGCTGTGGCCCTGTGGTGAGGAGCAGAACCATTTCTTTTGTTTGTGGGGTGAAATGTATGACTCCACACACAGGTCCTGTCATTTTTCCATGCACTGAAATGCTCTCATGGAAAAGTGAAGGAAGAAGCAGAGAGGAGGCGAAGTCTTAAGTGTTGTATTTTTATTATTATCATTACTTTCTTTTATGAGATTCTGGATGTGCTGTAGAGCATATTCCAGTGAATATTCACCAAAGTATCTGCTGAGATCTCAGAACGCAGTAACATTGCCAAAAAAAACAGGTCCAGGGGCATGAAGCACAAAGGGTCAAGCGTTCATACAGCATGAAAACAAATGAAAAGTTTTACTAAAACGTAATTTTCTTTGTAGGTAAAACCAAAATAGATTGTACCCCACTGCACAGAAAACCAGTGGTTTGCACCCAACTGCACGAAGTGAGGGGGGTCAAAGCTGAACCAGGACGTCAGGCTGTAAGCTGTGGTGAATGTTCACAATGGACAGTTTTCCTGCAGTAGCTTACATGTTATGATAACCAATAGATCTGCTAACCCCGTTCCTTCCGATATATATATTATTTGAAAATAAAGAAATACTTTGTTTTACTATGTTTTTTCATTATTTGTATATTCAAAACATTTTCCAATAAATGTACCATGCCTGTCTTATGTGTTTTTTCCTTTTGTTGGATTAATTGACCATGACAGGACCATGGCCTCATCAATGCTTTCGACTAAATGTATACACACCTTGGCTGAACGTTTTGGCATTTTAATGAAGCATCACCCCTGTGATCAAAAACAGCTGCTCTGCTCTGTTGACTAGTTTGTAATCATTACTTTTTTTTGCTATAAATGCTGTTTTATTTTTTCTATCTTTACGTTTTATGTACTGTCACATTCTTTCCGTGTAATCTGCTCTGTGAACTCTATTCCCATGACAGCGTTTGACTTGTTCTCATTCCGCGGCCCTGACACCACGGATCTGTTTAAACCAGACGGCAGGCTGAACTGTGAGGATGACATCAGCCGAAGCGTTTGCCCTTGTTCCTCTTCTGCGTTAAAGAAGAATCAGGAAGAGTGTGGAGCAGTCTGGCTCCAGCTGGCCAGTGTTTCAGGAGTCAGACTCCACTGTGTGGTTACTCTCTGCTTTTCCCGTCACTGAATCTGCTTTCTTGCACCTGGCCTAAATATAGGACTGGATGTCCAAACAACTGCTCCCATGTATCTTCCAAACTTTAGCCTCCTGAACAGCAGCGAGTGAGCTCCATCTTTTCTGTCTGGTCCAATCAGCGTGTGCAATCCACTGACTGTTGCAAGATCCCTCGGTTTGCACACAAAGCTGCAAAGTTAACTTGTGCTGCTTCAGTGAATTAATCTTAAACAGAGAGGCATCGAAGCAGCAAGCTACTACTAACAAATGTTCCCCAACATGTTCTGCGCTGCACAGCTCTTAGTGCAGGTGGTCTTTGAACCCCTCACAAACTGCTCTCGTCACCTGCTTTTGTATCTTTATCCGACCACTTCACCTTTGTCTGAGATCAGCCGAGGTATCAGCGTGTTAATAACAGTTCAGCGGCCCACCATCCTCTCTCTCTATCATGCACTTGCTGCAACACATGCCCAGCAGCACATTTTACTGTTTACGCCTTGCTATGAATAATGATCGACCAGATGGTTGAAACTTCTCACTCAGCATGTGCTGTAGCTGTAACTGTGGTTCCTTTGTGACATCACTGTCCTCTCCTTTAAAAAGACCTCCTACGCAGAAGCCTGCATGCTCTTGCCCGTGATGGGAGAACACGAGAAGTCCAAATGTATCGGAAATAATATTTGAAGATACACTCCAGGCTGTATATGTGTGTGTGTGCTTGTGTCTTTGTTTTGGATGGTGTGTTGCTGTGTTTGTGTGTGTGCATGTGTGCCTGGGTATTTTGGTCTGGTCTGGGGCAACATGCCAGCACTGCTCTGCATCACACTACCGCAAGTACAAACAGCAGCCTCAGATGAAGAGAAGAGAAGAGAAGAGAAGAGAAGAGAAGAGAAGAGAAGAGAAGAGAAGAGAAAAGAGTTAACCATAGTGCATGATGGGAATAAAACACTGCCAGCCATGAGCAGTATTGTCGGAAAGTGCTGTTTCATGACCTTGATCAATTCCAGCCACACGAATCAAAATTCCAGACATCTCCGGACCTTAAAAACACCACATCAAAATTCAACCAATTTTCAAGGATTTTAAGCACCTGCGGGAACAGTGGTTTTGTGTGTTTGTGGTTGTGTGTGTGTCTCTCTGTGTGTGTGTGTGTGTGTGTGTGTGTGTGTGTGTGTGTGTGTGTGTGTGTAAGAAAGGCTGTCCAAAACTAGGTCAGACACTGAGAGACAGAGAATGACTGGAGAGGGGGAGAGGAGAGGATAGAGGGAGATATGGCAGAATTTTAAAAAGCAATTGTAGGATGAGCTGATGGAGAGTTCGATGGCAAAACATGACAGACAGGCATTAAGATTAAATGTAATTAAGGGCAAATGTACAGAGAGCTACACGCATGAATTCAATTCCAACTCATTACAGAGTCTTTACTGCATTGAGAGTAGCTGTTTGTTTAGAGATTCTCCATTTTCTTCGTTAGTGTCTTTTGCAGTATTGTTAAAGCCACAGCTGTGCGAGTAATTTAGATTTAAATGATGACACAGGGAGTCAGAGTTTCACACACAGACACAGAGCCCCCCAAAAAAGATAAAATAGTCAGGAAGTTCTCAGATTTGAGCTCATTATACTTGCTGTGTATCTTGCAGAAGTTGAGAAGTGCGTGTCATGAATTTTCAATATGTGCCCAGACCCTCTCTCACTCCTCTCTCTGCCTCTCTGCCACATGAGTGAGCGGTGAGTCAACACAGTACCACAGCTCCCCCATGTGGCTAAAAGTAGGTCTTACACTATGAGAGAAAATGTCCATTAAATCTTATTTTTCATCACACATTTGGAAAATCCTCTGACTTAACCTTTACCCTCCCTGCTGTTTACCTCATGTCTCCCTGTCTATGTCTGCCTCTCCTGTCTGCTGTTTGGCAGGAGGCCAGCAGTGCGACTGAAGCCAGAAAAATGGCAGCATTAGAATTAGACAAGAATTAGACAAATGATATTGACAAAAATGGCACACATTCAAATCTTTCAGATCATAACAACTCATATTATAACTGGAGACTCCTAATTGCCAATCAGAAGTTAGCCTGTGCAGCTTTTAAGTGTTTTTGTGGAGTGCAATACTTCTTTTGTATGCTACATCTGCCAAGCGGTTAGGCACTTTATGTCGTCTACTATCATCGTTTAGAACACTTATGCTATCCGCTCACATTGTGTTTATGATTTCAAGAGTTTTTCCTCATCCAATTTGCGAAGCAGTGCGGGAGCAGAACAGTTTGGCCTCGGCTCCTGATCGTGACTGTGCTAAAAACCCCACATGGGAGCCTTGTAATAACCGTCTTTCATCCTGAGCGTCCTTGTGGTCATTTCATTAATGGACCAAGCATGCTCACTCTATTCATGGCCACAGTACTTTACCATACAAAGCTTAATGAACAGAACATAGGTTTGTCCTTGAATTAAGCATAGAGAGACCCCTGAGGTCCAACTGGCCACCCCCTGTGCAACGACAAAATTGCATGTTACAGTATAGTGGGCTATAATGACCGTGTTTGAGGCTGAGACAGTTATGACTTTTATGTCTTCTCCTGTTTTCCAAAAGCACTCTCTGCTCCAACAAACACCCACAGCTGTATTCAAGAGCTCTTAAAGCTGTACTGCTCAGGATTTGTACATTATCGATGGATCCATTGACTGTGTAATGTGGAGGGTGTCTCTTTTAGGGACAAACCCACAGAGAAATATCACCCACTCTCTCTGCAGTTCCCCTCAGCTCTGAGGAACATTTTAGCATCTTTAAGCTCATTGTTTTGGTTTATTGCCAGCAACTCTCACCAACCCCGTTTCTGTTTGCAGCAGGCAGCTGTTCTTAGGTAAACAAAAGCTCTGAAAAACCCACTGTAACACCAGTGAATAGCTGTTGAACATTGTGCAGCATTTAGCAGCTAAAGAGCCACATAGTTCCTTCAGGAGTTACTGGAGACAAAGACAGAGCTATAAGGAGAGTAACGATTGGATTTACATCAGACTGAAATATCTCCGCAACCAAGTGATGGACTGTCATTAAGGTTTGTACAGATATTAATGGTTCCCAGACAAGGAAGCCCAGTGACTTTTACTCTTGTACCATGAGGTACAAGAGTACCTCATGGTACCTTGATATGTGTCAACAGCTAGTCTACTGGATAGACTGCCATGAAATTCTGCCATGAAATTCGGTTCAGACATTTACTGTCCCCTTCGGATGAATCGTGCTATCATCAGATCAGAATCACAGTGAGAGGCAACACAGAATGATGGTTACTCAGGATCTGGATATAAGCGTAATGTCGTCTACAAGAGTAAGAGCGCCATCCACTTGCTGCGGGTGTTAACTAACATACAATGCTACACATTGAATGAGGTTGGCAGTATACAGTCAGACATAAAGCTAGGCTAACATTCTTTCATTAGATATCAGTAGATAAACTATGCATGGTTAGCAGATGTTTTGTTAGCATTCACTTAGCACTTGTCTTTCATGGGTACTTTATACATTTCTGATAATGAACGACTAACAGATGACAAATGACCAGAAATGGTGTGATTCATGACTCCCATTTTCTATATTCTGGTTTATAACCAAATACCTGTACTAATGCCTGTAGTAATTAGCAAAAACATTGAATCAACATGACGAACATGGTAAACATACCTACCAAATATTAGTATCTTAGCATTGTCATGTTGGTAGGTTGATCAAGTGCCAAATGAGGCCAATGCTGAAGTGCCAAAAACTGCAGTTCCTTGAATGACAACTTGAGGGTGGCTCCAAAAGTGAGTTAATTCCCACAGACCCGCATATTAAAATGTCCACCTCTATAGCAAAAAGAAACATGTTTACAGCCTGGAACAAAAATCAGTTTTGGTTTCTGGTCATTTTGAGTGACAGTAACCTGTCTTCATTCAGCCTGCCTCAACTCCACCCATTTATGGATGAAGCAGGAGTTTGGTGGAGTCAAGCACTGCCAAGATAGTGACAGTCAGGGCCACTGTCACTGAACTTCACAATGGCTCTTCAGAAACCTTTGGGTGACATTATGAAGACTACATCCATGTTTTATACATTGTATGATGCTGACATGAACATTCAGCTCAAATCACTGCTGGTCTGAAGTACAGCCTCACAGAGCTGCTTGCATGTCTGTTGACTTTGTCATTTAATCATCACACAGGTCAGAGAGTGACTTATACCATGCCCACATGATCAATCTAAGCTTAATGTTCATTTATATTTTAAAGTGATAGACTTCTTAAAACAGAAATTCAAAATCTTGACACTATCTGCTGCACCGCTGCACCTGCGCCATGCGTTTACCTGGTGTCACACTTTAATGCTTGGAAATAATTTTTATGTCTCAAGTGCAAGTTACTATTTTTAGAAAAATCTACTCTAGTATTCTCACTGTGTACTGTATACCCAGCAGCCTCTGCTGGCTAGACAGCAAGCTGGTAAAGCGAGATAAATCACTAAATTCCTACAGGATCATCCTTTTAACTTTAATGTGACAGTTTAACCCAAAAGGTGCTACGGAGGGCTGTGTTGAACTGGGTTCTGGGATGCTGGACCACCAGTTTTTAGCTGATGGGCCTGTAGGTTTCCCTGCACTCTTACACTCACAAATTGACTTTGATACCATTTTCTTTTCTATGATAAGGCAGGTCAAGGAACATCATTCAGGAAAGGTTTCTCCTAACAGTGGGACTGCTACATAACTAGAGCAGGAGTATTGGTATATCAGGTGGAACCACATATTCTGTACAGTGATGGTGGCTGGACAACCAAGTGGGCCATGAAATGAAGATGCCATGCCAGTTGGGTCAGCCACTGTAGTTTAACCTGAGCAGATACAAAGTAGATATATGGCCAGGTGAGCAGCTGCTCCGTGCTTGGGTAAGTGTAGGATTTAAAGGCAGCTTAAGAGTAAGTTAAAACAAGTGGGTGGAGTGGAGGGAATGGGTCAAAACCTAATTTAACATGAGCTTGCACACTTTACTGTGTATTTACAACTGACAATAAAATCCTGAAAGTCATAACATGCAGTGATCAGCCGCAGCTCACGGAGGAAGATCAACCTTTATTTATTGAAACTGCTTGCATACAAAATATACTGCACTATAACCATACATGTCAATCCAAACATCTTAAATGCTAGTAGTATGTACAAAAGGAAACAAAAAAATGCCCCAAAGTGCACACAAGGTTTACAGCTTTGTTGACTACCCTGGTTTAAGTATCTACAGATTCTCCACGTGTCTTCACTTTCCGGCGCTGTACTGCCGAACAGCCCCACAGTAGAGTCTAGTGAGTATTTATTGATGTTATATACATTCTGTAAATAAATGACTGCTGAAAGCTGCTGTGGACTGTCAAGCAACAACAAGAACGTTTTTGGGTCATCAATTCTTGCGTTGGTTCCACATGAATCAACCCCAACTGGACTAAAGGCTTAGTGAAGGGGGGGATGCACAAGGTCATAAGAGACACTTTTCCAGTTAAAACGATTGAAAGTTTCTGAACTGAATTGGGACTCCCCGATTCAAATTCCTGTGCTTTCTCAATGATCACTGTATGTTTGACATAGACAGTATTTGTTCTTTAGAGAGCATCTCTTCTGGGATGTCAAAATCCAGGTTTATGTGGACAAGGTTGGGTTAATACCTCCGCAACCTGACCACATTCGCATAACAACACAATACAGTATTGTAGCTTTAACAGTAAGAACTGGTTAAATCAGTCTAATGCTGCGTTCAAATTTCAGCACTGCATGGTGAACATCATTCACGACCAATGCAAAATGAAGCCACCAGAATTCCCCTTATGCAACCCATTGGATCATGGGTAAAAAAAGTACACCCTGTACACCAGAACATCAGAACAGCACACCTTTCAAGACAATCACAACAGCTGAATATCAAGAAAAGCATTTTTTTGTTGGAAAACACCCTCAACATACAAACATTCCATGACAGTAACTGAACCACCCTACAACTATCATGAACCCTGTCAACTGACATGAAACCTGTCATTATGTGACAGCTGCCAACGCTTCTTTTCTGCAAATCAAAATTAATTTCACTCTGTTTGTTTACAATGATGATGCTGGAAAGATCCAAAATGTCTGAAGCCACAAATCTGAAATCCAAAACCCTTGATCCCCCTCCATGATAACAGACATTACAGCCAGAAGTCTTATGAGAACAACCTCACAGCATCTGTTCATGAAATGAGTTAACAGAACATAGTCATCGATTTCAATATGAAAAGTTCACGTGAGTTCACAGTGATTCAGTATTTCAAAGAAGCATGACTCTTTCATACTCAATCTTTAAGGATTGTACACTTTTGGTAGTGCCATTCTACTTTAAGGGGGACCAAAGTATATGTTATGGTACTGTTCTAATGTGCTGGAGACAGAGGATTGCATTAAGGACAGCAAACATAAGACAGTGCTAAGTAGCATCTTAAGAACTATACATGTTCTCAGCAATGTTCATCATAGTGCCTATGACACCTTAAATTGGCAGCATGAATCAAGACGTACTCAGCTTGAATTAAATGTGCGAACACTGTTCCCCGTCTTAAACTTTGGTTTTGATCCCAAATGGTTCACAGACCTACTTGTAGGTTTGCCTTGCAGCTTTCCGTATGACCACATCTGCAATGTTTTTCCAACGCTACATTTACATTTATTGCCACGACCTTGACTGTATTCTGTATCTTAAATTAGCAGTTTCCATGGCAGGCCACTGGAAAACAGCAGGATTGGATATTGATGTCACAACCAGTCAGTTATGGGAGATCCCCACTGTAGAAATGCTTTCTTAGCAACAGTTCTTGAATGACCCCAACTGGTAAGCATGCAACAGTCCTCTCACATTTTTTTAAATTAACATTATCCACTATAGTACAAGCCTTGGCTTAGCATTACAGTTTGTTATTAATGTTCCTAAAAAATCAAACCAAAGCATGAAAAAGCCATTAAACTGCTTTTGTTCGTTCAATTCCAGCAGTCCGAAAGTGTAACATACGACTTTAACCTGGTGTTTGGAGGCACGATAAAATACACCAACAAGCAGGTTGAAGCACAGCTGCAGAAGCAAAGAAATTCATTGTCTCTGGCGTGACACAACAGAGCTGATGTGAAGGTTGGACCTTTGTAGACTCAGCATCCAATGTACCCCCAAGGTCTGTAACACCTTCATGCAGCAAACTTGCATGTGGCTCTTTTAGTCAGTTCAAGGGGAACTGGCTTTTGGGACACGAGTCTCACCACCAGCACCATGCTGGCTTAACCTTAGGAATATTTTACACCGGTCAAAAAGAAAAGAATAAAAGAAACATTGAGAAAATCTAAATGAAACACTTATCATTATCCATCACTCTGGAGACTGAAAATTAAAGGGAAAACCCACCATAAAACATTATTCCCACAGGCTACTTCAGTTAATGGAGGAGGCAAACCTCTCCCAGAGCTACAGTATGGTACATGCTAGCAGGGACACCAAGATATGCTTTCAAGATTGAAAGAGCTGTGACATTTTGGAAAATAGAGATTTGGATGACAAAACTTTTACCATTCTCCTGTCTGTCAGAGCCAGAGGACAATTAGCTTAGCTTGGCTTCAAGACTGGAGGCAGCTAGAAACAAACAGGCCTCTACGTACACCATGACAGGTCACTACAGGTCACTCACTTGTATCTCATTTATTGAATTTGAATATGCTGGACTTGTCACAACTTCTTACTTTTCCGTTGGTGGTGAGCTAATTATCTGAAGTATATCTTTGAAATCTGGACAGAGTCAGACTAGCTGCCTTCCAGTTTTTATGCTAAGATAACTTTTCCGGGCTGTTAGTGCGCAGACATCTAACACCAGTGTATTTCTGAAAGTGTTCATTTATTTAAATCTTAGTGACTGCTGATACTTTTATTTTTTTCATTTTAACTCAATCTAAGAATCCTCCTCAACATGACCTAAGAGCAGAACTTTGGTCATCTGATAAAAAGCAAGTAACTGAAAGTGGAGCGTACATGTTTTAGGGTCAGATTACTGTTCCCAAGGTCATTACTGTACATTCACACTGATCCACCCAACAGCAGATGTTGAACCCCTGTGGGCCTTAAAGGTGGTCATCAAAAGTTGCGGCTTTCAGTCACTTACATGGATTCTAACAGTGTCCAAAAGTCCACTGAAATGTCTCCAGACATAGTATTACAATTCATTATAACCACTATTCTGCATTAAGGGCAAAACTGCCTGCTTTAAAGAGCCACCAAACCCACAGGTGAAATTTGGAATATATTTGGAGAAACGCTTTAATCTTCCACTGAAAACACGGTCACCATGCAAACCAAGCCTGCCTCATACACAATGCCAGTGAGTGAACTGTGTATCGTAAAGGACTTCAGTCATTACGTCAGTCAGGATTCAATGAGGGCTTTCAGTGTTAGGGTGGATTTTCCCTGTCAGATAAAAAAAAAAGAACTCATCCTCTGTCTGTAATGCAATGTTATTTTTCAAGTTCTGCAGCACTATGGACATTTCATTATTAATGACAGCTGTGTGCAGCTCAACCCTGCTACTGAGGATACTATTTTTTCACACATCATAAAGTTTATTATCAAGAGCTCTAGCATTTAACTGATATTAAACAGCAAAAAAAAAAGAAAGAAAGAAAGAAAGAAAGAAAGAAAGAAAGAAAATATCAGGATAAGTGCACATTTGAAACAATAGTACAAATCTTTTCTCAGACAAATAATGACATCATTATATACAGTACGCCACCCTTCCTTCTTTTTTCCATCATGATTTTTTTTTTTGTTTTGTTTTTTTACAATACAAATGAACTCCATACTGTTGATGCTCTATTGACAATATAGAGGTTACTTTCACTGCAGAGAGTGCTTACTGGGAACAGTGAAAGCAAAGGTCCTAACAGATAGTGAGAGAGAAATTGACACCAATAATACTTCTGAAAAAGAGAAATTAACTTCTAAAAAAAAAAAAAAAAAAAAAAAAAAACTTGTTTCATCGTGTTACATAACCATTTCTTTGACATTTTCTATGATCGTTGACTGATCGATGAGAAAATGTACCTCATCACTGGCAGCTGAACTGAAACAACCTAACACTGATTCAAAGAAAAACTAAGCTTATGTATGTCTCTTTTTAACATGTGTCCGAACCTACAGAAAGTCTCCAAAATCCATAATAAAGATGTACATGCAGCGCAAGACTAGAAAGATACACTGATCTCTGGTAAAGATAAGACCTGGCTCAACCTCTGAAATCTTTTCAGTTCCTTTCATGTCTTCAGTTAGAGAGAGAGGGAACAAAGTTTCTCTGGGTTACACTATTTTGCATTTCAAGATAGCATTTTTAAAAAGGGGTCTGTGTGGAGTCTTTGACTTTGAAACACAGCCAAAGGCGTCAAAGTAGCCACTCAAGGTCATGAAGGTCTACAAAAGTAACTGAATCCATTTCACAGATCAGCTGAACCAGGTCAGAAGCTACAGGCTCATGTTTGTCGACTATACAAGAATACAACACCTTCAGTGTTTAAAAAGGATCAGGAGGTCAAAGCAGGCAGGTCCCTGGTGCGCCACAGTCACTGTACAGTTAACACCGGCCGTCTGAGTTTTAAGGAAGCTCGGAAATACTCAGCATCGCCAGTGATGACCCGGGATGAGTCAATCATGTCACAACAGGAAGTAGCCACCTTTACACGTCTGGTCCATTCTGAACATCTCATCATCCCTGATTTACATGTCTAAGTTGTGATACAAGCCACAATTAAAGGCACATGTTACACACAATGTGGTGAGGTTTCTCTGAGCATTCGCAGCTTTCTAGCTACGAGTTTGTGACCCCAAATGTTAAGTCAGCCTATAGCATGTGGAGATGTCACAAGCTGTTATTAACACTAGATTTGAAGCCTTTGTCACAGACGGAGCACGGTGGCTAGTTTGAGTTCAGAGCCCAGTTTCTTTTTTGTGTCAGCCTGGTTCAAAATTGATCCACCTTAACGTAAAGTAATGTTTTGCTATGCTGAAGTCGCTCCCAAAGAAAGACATTTTTAAGGGAATAGTTCAGCATTTTAGGAAATCTGCTTTCTCACCAAGAGTTAGATGAGAAGATGGATACCATTCTCATGTCTGTTTGCAGAACCAGCAGTCAGTCATCTTAGCTTAGCACAAAAGCTGGGAGCAGGAGAAAACAGTGAGTCAGAAGGTCACTGCGCCTGGTCAACAAGTAGGTATTTCCACCTCAACATAAAACCACGCATGGTTGTTTTCACGCTTCAGTTTTTGTACAGATTAAACTAGACTTTAGAGGTGCTGGTATGCAGATTTTGGACAGAGCCAGGTTAGCTGTTTCCAGTCCGGCTGTGGCTTCAGGTCTACCTTCCAGACATGAGTATCAATCTTCTCATCTTACCTCAAAAAAAGGGAAGCTAAATTTAAAGGCTAATTTTACTCATCAAGTACTTGATCCCACACCATTCACAAACAGCAACACTAAAACTGAGTAACACAGCTCGTCCGCTAGCCTAAATATTAGATACCAGACTGTTACAGTGAGGAGATGCAGTATTATGATGTTCTACAGTGTTTTTGGGAAACATCAATCGGCCCATGAATGCACAGAGAAACCTCAAGAAACTTTTTTTTTTTTTTGCTTTGCATTTTTGTTTTACAGTGACTTTCTCACATTTTAACAGTTTTATTCAAGCTAATGCCTTCATCAGTCTCCCCTCAATCATAAATCTACAAATACTTTACACGAGCCCACCTACGTTACTGCAGACAGGTTCATTTTAGGATACAATTTGGGACAACTGAGAATGTACGTGAGCTTCAAAGGCCTTCGTGCCACCTCAGCTGTATTGATTTATTCTGTTGATGATGCCACAGAGGATATTTCCACGCAGAAGATGTATGAAGTCAGTAACTCTCGGAGGTGTCAAACCCAACAGCAGGTTGGATTACCTCAGGATGAGAGCCTGAAGTCTACACACTGTTTGTTTTGTCTGTTTCTTTGATGTCTGGAAACCTGCACTGGTTAGAAAGAGTTACTCTGACAACACGACTGTCGAGTCCTATTTTGTGTAAGTCTGTCAGTGTGTCTCAGAGCTCCAGCACGAGGCGGATAAGTTTAGAGCAATGAAAGAAGACTGGAACTGTTCTGGGACTAAATGAAAAGAAGTTATCTTGCACCATTGTTCCTCCCCAAAAGAACTGAAACAAATGCATAGGGTCACAGAATCACCCCTGCAACAAACACCCGTGTATGAAAAAACAGATGGTATACACAGGCAGTATAAAAAGCTTTGAACTATTCTGAGCAGTCAGGTGCTTTTTAGAGTGGGCCAAATTCACAGAAATGGAAGAGCATAAATCCAAGGCACGAAGATTAAAAAGAAAAAAAAAAAAAGCCTCATTATGACCGAGTGGCAGAAAAGTGACAGACTGCAGCTCCACGCCTGAGCTCATAATCCAGAGGAGATCTCACAAAGGAGGCTCAGAAAACTGGACTCGAAGATGAAACTCTTGCTTTCTTAAACCTGACGTTAGACTCTAGAGCAGGTTTTTAGTCAGGTGACATGCACAGTCCTGCCATCTAAAAGCAAGAAATAGAGCAATTCACAGTTTACATCATGCATACAAAAGGTGCAAAACTGCACTGTTCATGGTCACGAAACGATACCTGATACTGTGGTTTCATGACAATTACAATATGGTGTAACTGGAAGTAAAATCTGTTGGGCTTAAGGTGAGACGTCAAACTCCATCCTCTGCCCTGCCATTTACAAAACACAAGTAACAGAGAATGACAATAGAAAATCAGATTAATACACAAAATGTTTGGGCCCAGAATAAGTTGAAAAACCAGGAGGAATAAAACTTACACCAAATTTTTATTTTGTCAAGGTAATAACTCAATGAGATGTCGTTTCTTTTGCAGTAATACTTCAAGTAGGTTGTCTAACTGCAAAACAAAAAGGTTAAATACAAAGGTTTTCATAAATTAAAGAAAAGCTCATGTTATCAGGTGACAGGAGATCTACATTCGTGATGTTGCCGCCTTAATTCTGCAACCTGATCAGGTTTGTCTGAGAGCAGAAGTCACTCTACTGACTGAACTGCCGTCCATCCGAGGATGCTGTTAAATGTGAGTAAGTGGAACTAGCCGAGCCCTAAGCCTTCTGTGTGAAATGTCCTGCTGTTGAGGTTGGAAAGGCTCTCATCAGTCTGGTACAGGATGTGGATTCCTGCTGACACCCCTTTAGCAATGAGATAAATGAGGACTGGGAGTGTAGAACCTCCCTGTATGAAAAGGTCCAGAGCTGCTGGAAACCAGTGCAGAAATGCTGTCATGAATGTGTCGGCTTAGATTCTCTGGAATTTATTCATGACTGTGGTAAAGGCTTAAGCCAGGGGTCTGTTTAGTTTAGACTGTACATTATGGTCAATATACAGGTTTGACCTGTGTTTCTGGACTGGACACTGACTTCACTGCTGACTTCAGAATCATTTGAGCACTGCTACATTTTAATGATCAAGGAGTTTGTGCAGGGAAATCAAGCCAATGAGCTGAGAGATCAAACCAATGCTGTCTTCCTGTATGAGCCTCATGCAGCCTACTTAAAGGCTTTTTTCACGTGGCAAATTTCTGACGATTCTGAAGACAGTTTGGCCGGTCGCTGTCCTCTCAGCATCTCTGACAGACTGCTGGTTCTGAGCACGGACGCAGCTGATCTGAGGTCGGAGTCAGTGTGGACTGAATGGACTGAAGGCGCCTGTAGCAGAAGTTTCATGACAGGTAATTTTAAGAAGAACAGCAGTGCATGACATTTTGTTCCCTGTTGAAGACTCGAATGAGTTTGTATATTTGTTTCTGTAGAGGCTTTTTAACAGTTTATCCGCATCAGAGTGCCTCAGATTTATGATTCCCCACTGCTCGGGCTAATATGAATTCATGCTTAGTCTGACACTCGAACAGACTGTAGGAATTTTATATTATCTTGGCAACAGGAAACAAAACAGAGACGACTTCAATGATGAGATAAGTATCTGTTGGCAATTTCATTGCCCACGCATCCCTGATGGCTTTTCATCTTGAAACAAGAACTGAACTCCACTTCACTGATCCCAAATGGCAGGTTTCACTTGCTCAAGTGTCAACATGTTGATCCGGGTTCAAATGACTTAAAGAGTTTGGGAATTTATCAATTTAGTTCTAAAGTCTCTCTGGAAATGCACCTGAACGAGACGAGGTGAGGCCTCTACACTGGATACTTCTATTACAAATGCAATGCTGTGCTCCACCTGACTTCCATGGGTTAGACTTTGGACCTTGAGAGGATCAAAAATATGTTCTCAACCTGTGGACAACACTGAAGACAGTGCTGACAGATCATCTCTACAACATCTGCAGTAACAATAAGTTTAAAACGTGCAGCAGCAGGAGGAGGAGGAGGAGGAGTGAACACACTTGAAGTGGCTGTTATAACGCCTCCTTCCCTGTCAACCAATTGTTTCCTTTATTTGTTTGACTCGTTTTGTTTTCTGTTGTGATCAGTCCCAACAGGGCAGCAGAAAAAACAAAAATCATCCAATTTAGTTGATTTTAAAACACAAGTTAACAATTATTTGCCTTTGATGGGAAGGGGAGCGTGTTTGGGATAAATGCCTCTGTGAGAAACGAGCTTTAGTCAAATCGCTCCTCTTCTTTTCCTTTTGTCCAAAAAAGTGCCGTTTCTTTCATGTGTTACTCCAGAGAAGAACAGGATGCATCAGACCAGTCGACCACAAACCAGACCAGTACCTCAACAGAGCAGACCAGCAGACGCCAGATGGCCTCTGGTCTACGACTTCACTACAGTAAACTCCTCCATGCTGATGAATTATGTGTATTGATGTGTTTGACAAAGACAGAGAATGAAAACAAAAAAAAAAACTAGAGAGATCTATGATGGTTTTTGACAAGTTGCCTGTGTGTGTGCATGTCTCTGAGTGTGTGTGTGTGTGTGTGTGTGTGTGTGTGTGTGTGTGTGTGTGCGTGTGTGTGTGTGTGTGTGTGTGTCTAAGTGAGAAGGTCCTCCAGTGGTGTATCTACGACACTCCGTTCACCAGCGGAGGAGCGTCCTGTTTGTCCTTCTTCATCCCTCGGTCTCTGATGGGCCTCTGATGGTGATGGCGAGACGGACCCTCACTGCCAGCGCTGACACCACCCTGGGATGAGGAAGGCCCCCCTCCTCGCCCCCCTGAGGAGTGCTGCACGCTACGCTCGTTGTTACCGTCCACACGGATCTGTGGGAGACAGCGTGTGACATCATCATCTTACAGCATTTCCAAAGTACAAATTCTAATCAAATATTAGGGTTTGTCAGCACCAATAAGCTTTAGATTCAGTCTGTGTGATACTGGAGGTGCTGCACGAGCCAAGCGGGATTAATTACTGCAGAAATAGTTGGTTGCTGCAGAGAAGTTTCTGCAGAGAGGGCATGTGTTGTCCTCAGAAACTCGCACAAAGGCAGTCATTAAAACAATTCAGTTTTGGCCAAATTGGTATATTTCAATACACTCGTTATCCTCAGATCAGCTCTCTGCCATCTGCTCTGGATCGATCCTAAGTATTGTCTGACACAGGAGTCGTTTCCTAGGTCAGGGATGTTGGCACCGTGTTTATCCTCATTCAAAGAGGAACAGATATGTGTTTTTGGCCAGCTTGGACTGATTTCCTACTCTGAGCCGCTTGATAACTGCAAGTCCAGATGAGGAAAAAAAGACGTGTGTGCGTGTGTTTAAATCATTTTCTTCTCCAACAATTCCATTCAAACACAGGCAGCTTTGTGTGATTGTGTTTCTTTGGTCCTGTTGAGATTTAAACACAACACAAGGATGCGTGTGTGTTACCTGCAGAGTGTCCTCCTGCACTCTTGTCTTGGGGTCTCTGATATGACGAGGTCTCGGCTCGCTCCACTGCACGTCATCACCTAAACCGGGACAAACAGAGCCTGACTCTCATCTTAGACATCATCCTCGGTCCCATCAAAACCAGTTCTGGGAAGCGAAACCCTAAACTACTGACTCACTGTCATGTTACCAGAACATTCACATACGTCTGCAGTCTAAGACAGCAGCTCGCCGACAGGTAGCACATTGAAAACAGGGTTAAATTTAAGCGTCAGAAGGAGGTTTACGTCTGGGAGAATTCTTATTTTCAACGTAAATGTGGATCTCCTTGAAAAGGAAACACTCAATGAGAACGTATTTGTGAGGGGAGTCAGCGGGGAGCTTGTTACTGTATTCATTACCGTTCTTCATCTTCCATAATTTGGAAAAAAGCATCTCACTACACACTCATTTCATTCTCATTCTTGTTCCTTATAACTTGAATAAAGATCATTATCTTCAAAATAAGCCTCATCTCCAGCCAAATGGTACAAAGGTAACAGAGCACAGTCGTACAACTGATTGAGAGTTTGTGTGTGAAGCTTTTCAACCATAAATATTTGCCTCGTCTCTCTATAAAGTCCTGAATGAAGGCGATCTCTGTGAAACGATGGATGACAGCCAATGACAATTACTGCCTACCTTTATACCCTCCCCCTCCTCTTCCTCTCCCCCCTCGTCCACGCGGCCCTCCCCCGCCCGCTCTCTTCCTCCCATCTGTCCGTCTGGGCAGGGTCCCGCCTCCTGTCATCAGTTCCTCAGTGGGGGCCAGCGACCAATCGCTGAGCTCATCTCTGTGGTCTGACTCGGTCTCTGACGCGTTGGATGCCTCCGAGTTGGTGCCTGGAGGACAGAGGACACAAGTCAAGCCTCATTTAAGCAGTTAAGCACTGAAGAATTGTTTCGTTTCATAATAAAGTCATCACTCGGGGAACAGACTCTCCGTTCAGTGATTACAGCCTTGTGCTAGCTGGATGTTTCATATAATATCCACTCAAATATCAGAAGTCTGAACACTTATTTTACCCAGAAATGAGGCCACTGTGCACAAAAGGTGAAGTAATTACCTCTCATCAAATATGGCTGAAAATAACCTCAATCTGAGCCAAAGAATCAGCTCTTTTGCTTCTTCATTCACATCCAAACCAATGACAGCACTTATACTGACACCTAACTGAGGCGACTTTATATCAAAGCACCACATCATTCAGCTTTTATGTGTACAGCACAGCATCTGAAAGAGATATGAACTGATTTAAATGAATTCACTTGCTGTTTATGGAGACGTAGTAATTCTATCATACCTGAGGCGAAAGCTGCACCTCCTCCTCTCCGCCCTCTGCCACCTCTTCCTCCCCCTCCGATGTAGGGCTTCCCTCCTCCGCCTCCCGCTCCTCTCCCCATCCCCAGCCCCATGCCGTTATCGAACACGTAGGCTTTGTCTTTAAGGTTTCGGGGCCCCGTCCCTCCTCCTCCACCTCCCCCTCCTATCTGTCTCAGCTGCTCGTCAATCTGGAGGCGCTCCAGCCGAAGTTGATCCACCTCCTGTGGACATGAACAATTAAAAAAAAAACAAAAACATGAAAATGAGGATGTTTGCACAAGTTTGTGGATATTGGTCATTTTTCTATAATGTTTCTACAGGTCATCAGTTCCTATTTCAGTCAGTATTGGGGACAAATATGGTCAGACTGTGACTGTCCACCATTCACCGCCGCCACCACAGAGCGGTTAAGCTAACAGTACGTAGCCTGTTTGGCCAAATTTACCACATCTCTTGAAACTTCTTAAACATTCCTGTAAACCCTCTGGCTGAGGTCGCAGCCCCTCCTTCCCTCTACCTGCAGTATCAGTCAGGTCATATCAGCTGTCGCTAACTAAATTCCATGACTGACTTAATAACATGCCACAATGAAACTTGAAAGTCAGGTTGCTGTGCTGTCTGAAAACCGGCTGCCTGTCCTCAGCCAAAGACTGTTTGAGGTAAAAGAAACATCACTCTCTCAGTGGAATCATGTTTTTGAAGTTCTAGCAACTCTAACATGCATCTATGCACATTTCATGTTTACTGTTAAAGCTTTTGTGCTTAAAAATAGGACCCATTAATGTTATTTCTTTAAAAAATTATAACTATGCCGCTTATTTATGGTTTCATTTAGGTGAACCAGTGCCCATAACAACAAATGTAAGTAGCCCGCCACAATATTCAGGATACATGGTGCACTGAGAAACCTGGTTCTTTTACTTCCTGCATGCAAGATTCTCACTGTACCGAGATTTCTGTTCATCTGCATCAGTGCAGCAAATCTACTACAGCTGCTGTCTGTTTCTGTAAACACTGAGCTCCCGCAGCGATTAAGGATGAAGCCACTTTGGTTCCTCGCTGCCTCAACACTGCTGCATCTGTCACTTTGGTTTCTCTATGTGACTGCCAGTAAAGATAAAGGGGGAAGTGATAAAACTGCATGTGTACCCTCGACACTTGATTTTTTGACAGTTTTGCTTTCACCACCAACATACATACAGATCACCGCTGCACTGTGAATCGCTCTAATGGGAGTGATCAGATACCTGGATGAGGAGTTCACATGCTGTATCTGTGAGTACTCTGAGCAGCATGTGCAGATGTCTCAGGAGCAGGAGATCATGTTTACAGGCGTAAACACATTCACTTTAAGGATGTAAAAAATAAGACCAGAATTTCGATGGCTAATACAAGTAATATCTGTCACCGTTAAGATCTTAAAGGATCAGTTCAACATTTTGGGAAATAAGCATATTCTCTCCCTTGCTGAGGGACTGATGAAAGCACCGATGCTCCTGTCATGTCCGTCTGTTACCTGGCGATGCCATGGTGACAGCAACACTCCAGGAAGTCATTGCTCCTGGCCAAGAAGTAGCCCATCACATGACCCTCCATGAAACCAAAGTTTCTATACGTTTGTATATAGTGAGCTTTAGAGGTGATAGTAGCCTGACTTATTTTATTTCACATTTATAACTTTGGGCCAAACCAGGCTACCCTGTCTCCAATATTAACACTAGGCTAAGCTAATTGTCTCCTGGCGGTAGCTTCAGAGTTTTCAGCAGACATGAGAGTGATAATGATCTCATCTAACTCTCGGCAAGAATGCTAATAAATGCATTCCTTTGCCTCTCAGTTATTCATATCCCTTCGTGAATACTGTATCAAATGCTTCAGTATTATCAGGATTTTGTGGAAAAACATTTTTTGCTCGTCATTCAGTATTTTTGCAGACATTTCAGTGTGATTACTGACAAACTTTCTTTTTATTTTGCTAACAAGGGGGATGGCATTGCCCCTCACTTCGTCTGCTGACTATACACACCTTAAGGTAGTTGAGGTGATAGTCCAGCAGTACTGTAGCGTTGGAGATGCTTTCCTTGGTCCCCACAAATACAAATGGCACCATTCCCTGTGAGAGAGGGTCAGGAAGAGGACGAAAGATGAATTCTCTTCTCTTGCATCTGGTCTATTCTCAAATGATGCCTACTAGCAGTGGTAAAGACACATTCGTTAGTGGAATCAGAGGTCAGTGATGTAGGGGTACGAGGGCTGAGCCTGAAGACACAGCGTTTAGCTGTTTGTCTCGGTAAGCACACAGAGGTGCTGGGTCTTTTCGCTCCCACTGACCTCGTCTGCGGCCGCTGCCGCTGCTGCTGAGGGCTTTTTGTCATTCTCAGGCTCAATGCGAACCCGCACCACCCCAGACTTATCAACCACCTCCTGGATCAGTTTGCCGTTTTTGCCGATCACCTTCCCTATAAAGGGAAAAAAACATCGTCAGTGACAGTCTGCAAGCACTTTGAAGTTAAACAGTTTGGATAATTCTTGAATAAAGTCGTTCAGGAGGAATAATCTCGTCGTCTCTGCTGAGTGCTTCTCTCACCTACTAAATTCCGGGGAACTTTGATGACGTCTTCAGAGAATTCCAGGAAGCTCCTGGCAATGCGTACAGCATCCTGGTCCTTAGACAAACAACAAGCACAAAACCAACATGCTGTAACTTCTGTCGCTTCCTTCTGTCACATTTATCTTTAACATAAAAACATAAATAACAAGACACTTCTAAACTTGTTTTTCCAGACAGCAAACATGGACGCTACAGCTCTTTACACTCAGGTCCGTCCTCGTGAATCCAGGGACAACAGGTGTACTCATCAGTGGAGCGTCATACCTCTCCGTATATGTGGAAGGTGCACGTCTCCTCGTCCAGGTCTATGTTAGTGACTCCTGGGACTTTACGGGCTTGTTGAATGTTTGCCCCATGAGTCCCAATGGCCAGACCCATGAGGTCATCCCGAACCGCAAACTGTTCATGAAACCGTGACGCCAGCTGCCTGGAGCTCTGCAGGAACACGATGACAGGGACATGGAGAGAAAACATGAGCAAAACATCATCACTGCCACAACAACAGAGCAAGTCAGAGTGATTCCTGGTGCAAAATGATCAAATCTACACATGCATACAAGAACACACATACATGTGACATGCCTGTTGACCATAAGCCTCATTGTGTGTTTGTGTGTGTGTGTGTATGTATCTACCTCCAGTTGTCTGCTGGCCTCTTCGTTCCTCTGCATTAGAGACAGTTTGGTGCGGAGGCTCCTGAAGTGCATGTCACTCATCATATTGGCTCTCTTTGTTGTGACCTCATTCACCGACTGAGAGAACAATCAAAGATTAATTCACACAAACAATCTGCCTTTGGAATGTGCTATCAACGGAGGTCATCTACCAAATGACGGCCGAAAAGAAAAAAAAAAAAAAAAGTTTAACGCACCAAAATGACCAGCTGCTTTTTCTCAGAGTCGTAGGTGACGCTGAACCCGCCCACGGCCTTTTTAAAGTCTTTGTGTGCGGACTCCTTGGAGCACCTGTCCACAACAGTTACACAAATAATTCATGTCATATTCATTCATTCATGTCCTTAAATAATTCAGGAATCATTGCTGATTATTTAGCTCACACACCTTCACAGATTTGGATGAAGCTCATGAACTATCATTTAGTCTTTTCAGAGCCTAATATCAACATGTGCATGTACATCAGAGGCATTTCTTAAAGGCTCGGAAGAGTTTGATCATTATATTTACAGGTTTTACACAACAACAAAAACCTACATGAAAGTGGCTCACGTCCTCTTAAATATGCTGCTAAATATGTGAGTGTTGAATTATGTCTGCTGCTCTCTGACACTGCACCTCTATGAACACCCTGACACTGCGTTCATCTGACAGCTGCAGCTTCACATCAGCAGGTTCTGTTTAAAAGTTGGGTCTTTCTGACACGCTACTGATCCACATAGGCAACTGTCAACCAGGCTAAAGACCAAGTCTGCAAGCTGGCCTTACTCAGACTCAGCAATTTAATGCCACTATGGCTGAGCAGCTTGCACTGAAGCACAAGTGCTTTCAAACTGAAAAGCTCTTGAAATGGCAAACTTTGAAAGCTCTTGTGTTGTGAAATTTTCTTGTGCTTGCTGTTCTTCTCCTCTGTTTTCCTTTCAGCTTTCACGTCAGTACGGAGCATTAGCTCTTAGTACGACCGTCATTACTGGCTGTACCATTATAATAAATCCATAATAAAGCATGTCTTCAAGGCAGAGAATTAAAGTATCTTGATTATTCATATTACTCAAGTTCCTTGACTTGCCTTCTTGGAAAAGATCAATTTCTTAGCACAAAACTTGTTAGAATTTATCCAACAAAAAGGTTCCTTACACGCCCTGACGTGTACTTGCGGGACATAGAAGTATCTGTATATCAAACTCACATCTGCCGTAGATCCTCGGGTACATCCAGTCTGATCTTAATGAAGGTGGTTTTGGTGGCTGGCTTATTTGGGTTAACCGGCCGTAACCGCTCCAGGGTCACTATCTCATTTAATGTGGCGTCACATGCAGCGTACTCTATTACGTAAAACTAGAGATACAGAGAGACAAGGATGAAGTCAGGGGGATCTGGTTCTGCACAGGTGCAACATCATGGTTGTAAAAACTATGAGTGACAACTGTGTATCAATGCATAAAACATAAATATCAGTTTTAATAAGAATTCACTTTTTCTGGATGGAATGTGATTAAGACTGAGAGAAAACAGAGAAAGACAGACAGGAGGAGATCTGAAGACATGAGATAAGACAACGTGTAAAACCAGGCCAGAGAAGAAAATACAGAACAGAAGAAAAAAAAACCAGCTCACAGCAGTGAGACACGTTGGACAGATTAGCCTAAATTCACTCCTCCAATCATTCATTCAGCGTGGATCCAGGAACAGTGAGACCTTGAACGCAGGCAGTGAACTCACTGGCTGCACTACCACTTACTACCTGTTGCACGTCACCTGTTTACATATCGTGTTGCACATGTTTTTATGGTTTCATAGAAATTACTTGCACTACCTGCACCTACCTCAACTGTTTATACCTCATACCACTTGCACTACTTACATGTATTTATCTTTTTTTTTCTGGATATTATGACTATTTGCACTTCTGGTTAGATGCTAAACTGCATTTTGTTGTCTCTGTGTTGCACTCTGACGATGACAATAAAGTTGAATCTAATCTAATCTAATCAACATCAACACCAGCCTCCAGAAGAACGATGGTGTACTACTTAGATTTTTCTGGGTATTCTGAAACATTACACTATATGAACCAATGAAAACTAACTAATGTGAATCGTGACAGTGCAAAGCTTTTTGCTGGTGCTTTGATTCGACTGATATGTTGACACCCAGCCCGACACTGTACAATGATCATGTAACCAGGACTGAGAGAGACTGTGGTCTGAGGCCTACCTCTCCTTTGACCATGCGAACTTTGGCCAGCCACCATCCACACGGCTCCTTGTCGTTAGCCCTGGAATATACCTGGTAAAACACATACACACACACACACACACACACACACACACACACACACACACACACACACCATATGCCATATAAACATATTACAAAACAAAGAATGAATGATTTCCATTTTGAAGCTCAGAATAAGATGTTATTTTGCTTTTATGTGAGCACACCATCACACCTTGAGCGCTTTGATTTTTTGCTGTAATTCAAAGAAAATTAATACTGCAATTTATTGCCATTCACTTTGAATCTTGAAAAACATGAAGAATATAAAAATGAAGGAAAAATCAATGAAACAAAGTAGAAAAATGTTGCTGATTTATGGCATTATAGCTTCTGCTTTTTTCTCCCAATCAATCTTTCACTTCCTACTCGTGGATGCTCAGCTCTCCTACTGATAACATGTTTGCGGAAACCTTTGGTGAAAATATGAACTGCAGCAGGAAGCATCAACAGCAGCTATTTGATGTGTGGAAACATAAAACAAAATAAACCAAATCCAATTGAAACTGAGCGAGTATTGAGCGAGTCCCACCTCGACCTCATCGCTCTCATTTATCTCCTTGCAGAAGCCCGTTGGGGGAGGAAAACGCACGTCCTGAAACGGGATCTGACGCTCTGGCTGCCAGCTGGGACAGAGGGACACACACATTTACAAAAACAAGCGTGAATCATCATTGGTAAAAAGTTACATTTTACAGGTTGCAATATGTTGCTGTGCGTGCACATTACTCACTTGTTTTCAAAAGCCACAGTGACTGATCCTTCGTGAACATCCTTCACAAAGGCCTGGAAGAATCACAGAGGGGATATATCAAACGTTAGAAGAACCACTTGAAATACTCAATACTGCTTTGAACATGTCAGAGGGTTACAAATCTGCTGCCTAAGCCTGACCAAAGGCCTAGCTGTTAGCAACAAAATAGCCCTAACTGATTCCTTTTTGGGGGTTTGGGCTTTGGCCTTGAGTCAGGTTTGGTGGTACGCAGTCTGTGTTCATGTGTGTCAAGTACTGCAAGTAGGACATGCAATGCCTTTAAGGAAAAGAGGGAGATGGAGAGTCTAGTCTAAGGGTTGCATTAGCATTGTAAAATAAGAGCCAGGTCAGATGAAATGAAGCAAAAACTTCCAAAGGAGAGTTTCTTAAAATGCTAACTGATTCAGGGAAAGCTCTACTCTGTCACGAACATCCTGACCTGTGACCAAGCCTGTAAAAAACCCCTTACAGGATTTTACAGAAATTTCAGTTTGACATTCTAAACTAACCTACTGAAAACATGGAGGGTAGATGGAATATTATGGTCTTGTCTCTAGGCAGGTAGGTGCAATGTGTGTGGTGTTATTGCCAGTAAAAATGTAAGAGGAATGGCATGTTGGCAAACAGGAGTCTAAACATTAATTGGATCTTTTATCAACATACTGAGGGATTCTGGCACATGGTCAGAAGCAAATTATGGGCTGTCCTCATCACGAGAGGGTTTACTGTCAAATGTTGGAGAACATGTTGTAAACACCAAGACTTGTACATGAAAATATAAAATCAAAGTGAAAATCATTACACTCTTTTTAAAACAAATGTGGGTACTTCTAAATAATAAGTGGTAAAAACCATAAAGGGTGTGCTTTATTGATGACATCATGAGATTTATGCCATTATTGTTGTAGTCGGTGACTTTCATCAATAAAGATTTTAATGTTCGTAGATGACCACAGCAAATTTTTGAATATTATTTAGGGCTGCCCCTCAAGATTTTCTTAGTCTTCTGTCAACTAGCGGTCACACATTTATGATATTGATTTAACTACTTCAATATATATTTTTGGGCCATCAGACAATGGTCTGAGCTTCTGGGCTGAAAAAGAAAGTTATAAATAACACTGTTCAGACTGGACATGCTAAGAGCAAACATGAAAACGAAACTGACTGCCTGAACATTTTGTTAATTATTAAATCACACAAGTCTCATTGTTCAAAACACAGGAATTAACTGCCTCCATCATTTTTTTATGTATTTTTTTTATTTGCAACTGAGTGACCAATGAAACTTGGTCGACTAAGACTCTAATAGTTTGGCTGACTGCTGGGGGGAAACCCTAATATTACTGTAATGCCAGAGATGTGACGATCCTTTTCAGGTAATAACTACTGACTAAAAGCTTATTCATCACTTAAAGGCAACATAAAGCAACAGTTCTAAAAACTACTTTTAGGTTCAAAACTTAAAAACAACAAGAACAAAAACATTAAAAACACTGTAATAACCTCCAGCCTACTTGGTTCTATTAAACCCCTCACCAGGGCAGTGCCAAATTTACCACTTCTGGGATTAGTGCCCTGGAGCCAGACATCAAAGTCCACTTTCTTACCAAGTGAATTACTGAACAGCACCAGTGTGGCTGAGTCACACACACACATCTCCACATCCCACAGCTCTATGTACAAGGTAGGGATTTTACAATTTTTAGGAAATGAGTGACTTATACCACTGCAAAAAGCAAATCGGCCTAGGATTAGAACATGAAATACAGTGAAGGGCACTTATCTAGCTAATGATATGTGTTATACTGAGGCCTAGCATCACTCATTTGGAGAAAGCCTTTAACGTTTCAGTAAGCAGACTCAATGCTTGTGCAATTTTTAAAACCAACTTTTACACACCTCAGCATCGCGGCCTACATCAGCAGGTTTTCTGCAGTAATTCAAATACTGTTGAAGAAAGTGGGAACAACATGGCAGTCCAGTCTAATCATCTCACCAGCTCAACAGCAGTCAGCAGCAAAAGTTGAGTAGCTGGCAAACTCTGCCTTTTGCTCTATTTTAAGTGCATTTTGTGGATCTCTTAAACTAGTCTGAAATTGGCTATAGGCATTAAGTACTATAATTTGATAATAACACGTGCCAAATAATAAAGCAGTATCCAAACCCAAGGGCAAAAATCACATTTTGCATCCATACAGTGATGTTTGCCCAGTGCCACACCCAGCTAAAGATCTACCGCTGATGCTGCAACCTTAAACTTGCCTAAAAGTCAAGGAAAAGAATTCACTTTTAATTTTCAGATCAGATTTATATTCATGCTCAAGTCAGGAGGGTGCTTTAGTGAAGTGCTTGATTTCTTCAGACATTCCAAATGACTCAGCTGGCATTGAACGCAGCATCAGAGTCCATAATGAACATGGCCGCAGAGGGGTGCAGCACAGGTGTGCAGGATGGTTTGCATGCCGCCTCAACACTTGTTCAGAATTCTTTCTGATGGCTGGACCGCACACACATTGCTCATATTCCTTACATTTGATTGGCAGCAACAGAGTTTCTACTTACAGGCTGCCAAAATTCACAAACAATCACAACTCAATCTCACCAACTCTGTAACTGAACTACGAGTGCTGATCTTTAATGGTAGAGGAACATGAAGCAGACAGTCAGCGAATGTGAGCCGGTGCTTTTCTATTTGATGTTACCAACTTTCTTTTACTCTGTTAACGTTACGTTTCCTCAGTGGCTATGGTTACTAGTTAGTTTGCAGATTAAGCATTTCCAATAAAAACACACGCTCATTAAATATCAGTAATACTTTTCATGTCTGCTTTCTGTTTTTATATTGTGCTTGTATGTTCCATTCCAAATACACTGTAGTTGTTGACTACTAATTAATCAAAATTCAAGCATAGTATTTTTACTTTTTTTTTTTTTAAACTGAACTTTCTTCTACTTCTTCCACGGCTAACACACACTGATCATGGGATGGACACCAGTGTATTACTACCTGCCCATGGATCCATCATCCAGGCTGTCAGACCCTGCCTGAAAAACTCTCTGCTCCGTCTGTGGCACATGACCAAATGAATAACCCCACAAAATCCTGTTCCTCCAGCTTGTTGTCTCTAGTCTTCAGAGTAACCCCAAAAACTTCAGGAGCACCCTTGATAATGGGGGAAATTTACGGCTTAAAGCAAACCGCCAACACTTGTTATCCTAAATGAAATGACGCTAAAAGACACAAATCACGATCGAATTTTGGCACCTGTGTCTCTGCTACCAACCCCTGTCCATCACTTTCCAGATGACATTAGATTACAATCACACCAAAATTAACTACCAACGCGACTACAATAGCTGCACTGCTTTAGCAAAGTCACCATAACCACAAACTAACGCATTTCGCTAGCAGCGTTCAGGTTGAAGCAGCAGCTCGGCGTCAGCTTTGTTTACTGATTTTCAGTCTCCACGTCCCGGCGGAGGCTGGACACAAGCACCGAGGCCCGTAGATACAAGCAGGTATCTCTGTGATAACGTTAGTCCGGCAAGACAATTTCGCGTCAGTTAGCCTAACATTTCTGCATGGTGCAGTAATTGAAATGAGAAAGCTTAACTAAAACCATTAACTTACCTTATAAAAGGCCCCACTTGTTCCCCTCACTTCCACGATTAGTTCATCCATGACGCAAGTTACTACAGCTCGCTAGCTAGCTAACTACCGCTAGCGATGTTAGTAGCTAGCTAGCTAGCTGGCTAGCCTGACGCTAGCCAAGGCAGAGTTTGCTATCGTTGGCGTCGCTACCTAGCCAAAACAGCCTGTCAGTGGGATGCAAGAAGAGGCCACGATAGCTGTGTGACCGTAATGTTTCCCGTTTTGCACCGTCTATGAATCTTGCGTTTGTTTCTTGAAGATTTGCAATTCCGGATGTATGATAAATCAAAGGCGAATTATGTAGCAAGCTATATTAGCTTCTACTAGCTAGTTATGTTAATGATGTGTGATTAGTGGTGGAGCAGCTACTGCTGGTTGCTTCTCTCCATGTGACGTCTCCGCTTTCTTCCTCTGCTGAAATCTGAAGCTGGTTCCACTCCTCTGAGCCTATTGCTGCTCTCCACAGGTAATAAATAGGAATGGCTTTCTCACATAGCTGGACAATCCATCTAAATGAAAATGTCCATTGTCATTGTCCTGCAATGAACCTCGTTTGTTTTCCCAACACAAATCAAAACTGAAAATGAGTACTATAGTCCAGCTGTTGGCACTGAAACAGTAGAAACAGCATCTTTCTCCAAGACATCTGGCCATATCTAACTTATTCTTGCCTGATGTTCTGCTTTGATTTCACTGTATGTATTCACAAAAATAAAAGCTTATTGGGCAAAACTGTGTCTTTTTTCTCTTATAATTGGGTTCTCTTGGCATGATCTTCGGTTCCACAAATTCACCACCTCCCACTGTGGAAAACAAATGGTACCAAGGGAAACCACAGGGGTTACAGAACCAGGACAGCCACTAGTCTCTGAACATAATCAGTGATCAGTGTTATTTCTCACATCTGCTTCAGGGTTATTCACTGATACTTCACTGCACTGCATTTGCGTTGTCAGCGAGGTTCACTGTAGCTCTTCCTCTGTGTAGGTCTGCAGCTCAAGATTGAAAACATTTGATTTAATATATTTATCTTGGGATGTTTTGACTTCCATTCTCAGATTTCCTGACATTTTTTCACATTCACAACTTTTTCTGTAACTTCTTGGTATTAAAGCCACTGGTGGTCTGTTTCCAATCAAATGTCGGTCTCTTGATGGCTGACTTGCCAAACTACATCAGCTACTCCAAGATCAAGTCCAGCCTCTCCGGAACATCTCAGCATGACTGAATTTATAACATGCCTCGCAGCCCTATAATTTGAATGTGTAACTATTTTCTCTGAGATGTCATGGCTCATGTCTTAACGATGGTTTTGATGCTTAAAGACATCTGTGGCTGGAGACTTAATCACTTAAACATTTCAATGTTTTTTCACTGGTGGACCTGGAGAGTCAGTACCAAAAAGAAGATAGTCATTCAAAGAAAGGCCTGTCTTTTGTTTTACCCATCTGATCCTCTCACACTCTCAACACTCAGCGGCGCTCATCTGCTATATCCATTAATGGATACATGATCTGCTTGAGAATTTAATTTTCTAGCCAAAGACAAGGAACGGCCACAAGCCACATATTTGGAGGCAGAGTGGGAAAGGAGACAGATGGACAGACAGACAAAGTGATGCAGACAGTTTGAGACATGGAGGCAGAGAAGGAGACAGAAATTTAAAGATGTAGGGGACGCTGAAACACACTAACAATGAGATATGAAGGACATACAGGGATAAATGATACAAAGATTAGGACAGAAATAGAGAGGGCAGTAGAAACAGGGTGACACACGAAGAGTGAAATAAGATACAGGTCTGAAAGAAAGAGCGTAAGAGAATGGAAAAACAGACATGGAATCTGAAGTTCCTCTGTCGGGAAGGGAAACAGGCTCTTACAGTAAATACCTTAGTCAGGACACGAGCTAGTACATGGCCAAAACAGACGTTACTGAAAACTTCATTATGTTGATGCTTAGGGGGCATGTAATGTCAAAAGCTGACCTAAGTTTAATGTCTCCAAAGAATGAGGATCTGAGCCAAGTGAAGCTTCTTCAGCAGTTTTATCAGAAGTCCCTTTGTGAGGTTGTAACAACCACAATGTTACATATGAAACGTATAATAGTAGACAATCTGATACAGTTCAAAACAATAACAAACTCACAGCCAAAAAACATTGTCATCTCAAATGTAACAAGTCTAATAAAATGATGACAACATCAAAAAATCAAGTAACGCCACTCTTAAGGCTTTTGTTAAAGGAGTAACTTGGTATTTTGACTTTTAATCTGTTTTTTTTTTTTTTTTTTTTTTTTATGCATTGACAGGGTAGAATGTAGCTACTGTATTCTGAGGATGAGCAGCATCCGACATGCCGAAGAGTCGCTGAGCAATGGTTGCTATTCTGTGGCTGACTGACCTCCAACCTCCCTGGTGTCACATTAAGCACAGTGGTGCAAAAACAGAAATATACCTATATTAATTCCATATATTTATATGGAATGTAGATGTTCCACAAATCCCTTTGGAGTTCAACCTGTGAATAAAAACTGAAAATGAAGAGAGAATAAACTTGAAACACATGACTTGCTCTCAGTTTTCTTGTCTCTAGCTCACAGCTGGTTTTTGTGTATATTGTGTCTTTTCATGTTGCTCATTTAAGCATTGTGTTAACAGAATAATACTAGCAATCAATTTTTTATTGATTTAGTTGTTTCCTCTGTTCTTGGATTGTTGAGTTTACTGTGACACCACAGAGCTCCTCTTGTGAAGGGGAGAATTTCCTCACATGCACAAGTAAATATTGCATCATTTAAATGCCCCAATAATTTAAAATGATGCTAAATAAAGGCTGAACCTAGCTGGCCAACAGGCTAGCCTGCACTAGCACTCCCTGAAGGTAATGCATGTAACCACTGTTCTCTGAGTGAGGGAAACACTGCTGATGTGTCGTACCCTGCAGAGCTGCACTAACAGTTGTTTTCATTATCCATTAATCTGCCAATTACTTTCTCAATTTATCTATCGAGTAAACACTTGGTGTATAAAATAGTGAAAAAGAATCGAACAGTGAAAAATTCTGATCACAAATGTGATGTTTTTTTCCAACCAACCACCAAAACATAGTCACTTAATTGTCATGTGAGACAAAGAAAACCAGCAAATATTCCCTTATGAGAAGCCTGAACCAGATGAATTTTTGGCATTTTTGCTTGAAAAATCACTTGAACGATTAACTTTTAAAATAAAATGAATTGATTGATGAATCATTTCATTCCTAGTACCCGGTACAATTCATCAAGAGCTTGTGCCCTGATGTCTCAAGGACTCATTCATACTCATGTACTGTACTGACTTTGCATGGCATTTCATTAATTCCACTAAAAGACACCTTTTTCTTTTTTTTTTTCTTTGTTTTTTTTTTACTATTGTGACTTTTTGCAGTTAAAAAAATACCAGACTAAATTTCAAAATGTCAAGGCATCCCTTTAAGAGCAAACATGGGTTATTAAAAAAGTCAGATCAACTGAAAAAAGAGAGCAAAGTATTCTAACAAATTAAACATGTAAGTGTATGTACAGGGAAAGGGAAGGGAAGCACACACACACTGTACATTTGGATTCTTAACTTCCAGACCTGCATAAAACACATACTGGTTATGATTTTCAATGTCTGAAAAAGAAAACTGATTCATACCTGTCATGATAAATGCTAATAACAAGGTTCATACCTTCCTTTTTCTTTTTCAATCATTTGAAACCAAGTCAAAATGTTATTTTATTCAGATCTGGCGAGTTCATGAAGGAAATGCAGGCACAACATGTTTTTCTTCTTATTAGGCTGGTCCAGTCGTCACACATGTATTACAGCGACTAAGTTAGCCAGGTTACGCTAACCTAAAGGTAAACCATAGATACTTGTTAACAGATGATAGTTGTAGCGAGTCCCCTTCCTCTCATGTATTACAACCCTGAAGAGAATAAGTGGTTTAGAAAATGGATGACTGGATGTTATCCCAGCCTTTGTTGAACCGGCTCTGGGTTGCATGTCACAGATCTGCCCATACATACAGCTCTCCCTGGTATTTTACAATTGTATTCACCTAACGGCTGCTTGATCCCGCTGCTACTGACGGAGGGAGTACAGATGAGGAGAATTCCTGAATCAAAATCACAAAAACCTGATACAGCACAGACAATAGCTCTAAGGACTTCACTTGGATGAGCACAGTGTTTAAATTGCTCAACGGGATGAATTAATTGGGTCATCAGACTGTCAGCTTGGAGGAAACACTGGTCTAAAATGCTCACTGATCTGATTTTTTTTCCTTTTTTTTTTTTTTTTACATATGCCATCCAAATATATTTATATCCTAGCTCAAGTGGGCTACAATGTTAAAACAGGGTAAGATATGGTGAGTGTGCTGCTATATTAATTTGAATGAGTCACAGTGAGACTTGTGGATTGATGCCTTATTACAAAGACTTCATAGCTCCAACACTGAGTTATGTACAGTGTGTTCTTCTACCCACAACCCATCTGGGAGCTTTCTCAACGTAAAGCACACTGCATCTGTCTGTACGGTAAATAATGAATATGGCTTTCTACAGTTTTTCATGCAGCCTGTGTCATCCATGGCTCAGATACTCCTGGACTCTTTCCTTTATACACAACAGGCTTAACTCAACCACCCATACATCCAGGCTCAGGCTGTGTAGCAGTATCAATATATCCATTATGTATGCAGGGGTCACAGTTTTCTATTATCTTCCCTGCCCTCTCTGAGACTGGAGGCAGTGATACAGATGTGGAGAGCACACCATCTAAGACAGAGAGAAGGCCTTTACCAGTATAGAATAGCTGTGGCTGCCTGGCTATCTCGAAGTCACGTACGGCGCTGACTGGATGTTTCGGCATTTGTATACAAAGGGAAAGCTGGATAAGCCACTTTGCCAGAAGCTAAGCGTGAAGGGGATATGTTTACATCAGGGTTAGATGAGAAAAAGGAGCCTTGCCTCCTTCATAGGAGGGTGACTTTCTCCTGCATAAGGGTAAGAGGATCTAAGAGCCTCTGAATCGATATGTGACATGCTGCCTGACGACCTCTGCATGGTCTGTTTTCAGGAAACCTTGCTGTTAAGGTCTTCCTGCACAGGTCCTTTGAGCTTGCCTGGACTTTTTGCCCCCTATTTTATCCACATTATCCTCTAATCTTTCCCATGCATTTGTGGTCTCACAGTGATTTCAAGTCAACTGTTCTACTTGTGAAGGATTGACCTAAATAGACATCAGGTACATTCTGGTATAAATCTGAGACAAAAGAGTTGGCATTTCCACTTAAGAGGCTGCCGGAGTGTTTGGTTGGTTTTACACACCAAGATCATCTGGAGTGGTTAAAATACTCGAAACCTGACTGGTTTCGTCAAACTAAGACAGAGGCAGCTTTTTAAGGCAGTAGATATAGGTTGGAAAATGCTGCTTGATGTGGATGAAAATTTAAGACTTGTAATATGTCACCTCAGAATGTTGCTCTTACTAATGGCTGTGATAAACACCAAACCAGGGCAGGTTCAGGAAATGACAGCCCTGCATTAAGACTGTTTGTTGTGGATCCTGTGTTAACAGTGCTGTGTCTGCCTGTGCACTGGTCACACTGAAATATGTTTACTCAGGTTCTGTCTACGTTTGAATAAGTGGAGGAATTTCTACACTATACTGCAGTCTAAAAGGCAACATCGTCTAATTTCGGAATTGTTAATAAATGCGTCACTCCCCTATCCCTTTTTCCCCTTTTCTCTCTATCTTCACCACCCTCTCTCCTGCCACTCCTCATACTCAAGAACAAGAATATTGATGATGTTTCAGTCCCTTGCATGAGCGTTTCCTCCCTATTCTCCTCTTCCCTGGAACATAATTCTCTCAGCTTCAGCCTCAACACCCAATCCTCCTGTAAACCAGAAAAGTTGCACTTAATTTAAAAGACTCTAGTTCTAGCCTCACTCTCCCACCACCCCTCTCCTCCTGTTCCTTGACATGCACAGCTACTCGTCTCTCTTCCCCTCCATTATGCCTCCACTCTTCTCTCTTCCCCTCCATTATGCCTCCCACTCCTCCTTTTCCTCAACAAGGACAACTGCTCTTTGTTTCAGTCTCTTGTGTGAGTCGGACTCTTCCATCCTCCCTCTCCACGTCTCTGTAGAGCAGAGATTTCTGGGCCTTCAGACGGCAGGCCAGCGACATGAAGATAGAGTCGACGTTCTGACTCTCCCTCGGGTCCTTGGCCGATGTCTCAAACAGCAGCATGTTGTGGGCATCTGCGAACTTCAGCGCCATGTTGGAGGGCACCTGGGAAAGCACAGAGCTTTGGTTGCAAACCCTGATTCAAGCTAGGAAACTAAATAAAGTATTACAATGTGTTGTGGTCCTTGCTTGAGTACACTCACCTGTATTTGGTCCACAAGGTCACACTTGTTTCCCACCAGGACTCGGGGTACTGACGCTGAGACCCGATGACCATTACACTCCTGGAACACAACACAATCTAACTTTATAAACTCTATAAACTATGGCCATGTTCACATGATATGTGACCATAAATATGAGCAGCTGGGAGGACGCCAGTCTCTTAGCTGTAATTACAAGGAATTTATGACAGCCACAATAGGTCCCACTTGGTGAGAACTGTTGGTGCCAAAATGGCTGTATAGCTGCCGTTCCCAACAGCTCAGTATAAGTAAAATCCAATACTAACACTCACATAATTGATTGAGCCAATTGAAAAGTAGCTATAAAGTGAAACTGCACTGTGTGTTTATATCTGCGCTGCACACAATTAAATATCTAGCATGATCAAAAAAAACCCCCCAAGAAGTGGGGGTATTTATCCCAAGGTTAAGGTCATGAAGCTCTGCAAATCATAAAAAATCCCATTCTCTACTTTCAGCTAACAGGGCATTAATTTAGCATTAGTCGCACATAATTTTGTCTACAACTAGTTATATTACCTCTGCAACCAATACAACACACATTTGTGCTATATGCACCACAGACTGAGCTGTGCATGCTGAAGGGACAGTCGTGACACCAAACATGTGAGAGGTCATGTGTGTATGCATTCTGGAGTCAACACCATAGATAGAAAAATCTTGAATAAAGGTGAGACCATTTGCTTTAAACATAGCTGCCTTGCAGTTTTGTTACCTCATTGGCTGTTGTCTGACAATGATTTAGCCTCTGGGGGCAGTGATTTCTGGGCTTCTAGTATAGCCAGCGGACATCGAGGTAATGGACAGCTGTGCCCAGACTTCCTCTTCCGTGCTTCAGTCATTGTTTACAGCCCAAACACTAATATTATGACTCATAATGCAAGTTGTCCTACCATTATTACAATAGACTATTTTCTCTTTTTCTCTTCAGACATATTGACCTGTCGTAGCAGGAAAAGCACAGGTTTAACTAATAACATTAACGATGACTCACGTCCACTGAAGCGTCCCAGGAAGCCACAGTAAGCCACATGCACAATACTAGAAGCCTGAACGTGGCAAAACTAAATCAAATGCAACTGTTGAATGTTATTAATTACACCTGCGCATGTAAAAGCTCTACGATTGCTGCAGCTGCTATATTTCACGACAACCACTGGTGTCACTGTGACTTCTGATTGTGATACCACTGCTATTCTACCTATATACTAATTCAACTACTTCCTCCTCTTAAGACAACTAGTAGTCATTTGATTATTACTACTGCTGATGCAACCTGACTATCACAAGGACTAGCAGAGGTTATGGTAGAAATAGTGGAAGTTGTCATAGTAGTAGCAGTATTTTTGCACACATTGGAGAGATTTTTCCTACATACACAACTACACAATGATCATGGTGCTGTGCACATATTCAGTACATGAAGAATGTGCGCTCCTATGACCCTTTCTACACTGACAAAGACAATTTAGTTGTTTTGCAATGTACTGAGCCAGTTACCAACCTCTATCCATGTCTGCAGGTTGCGGAAGGAAGCCATCTTGGTGACATCATACACAAAAACCACTGCGTGGACATTGCGGTAGTAATGTTCCACCATGGATTTACGAAAGCGCTCCTGGCCTGCTGTGTCCCATACCTGCACCTGTGGAGACAGACAAGACAAACCTGTGTTTTAATACAACTGAGGAAAAGTACCTGTCTACATTTACATATATCTGGATGTTGGGGAAATAACAGCAACCAGAGACACAGTATCGAGGCATCCAGGCTTATCATGCATAAAATATTTTATTAATCGTAGTAAATTAGAAACAACTACAAACATGAATCTGTATACAGTGAGTTGTCTAAGCTTATAAAGGCTTACAAGAACCAGAGCATGCCCTGTACCATGTCAACTGGAATGAGTGCTAAGATATTTCTGGCTACAGGGTCTTAAGAGAGCACTGCTCTATTAGCATGATAGGCTTTTCTGCTTAACCATTAACAAAGGCCTCATGCAAGTCCACTCTGTGCAGTATACAGATTTTGATGTATGCCAGGATCAAATGTCATGACACAGGCCCAATTGAACTCAAGCCAAGATAGAACAAGACATTTCTTCTCGCTAAATATTTTGGTGATTGCTTCAAGCACTTTATTCTACAGCTGTCTGGCAAAATAATACAGTTTTTTTATTCCTCAGCCAGCACACCTGAGCATCATATGGAGTTATTCTACAGCACTGTTATTTCTTAATTGCAGCATTTGATGGTTCAGATTTAACCAGGAGGACAGAGAGGAAGTGACCTTCATTTAGTCCCTCTGCAGGGGGGTGGCCCTAACCCTACCCCAACTTAATACTATAACCCTATAGTTCAAACTCTATCTGTAGTCAGGTGTCCCCTAAAATATTTTGTTCCAGAGGTGGATTGGTCTGGGGTTGTGTTTTCAGCAGCACAGATGCTTCTGAATGATCATTCATATATTACAGGGACATTTTTGGAACACCACAGGCAGCAGTGTGTCTCTGTGATCCTCAGGCTGTTCCAATACTACATGTTGCTACTTGTCACTTTGATCATGCAGGTGACACTACTCTATATGGTATACAGCTACAAGATTCACTAGTGTAGAACTGAGCCTTTATTGTATATAGTTTTGAGAATATTACAGATTCAAGATGAAACTGACAGGGCGGAACTGAGAGAAAAAGCTGCTATTACAAATCTGTCTGCTATGTCAGCGCCACAGACAGCATCATGGATTTATGAATACACAGCACAGACAGGCTACTGATATTTCAGAGCCATGGTCGCAGGCCTTGGTTCTCACTTGCATAAAACTCAGTCGGTTAAAAGATCACTGAGTTACGCAGACTAGACTAACACATTCAACTCAGCAAACTCTCAGTCCTGCACGCTCTGCTACTTGGAGATGGAGAGGTAGGTTAACAGGAGGATGCATTTTGGTCATTTTGCTAACTAAGGAGATGGCATCCCCCCTTAAATTGCCTACTGTCCTCTGCACAAGAGAAGCACCGATATTGATTCCACCTAAAAATAAAATTCAGTCCTGTCAGAATGCGGAATACAAGTTATTTATGGCTCCTGCTGGGTCAGATATACTGCACAGTATATTGTGCTCAAATAATCAGCTTGCTCAATGTCTCCATTGCCTGTGTAATCAATAGCAGTATGTATATCAACATGGACGCCTCCCGACACTCAGCCCAAGCCCGCAGAGAAAAAGGACCAGTCAATTATCTGCTATTACCATTTGAAAGGACAAGCCCAGCTGTTTAGTATCAGAGGTTGAATAGTGCGTTTAATGCTGTTCATAATATTAAAGCTTGGTCTTTTTGAACAATGTGTATCCCATAATTGAACAGCAAACTGAGCAAATTGATAAAGCACAAAATAGAGCTCGCAAAAATGACAATAAGGCTTATGCTGTACATGCCTCTCATCAGTGAAGATGTCTCTTCAAACCAATGTCTCACTTGTTTTGAATCCATCTATATTCTGTTATTTAGAACTGTGGCTTAGTAACAAGTTGAAAGAGTGGTTTTCAAAACCAGCCTAAATACCCAGAAATAAGTGGCCAGTGCCAGTCCACAGATATGAAACACTAATGTTGTTCATTTTGTAAGCTATCCTGGCTACATGTCACACAAACCTGGGAATCATTACCCTGATTTTGACACTGTACCCTAACCAGGTTTTCTTTGACAGAGCTGTCTCAGCAAAACCTAAAGCCCCAGTCAGAGATAATGGGCATCACAATATCATGATTCTTCATCAGACTGTAAAAAATAATCCAAAGTGCTCTATAGCACAATCTCGCTTCATAGTAGTCTACACCCCTCTGCTCTGCTATTTTTAGACTCCTGCTGCTTCTTACATTTGTTGTTGCCAATCTGTACGCTACTTGTATTAATCTCCAAGAGGACCACAAAGGAAAAGGAGGCACTTATAACTGGATCTGTGCAGTTAGTTAGTCTGAGGTTTAAGTGAAGTTATATGTTCATCCAGTTAGGCAAACCCTGAGTGAAAGTTTGACTTGTACCGCCATGTAGTTCTTTTATAATCTCTTTAACAGTCCTTCTGCAACAGTGAAGTAGCCTAGTTCTTGCTCCAACAATGAAGGAGTCCACTGTAGAGGCAATGAAATCACCATCTGGAAAGCACACATAAACACAGCTTATCCTAGCTTCCTGTCTCAGCTCTGGATGATCTGGATCTAAAAAATCTGCCTGCTTGTAAACCCTCAGTTCTCACAATAAAACTCCTAATGTTGACCAGTCCAATTATATGACACAAGAGCAAATAAAATCAGTACTTTAAGCATGTGTCTTAGCTCAAATACATTCAGTATTCCACCTTTGATTTTAAGTCTAGCTTGTGTGTTCATCACATCCAACAGCAAGTTTGAACAGAATAACTAGCACTCTGACAACCACCCTAAAACTGTTAAAATTGTCCTGTGGATGGTCTTAAAGGATTCTGCAATCATTGCTGTAGAAAGGGTGTATCCTATATTGGATGCTGATACTTCTTCTGTACAAGTGGAAAACGTGTCCTGATGGTGGCACGACATGAAAAGTCAGGAGGTCACCAAAACATAGGAACCATCCTCTGGGGACCATACATCTACATGAATGACCAGTAGTCATCAGGGCAGTCATCAGGCAGACGAAGCAATACTACCTTCTTTGGTCACATGTAAAACAACAAATTTCCACTAATAGAAAAAATAAAGAGTATTAAGAGGTGGAAGGTGAATGCCTGCACATCCAGCAGCCACAACACCAGAGTTAATTACTTAAATAGACTCACTCTAGATGACAAAATCTTTACTGATTTCCCAATCACCTCATCATCAACATGACCTAGCCAGCTTTGAAGGCAGCAGAGATTGCCTGATTAGTGACATGAATTCAATTTACCTGTGGATCTCACACTGGTGATCATATTGTATGTGTATGGCATGTGTTTCGGTGTGAATTTCGATGATTCATGCATGCTGACCTAATAGCTGTAGTGTACGGTGTGTTTGTGAGTCAGCATTAGGGGGCATCTGGAGGGTGCAGACAGACTGTTCTACTGAGACAGAAAGGGGGGAAGGGAGCCTGCACATGCAGGTGTAAGTGTGATATGGAGGTTGCGCGCACACTTACTGACTAAGTGAGAAGGGGGAAGGTATGTGTGTTACACAGAGTGAGAAATCTCAACAGCAAGCTTCATATTTAGCCACAGGTCAGACAAACCAAAGAGACGTGAGTAAATGTTCATCATATCAACTAAAATGTTAACCAATAGTATTTGTCATGATACTTCAGCTGGCCTGTTATCGTACTGTTGCACTGAAATTGATTTTGTTACATCTGCCAATATGCATTGCTATTGACGATCCTGGAAATCATAAAAATTTAATTCAGTAATTACCAGGACCCCATTACAGCACTATGATCTATGTCTCTACTGCTGGTTGTTGTCCTGTTGTTGGTTTTGCTTGAGTAGAATTTGCTATGACTGACATCACACTGTGATACACTACATTCAAACAGCAGATGGCTGATTGTCTTCATGGGTTCAATATAGGAAATTGTTAGCAAACTGAAACAGTTTAATGTACTATAGTTACTTTGTGACCCTTCCTAATGCAGTAGCTACACCTGCAGGGCTACAGCTAATGGATCAGTTATAACCAGGTAATGCTCTAGCTTTTGCTCTAAAAACTACTAATGAGATTAATTATTTGTCAGTATTGCTGCTGTTTAGTTTGTGTTGATTGACTAATCAATTAACCACTGATCATTTCAGCTCTACCCAGGATTATAGATATTTACTGTTTCAGCAGCCTAAGCTGTTGTCAGGGGCACTAACATTTAAAGCAGTATCTCTGTAAATTGTATTTAATTGCTTTCTGAGGAACAAATGACCAAATACAGGTTGCAGCCTAAAGTTGTCTGTAATTTCACTAACATCAAGAAAACACAAATGACTGAACCATCTATTATCAAAATGTCAAAATAAATTCATTTCTCCAAAGAAATATTTCTGCCCCAAACCCCCTTTTACAATACAAATAAGATTCACAAATGCTTTAGGCTACAAGGACACTCAAAGCCTATGTTGTCAAAAGGTGTTAAATTTCTCCAACATGTAAAAAGTCAGCGTGAAAAACATCCTTAAGGAAAAGTGCAATGTGGTTTTTGTTAAGGTAAAATGAAAGAAAAGGCCCGGTGTGATCCACTGGCAGACTTTGAGCTGCAGCTGATCAACAAAAAGAAAAGAGGAGGAGGAGGAGGAGGAGGAGGAGGAGGGAGTGAGGAAACACCACTAATCAACATCCAGCCCCTCTTGCTTTTACCTTGATAGTCTCTCCTTCAATCTCCACCGCCTTCTCCCTGAAATCCACGCCGATGGTGGCCTCGGTCTTGTCGGGGAAGCTGCCCCCGGTGAAGCGGAAGGTGAGGCAGGTCTTCCCCACGTTGGAGTCCCCGATGACGATGATCTTGAAGATCCGCGTCTGGATGCTCAGCTCCAGGGAGGAGGTGCTCAGATCCACGGAGGATGTGAGGCTCTGGGCGGCATCGTTGCTGCTGCTGGCTCGGCTCCGGCTGACTCTCTGTAAATCCATGGTCGATGTCAGGATGGTGACATTGTCGTCCGCTCGGTTTCTTCGTGCGTTTCCTTTACCGCCTCCTCCTCCGCCGCCGCCCGGTGCTCGGGTCTCCTCCTCCGGGGAATCGTTGGTCATTATACCGGAGGAGGCGATGCGCAAATCGGTGTGCGTGTGTGGAGAGGAGAGGGGGTGGACGGATGGATGGATGAGTGAAGGGAGGGGAGAGGAGAGGAGGAGGGAAGAAGGAGGGGACCAGCGATGCAACAATACAGCCGGTGCTCTCTTTCAGCAGCTGAGTGTGGCCTTAAAGGGAGAAGCATTGTACAACAGGAAAACCACAGTTTATAAAGAATCAGATTTTGTTTTCCTGTTGGAAAAGGTCTGTAGTTAGATGTTGAATAAACAGACAGTTATTGAAACATTACTGAAACAGACACACTGCTGTCTGTAGTGTTCTTCAACATCATTATTTTATTAAGATCTGATGAAAATGATGCCATTAAGAACAATAAATTACCTGTAGTATTATATTATTTTATGATACAATGAGAGAGCCAAGGCAAATGTAATATGAAGTGCCTTAAGATTACTATAAACTCACCAATGACTCTGACAGATATATAAATCTCTGTAGATAAAAATAACACTTTTATATTTCTATCATAAAGCCCCTGAGTTCTTAACAGCTGCAGCAAAGAATCATTTTCTCACCACACTTGTTCGATGATCTCATTTAAACAATCAAATGTTTGTGACTGATGTCGATGAAACCTTTAAAATCACCTGCCAATAGAAGATTCTCTTTCCAGATAACATACTAAATAACTTTTAATCCAAAAACTGCATATCTAGAGAAGACTGGAAGACTGGTAATAAAACTGATGTGATTGTAGCCATCAGTGGGGTTTGAACAGAGAGAGAAAGTGAAAGAGATTTTCTCACACTATCTAGTCATGTGATCTGATCAGCTGGTCATATTGTCACATTCCATAAACCAACAAGGCTGTAATACCAGGGATTGTAATGTCGCTCCATTCTAAGCCTGATTGGATTGTCTGCTCAGGTACACAGAATACCAGAAATCTTTAGCAGGTACAATGTTGACCATGTTCAGCATTTTAGACTAGGACATTAACATTTGCTAATTAGCACTAAGCACAAAGTACAGCTAAGGCTGATCAGAATGTCATTCGTTTTGCAGGTTTTTGGTCATTGACCAAAATATTGGAGATCGCTCCAGTCTATCCAGTAGCTGTCAAGAATGAAAACAAAAATGTCAGCTTCATGATACTCTGTATACCTATAAAGGAAAAGTGCGAGGATCACCAAAGCCATCCAGATTTGTCCTCTGGGGACCATAAATACATGTACAATCATGGCAATCCATCTAAGAGTCAGTTGAGATTTTTCAGTCTGGACTAAAGTTGTTGACCAATGGACTGAAATTTCAATGACTGAAGAACCACCCTGCAGGCATGCCTATCAATACAACTGAAGCATTTCAGCATGATATTTCAGCATATAAACGATATGCTCACAGTTAGATTGAAGTGGTTCAAAATCAGTCCATGCTCATTTTTGATCACAGGTCACAGCTAAAATTGACTTGTGAATCAGACAGCTTTTTCATGCTTGAAAAGCTGTTTTTGTAGAGAACGAGACAGAAAGGAAATCAGTGTCACTCACCGCATGAGCTGGAGCTGGGCAAAGTGCTGTCATGTATCTGAGCTGCTCTGCTTCCATTTTGATGAACAGCAACAGAAAATAAACAAAACATGAAATGCACATACACACACACTTGTGCACACATACAGAATGCACGTGTACACACACACACACACACACACACACACACACTCCCTGTCAGCTGATATTAGACTGAAATGCAGACAGAAATACCAAACACTTGTCCTGTTTTCCCTCTCTAAGTTAATGTGTCTCTTACACACACGCACATACAGTAACACACACATATATACACAGGCACACCACTCACTGTCTTGAACAATCCCTCACACACAGACACGATCTCTTCCTCACAGACATACACACTCTCTCACCAAAAGACACATATAATCTCTTTCTCACACACATACAAGCACACACACACACATACACACACACACACACACACACACACTCACGCTGTGTCGAACAATCCCAACGCTTGTGTCTGACAAAGCTCCCTTCTTCCTCAGTCAAAGGCCTGGTTGTCTGGAAGCAATTCTCAGTGGGACATTCACATTCTGGTGAACACAAACCAACAGTGAAATATAGCATGCATTTACATGTACAGTATCCACACACATTTGGATTCACGCATAACAATGTCGTGGTTTCACGCTTTCATCTGTGGTTGTGGTACCCATTGTTGTGCTTTGACTGCAACTCATCGGAAACATTTTCTTATTCTAATTTGGGATCTCCTTGGCTGACATATGCCCCCTGATAAACTGAGCAGACAGCAGCTGCAAATCAAGCTTTAAGAGGAATTTGATTGGATAGAGATCATGTCTGTCTGTGTTACTTCAGCAAACATTAAGAAACTAGTATCTGTCAAAATCAATGTGCTGTAGGCTGCATGGATTTGTCAAAAAAAAAAAAAAGAAAAATCAAATCTCTGTCCAAAACCTCTCTTATAAGCTGCAAACACACACAGCAAATGTGTCAGAAACACATATACATCAAATACATCACATAGGGGAGCATCTTCTATTATCTAGTATGTAGCAGAACATCACCAATAGTGTGTTAATTAGGCGATTTAGACTGGCGCCATGATTTTACCTCAAACATCTCACACGAAAAACAGTTTATTACACGCAAGGCTCGCTCATACCAGAAAGAGGCAGAGAAAGTTGGTGAACTGCTGTAGGTGGTGGTGAGTTAACTGCTAACATGCTAGCCAGCCAGGTTAGTCACAATAGCTCTCCAAGATTCTCTCCATTTTCTCTTTTGTTTACTGTTGTCCAATAAATAGTTTTCAGAGCTAACAAACTTGTTATCTGCTATTAACAATTTGCAGTTCATCAGCTTAGCTTGGCTGCTAATGGGACATATTCGTATGATCGATTCTTACACTGTACAATCTACTCATCACAGCAATTTTATTGGAATGAATTGATTTTGCCAGGAAAGGTTAGTATTTTGTGATGTGACCAGACCTCAACACCTCTACCGAGCTTCAAAGCTTCATTTAATGCTATTTATTTTATTCTTGTCTATTCTTGTACTGACAAAACAACAACAACAACAAGAAGACATACCTTTATGTTTTATTTTTTACTTATAAATTATACACACATTTTTTTTGTTATGTGCACCTTTGTTGTGTATTACTATCCCTCTACTGTTAATAGCTACTGTAAGCTCACATCATAGCTATGGGCCAGTACTTGCCCACCATTATGAACATGATTAAAAGATTGATGCACTCATTAATTTGCTGATACACTTTGTAGAGCAACATGAGTCTGTATTTGTATTCACAGAAAAGAGCCACTGCTCAGTAAGTTCATAGAATATGGCATTTTATTAATGCACCAGTAGAATAGCTGATGATATACTCATGTGTGGCAAGGACACTCCACTACTCATTACTGCTTTTGGCTGAAAATGTATGGTGTTTGATGAAGTGTCTATTTTGTGATGTGAGCAATTCAATATTTACCACGTACAGCTGAAAACACTGTAAATTGTAATTCTACCAACACATAGATAATAATAATGATCATATAAGGGATAAACATTACATTTAGACAGATCCATCACAAGGGAGAGGAGTCTTAAGTTATTTCAGTTGTTCAGAACAGTGCCATGTAAAAAAGAAATTGTACTGTGGGGTAAAATTTTGACAAACTATAATGTTGTATGAGGAAGGTGAAATTACAAGGCAAGGTAAGGCCAGAAAAGCAAAGCTTTGAGAAGTGAAAAATGCATTTTTTTTGTTCAAAATGTGACATTTGCACCAAAAAATGAAATGCTGCAGTCAAAGGTGGACAATAATGGGGAAGTCCACTTTTGAAAACTTCATTGTTCAATGGAAACTGCTGTGAACGGTGTCTCAAGCCAACAGTCAGGCAGTTCTAATTCTCTCTCTGGAGTTCCTTTGTTGTGCAGTACAGTCAAATTCTGAAAGAAAAATCCTCATCCAGTCTCAACTCTGCTGTGAGTTTTTCCCAATATAATAATTATAACTTGCCACTCAGACCACTTGTAGGTAAGTAGATTTAAAGTCTGTTCCGAGGGCATTTTTAGCATTGCATTTGTAAATGCCAGAGTTCATGAGTACGGGGTTCTGTATGAACAGACTGCCATCCTCTGTCATGTGAATCCCTCCCTGCACTGTGAACCGGTTATGTGGAACCAGTGTTGTGCGTCCAGGCAATGTCCATGAAATATCCGGCTTGGGAATACCAGTTGCTACACAATTTAACGTCACTGGTGATCCCCGGCTGACTCTTGTAATTGAGGACAGCATACTGGTGATGTGCGGTCGGAAAACCATCACTGTAACTGGGTAGGATAGTGTTGATGAGCCAAAGGAGTTGGAGGCTTTACAAGTGTATGTTCCTTTGTCGAAGGTGGCGACATGCCTGAGTTGGAGGGTCCCATTTGCAAGAAAAGATACCCGGCTAATGGTTTGAGGTTTGTCCAAGACAAGACCATTAGGTAGGGTCCATGTGATTGATGGCTGCGGCCAGCCATCCACACTGCAGGGCAAGTTGAGATTGAGGCCGTAAGTGATCTTCATCCCACCTGGAAAAGTAAAATAATAGTTTTTTTTACATTTTATGTAAAAAATGCAAAAACTACAATGAGGCAATATGGCTAGATTGGCTCTTTATATGCTTTCTGGGCATTTTCAAACCTGTGTCATTTAGTACAGTTGAATTAGACTCTGGTTTGCTTTCCCATTTGGTATGATTATATTGGATAGATAAGAACACTGAAATCATCCTCGGATGCAGTTCGAGATCCCTGCACCAGGGCCCTGCAGCGATTTGTTTGTGGTGGGAATGTGATTGGACCTCAGTCTGAACAAATTTCAAATGTGGGGATCTGAAGTTTCCCCTCCTTTTTCCTATTGTGTCTTTGTGTTTCCCCTTCCTCCTGTCTCCTGTCTGTCATGTTTGACTGCAGGACGTGGCTAAAGGTTGGGTCCTCCTCTCCTCCTGAGCACAGCTGCTCTCTATCAAGCAATCAAGACTCACCTGCTGCCTCAGTATTAGAGCACTGGTGCCTCACCCAGTATTCGCTGAATCCTCAGCCCATCTGTGTGGTAATGACCAAGCTCTGAAGATATCCTTACTTCTTTTTTTGATCTATGTTTTGCCTGCCTGCTCCCTGCCTTCCTGACTCTTGTGTTTTTGTGTGCTAAGGTCCCTAATGCCACCTGTCTCTCTTGTTAGCCTGGCCATTTAAATTAATACAAAAAACATGAACAATGTGCACCATTTTACATGATCTCATTATATAGATTGACCTCAGCATCCCCAGCTATGACTGACTTCCAGCATCCCTGCCTCAATATATATATTGATATGATATTTGTAGGGGATAAGACCTTCCTCAAGACCTTCACACTCGTGACTGAGTAGAGTGAATATTCTCACATGACTTTTAGTGCTGCATTTTGGTTCATTTGAATTTTTTTGTGTGAAAAGAAACCAAACCAGGGGAATATGGAACAAGTTTACCGGATGAAACAACATACCTGTTGATCCTCTAATCAGTGGCTTTCTTCCCGTCTCCAACGAATAACGTTTCTCAGCTTGTCCTGCCACATTTTTTGCTAGGCACCGGTACACTCCCTTATCACTTGCAACTGGTTGAGAGATCTGTAGAGTTCCATTACTCAGATGATGTATGAAGCGTTGGAGTCTAGCACCAGGTGTTAACATTGTCCCGTTGGGTAGAATCCATGCAAACTCTGGGTTGGGTTTGCCACGAGCGGGGCACTCCAGGCTTAACGCCCCACCATCTTGCTTTATTGGTAAGATTTCAATATTCGGAACAGCAAAACTTGGTTTCTCAGCTAATGATGCCACTTCTACTTCAAACAAAAGTGAGGCTTCACCCAGATTGTTTTTAGCCAGACACATGTACCTCCCTTCATCTGTTTTCCTCACCCCTCTCAGTTCCAAGCTCCCATTCTGGTGGACTTGGAAGCGACCACCTAGGTAAGGTGTTGGGAGGGAGTGGCCATAAGAAGTAACCCACCAGACTCTTGGTTCGGGTTTCCCTTCCACTCTACAATCCAGGAGCACTGTTTGGTAGGAAACAGCCAAGGTCTTTGTGGTGCTCTTCCCTTTCATATCATTGATAAAGGGTTCCTGGGGTTCAGCCTCAAGTTTCATGTTTTTAACATCATCACCAGCAGAATTTCGTGCCACACATGCATATTTCCCTTCATCAGCCAGTCTTACTTTTTTCACCAATAACACCCCGTCACTCATGATCTGAAATTTGTCTGATGACATCGGTATCACATCATTTCTTGGTGAGATCCAAATGATTTTTGGTGTAGGTTCACCTGTTGCTTGACAACTCAACTTTGCTGGTTCTCCTAACTTTACTGTCACCAGTGATTGTGACTTAAATCTTATTTTTGGAGCATTCGGTCCCACTTTGACGCTCACTTTTCTTTCATCCTTGCCCAGTTTGTTCTTGGCATAACAAGTGTAGTCACCCTCATCTTTTTTGCCCATTTGCTGGAGAAGCAAAGTTCCATTGCCAAAAATAACATAGCGGCGGTTGCGTAGCCCACTGTCATCTGACTGAAGGGCGTTGTTGATCACAGTTCCATCGGGGAGACTCCAGGAAACTTCTGGATCAGGGAGGCCTGTTGCAACACAGTCGACCTAAAAAGTCAACAAAGGAGGGAGAATGAGGTTGAAAAATAAGTATAAGTAGAAATCTAGGCTCATTTCTGAAAGAAGATCTTACTGGTAAGGATGTTTTTTTTTTAATCATTAAATATGGAACAATTTTCACGTTGTTATAATGATACTGTATGTAGTGTTGAAAGGTTATAAGTTTAATTTGATTTTAAAATATCCAAGCTCATTTTTTGGGTGTAAGAAAGTTAAACTTAATATTAAGAAGAATTAAAACAATTGACAGAAGAATTCTTTGAGCAGCTGGATGTTTATTTATTTGTTTATTGTTTATTATTTTTAATGGCTATGTGTCATTTGAAAGGAGTCCCTCTTAGTGCCAAACCTCTAGATTAATATGACCCAACTCTTCAGTTTCCCTCTCAAGGACATTTCAGCATCTTTGAGCTCAATGTTTTGGTAACACAGCCAATGACTTTATTGTTTTGGTTCACTCTCACCACTATATAAACTCTTTAAGATGTTGCCAATATGTCAATGATTTGCTTGTTCTGCTGCTCCCAAGTTAAAAAAAAATAAGAATTAAAAATTAAAATTAAAATCAACTCCTGTTGCTTTAAGATGCTTTTGGGAAATGAGACCGCATTGTCTTGCAAAATCAAATGCATGCACATAAAATCATAAAATGCAGATTTTTTTTTTTTTTAAATAAACTAGCGAAACATAGGTGATATATGCCTGACCCAGCCTATCGTACTTTAAATAAACTTGAAGCTAACTCCCCATAGCTACCTGGAAATTTTCTCCAAAGGTGACCCTGGTCTGTGGAGTCCTCACATGTTCGATTCTGGGAGGAGTCATTAACACCTCTACCTGATAAAGCAAATTTATACAAAAATATGAGCACATACAAAAAATACTTTTAATGTGAAAAGTTGCATTGAAAGCTTGGAAAACAGAGAGACAGACTTCAGTCAGACATTGGTCACTGAATAGTCTTTTACAGCTTTTGCCAGCCCATATATATGGAAAAATTAAAATCCTATTCTTAACTGTTAGGGCAGACCACTTCTTTGATTCTTCAAATTGCGCATAAAGGCATGTCTTTACAACAGTGACTTCGATAGTCATTAACAAGGCAGAGTCTTAATGAACAAATGTCCTCGGCCAGAAATGAAGCATAGACTAATGGAAGAAAATGAACCTGCCAGGAGTCATTTTCTGTCCTGTTCATACCTGGAAGAGTTCCATGTCCTCCCCATTGGGCCGCTGAAAGACACACAGATAATTTCCACCATCCAGCTCTGTTAGCTGAAGTATCCTTAGAGTTCCATTACGGAAGACTTTAATTGGTCTCTCTGGACTGCAAGCAGATCAGGGAGAGAAATAAGGTTGAGATTAAAGCAGTCAGTAAAGATTAATGGTAACCAAAATGTTTTAACATATTAAAAATTAATTCAGTATTATACTGATTCGTGAATTCATGAACGTAAGCTACCTATATTGATGTTCCATGAGGGTCTTGGAGGGCAGCTGCCAGAAGGTCCCTCTTGTGGAACCAGTAGATTCTGGACAGTGGAGGTAGACGGCAGAGCCATACATAGCAGTGACGGAGTGCTGGCGGGATGGTACACCATGCCTGTGGGTTGGGGGGATGGGAAGAGGAGCAGGAGGCTGGCGTGGGAAGGAAGGAGAATCTACCCTCACCTCCAGCAGGACGGTTCTTTTTGCAATGCCCACAGCATTAGTGGCCAAACACTCGTACCTGTGGAAGGATCAACAGCAACCTGGTGACTTCTTTTAAACTCACAGATCAACAGTCACAGGAAGAACATTTTTAGCAGCTTAATTACCTTAAGTGGAACTGTAAATTTGTATTGTTTGGCACATGAATACTGTGCTTTGTCAAATGGCACACAGCTGACCTTAAATGCAGTATCCAACACATCTGCTGCTGCATGCCATTTCAAGTCAGAAGATGAAAATCTACTGTTGGTCCCTTATCAAAGTGAGGGAGACATGCTAGCAGCTTCTGAGGCTGATGGGAATGCCATAAAGTATTTGGTCAAAACCAGCATATTATGATTAATTGAAAAGTTGACCGGATGATGGCACTAGATTTAAAATCATTAGGATTAATAAAGTTTATTTCAAATAATCCTGTGGGAAACATGACTGTTTGTGCCAAATTTCCTGCCAATCCATCCAAGAGTTTTTGAGACATTTCATTCAAAGTTAAAAATGTCAGCCTGTTAGTGATTCTTGTGAGCAAGAGACTGGGGATCAAGAAAGTCACTGAAATACACAAAAAGGGATCTAGAAATGTTTGTCCTAAATTTTCTTCCATCCATCCAATAAATGTTATTTCACTTGATAACTTAAAAATTTTCACCAGCTGTTGGCACTCAAAAAGTAATGGGAATCAATAGGATCATCAGCTGGAGACCTTGATAATCTTGAAAATATATTCAATACTATATACAACACTACTGAGACATTTAACTAAAAAATAAACATGTTAACTTCACGGTGTTGCTAGAGGGAAACTGTATGATTCATCATCTGAAGACCATGAATGGCATCCCACCCAACAGATGTTGAAATATTTCAGTCTGGACAAAAGTGGTGAACTGAAAGACCGACCGACCTATATTATCATCCCTAGAGCCATGTCACCAACTTTGCTAAAAAACAAAAAACAAAATGTTATATTGCTGATTCTTAATGCTATAGGAAGCTATTTAACCCAGAACATTTGCAATGCTTATTTGAACTTTTATCAGACAGCTGCATAGCATTGCACTGTATGCTGCCGTGAAGACATCATCACCCAATTATACTGTATAACTCAGGGTTGAGAAAAATTGTCTTTAGTTATGTACGCACAAATATGTCTTGATTTAAACAGCGTTCACCCACCTGAATTGACTTCACATTCAAATTTACAGTCTTTATAAAAATATGTGCTTTAATAAAACCCACCACCTAATCTTGATTTGTCTGACATCAAGCTTCGGAGGGATACCAAAAGATTGAGAGGATTATTTGAATGGCTTAAGTGATAAAGAACACATTCTGATTTAGCTAGGTAAGCCAACTAAAACAAGAACCATGACTTATGATACAGTAGTTACTTAAACCAGACATTTAACCAACGCATTGACAGAAACAATGAATCATATTAAAACAGACTAAAACAAATGCAAATATTTTACCTCCCAGCATCAACTGGCGAAACATTCTTCACATACAGCGTCCCATTGGGGAAGACGAACAGCCTGCGTCCAAGGAACTGTGATGGCTTAACATGGACGCCTGCTGGGAGTGTCCACTTCAGACTTGGCACTGGTTCACCCTTCACAGAGCAGTGTACATACACACTCCTGCCTGGTTAAATGTAATTTTATTAGTTTACATTACTCATTGTGACATTACAAACATTTGATTGTCTTTGTCTGCCGGCCATGTCACAAGGAAAATGGAACTTATTAGAATTTTGTTTGCATGAAATAAAATTTCTGTACTATACCTGGCTGAATGATCGCAGTGTCCATTCCTTCACTGATGCTTGGAGGCAGAGCTGCCACATGGAGATGATAAGTAATTGTATCAGCACCAGCTGCATTGCTTGCAATACATTTGTAGTCTCCTTTGCTGGAGAAACTGGGAGAATGAATTTGCAGGGTTCCATTTTGAAGCAGAGACACTGCAGAAAGGAGAGCGTGAGCAGTCCCAACTTCACGTACAAATGACCTATCTGGAAGAATCCAGGAAATTTGGGCAGGTGGTTTTCCCGAAGCAAAGCAGTCAAGAGTCACACTTTTGCCTAAGTAGACTGCTATCTCTGTGGATGTAGGTGGTTGGATCTTGGGTGCCTCAGTCTGGACAGCTAAGGTAATGACCATGCGATCTGATCCAAACCTGTTCTGAGCTGTGCAGAGGTACTGTCCTCTGTCCTGAAGCTGGATGTTTTTAATGACAAAAGTTCCATTTTTGAAGACTTCAAAACGGGGACCATGCTTGCTGTTGGCTGGGATGGTGGCACCTAGAAAGGGAATAGCAAAGACAAGGAGACAAAGAGGAGGGAGGGTTTTAAAGTGCACCACATTTGAAAATTTCTCTCTGGCATCCCCAGTTGACAGCATCAAAATGGACACAGCAGCAGGCAGATCTGACATGGGAACAATGAGATGAATGAGCTGAAAGACACACAGAGGCACACAGTGTTTATTTTCCCTATGGACTGTCTCATTTTCCTACATTTGTAATTTGCCTTTCATCCTTAATTCATTCTCTGTCTTTCTCTTATTTTTAATCTCTCTTCACCCTACCTGTGGAGACTTTGGTCCAGGCAATGCTGGGTTCAGGATTCCCTGTTGCCTTGCAATGTAGGAAGACATCACTCTCCGCCAGCACTGACACACTAGCTGTGGTTTCCGTGGTAATACGGGGTTTCACACCACCACTTTCAGCTCCAAACACCCATGGGAAAGGAGGTGCAGCGGTGGGCCGTCGAGAGCTAATTCGCCCTGCTACAAAGATACATTCAAACAGCAGGAAATAATTTCATTATGACTGACTAAAATATATTAAAATATACTGCATTTTCCATTATAAACGTATAGTCTGTATCTTTTCAATAGTGCACCTACCTCCAACAGGCCATCGGCTGCCATACAGAACTCCAGGGGTGGTGGGGTGGTTAGGATGAGGGGTTGGGATGAAACCAGCGAATGATGATGCTGAAGGTTTTGCAGGCTTCAGAGGTTGCAGGGTGTAAGTGTAAGAAGCAGTGGGTGCTAGAGGTTTGGGAGTGTGGGGTCTATGTGGAACTGGGTTGGGATTGTGGTAGCTAGTGTGAGGTTTGGGTGTCACTATCCTCCCTCGCTGAGCGATGCGATCAAGCTGTGCCTGGAAAAATCAAAACCAAATGATCAATTTGATGGTATTGACCAATTTACTTGGAATTAAACCAGTCACAAAGAGCTGATTCATCATAATTGCCATCATCAGCAATTGTGTTGTTACCAAAGCCAAGATGAAATAAAAACAAATTTCCAGCAAAAACACATCTTTTTTCAGTACAGAAAAGCCACTGCATTTACATCAATGAACACTGGATGAGTGAACGTTCAGTGGGGGAGTGTGTTGTTTTCGCATACATGAACAAGCTTGTGATCTGTGCTATTTTGGTGCATTCTCTGATTAAAAGCATAACCTTGAAATCCAAGGAACATATCTACTCTATCCTATTTAAATCTTTTAAAGGTGCATTAATCGATTTTTGTACACCAATGGCCAGCAGAACTTCAAAAGCAAATAGACAATGTTTACATATTACATCCTGTAATTTGCTCTGACTATGCTAGAAAACAATATCGGCCTACCACATCCAGCAAATAGGGTCATTTTTTAGCAACTTGATTAATGTAGGACCAATATTCTCTCTGCTTTTTTAGCTCTGTTTTGATCTTCACCAACTCCTGAGAAAACTTTAGCATTTAACATGTAGCAAGATGAACAGATCTTATTTGATGGGAAAAGCTGCCTGCTGCTCTTGCAGCAACAGCTAGCAGCTGGGGAGTATTTTGTTTTGTAAAGGGATAGGGAGTGCTGAACTGACTGATATCACCAGCAGACCATTCACTCTTCCTAAACCAACACCTGTAAACCAACACGCTCTTGGTCACATTCAAGTGTGCTGGCACTGTGTGTACCAGTGGGCTTTTTTCACAAAACACATGTGGTTAATACACTGGCTACATTGGCTTCATGTAAAATTCTGAACAAACTACAATTACAATTAGTTATTTGGTAGACGCTTTTATCTACAGCAACATACATATGAATTCACACACTGATGCCGCAGCATCAGGGGCAGTTTTGGGGTTTAGTATCTTGCCCAAGTAAACTTCTGCATGTGGACTGCCGAGGCCAGGGATCAAAGCACCAACCTCCTGATTGGCAGACGACCACTCTACCTCCTGAGCTACAACCACCCTGCAGCCGGCCTGCCCTGCAGCAACTACAAGATGCTGTTGATTACTTCTAAGGCTCTACATGACCTTGCTTCCAGTTACATTTCTGATCTCCTTGTGTCATATTCCACTTCCACCACACCGATCCTCTATTCTCTAAATTAAGTTCAGCCATTATTAATGCTATTAGTTACACCTATGTTATTTCTATCTTGTGTGTACTTAAAGCTCCAATGTGTAGGATTTATGGGGATCTCTCGGCAGACACAGAATATAATAGTCATCATCATGTTTTCCTTAGTGTATAATCACCTGAAAATAATTTTTTTTGTGTTTTCATTATCTTAAAATGAGCTCTTTGTATCTACAAAGGGACAGGGTCTTCTTCCAAGGATTCTGCCAAGTTGCACCACCGTGTTTCTACAGTAGCCTGGAATGGACAAACCAAACACTGGCTCCGTGGAGGGCCTTTTGCATTGTTTGCATTATTAGTAGCCACCATAGTTTTCCTTAAGCTATGTGTCGTCAGTTAGATTTATCGCCACACGTACGGCACACCCACAAAACCATCACTCATCATACCTGTCTGTATCTGTTCCTCAGCCTTGATAGAAACAGTTGATCTCTGGTTTGGGTCCTGCCATCCACATGATGAGTTTGATGATCATGGGACATGTGGGGTTTAGAGAGTGTGAATCTGCCGTTTCCTGTTGTTCCAGAAATTGTAGGTGTTGGCTTCACTGTTTCAGCTGTGATCTCTGGTCGGTTGGTGACAACCTGGTTTTGAGACCAGGGGTGGGGGAAAGGCCAAGGCCGGTGTGTGGGCAGAGGATGTGACCCAGGACCTGAGAGCAGAGAACATTTGATCAACTCTGTGCATCCATGCATTCCAACCAGGATTAGAGTGACATATTATGACATCAAGTCAGCATAATATTTATTTTATATTTGCTAGTCAAGTCAATACAACAGTCTTGTTCTCTATCCTTTATCTCTTACGCATCCTATCAATCATACAACTTATTTCAGAACAGAGTTTAATGAGGATCTCATTACATAGCAGCTTTATTTACCATGCTTTGGATGAGGAAATGACCTGTGATGTGGCCAGGAGGGGGAGAGGGGAAAGAAATGGTGATGATGATGGTGTGAGGGCCAGCGGGAGGTTGGGGGAACTCTGGGAGCCTGAGAATGCCTGTTTGGGTGTTCATCTTGTCTTCCTGTGTTTCTGTCTTGGTTTGTGTGTGACATCCTGGAAGAAGTAGTTTGCCCTCCTCCCTGATTGTTCTGATGAAGCCATGGGTGAACCGGCTCCATTATCGGGAAATTGTGGATCTCTGAAGACACTTTTGACTTGTTTAGCCCTTTATCCTCTTTCTGTGTGACTTCTTGTCTTGTTCTGCCTCTTGTTGAGTTTGAGGAAAGGACTTTGGAAGATGTTCTTGCTTGGGTTGGTGTATTTTGTTGTACTGAAGGTTGGGTGTTCAGTCTTGGTCTATTCTGTGTCGTTAATCGGATGTTATCCTGTGTATTGTTGCTCTGTGTAACCCGCTCCTTTTGAGATTTTTCTTTGCCTTTCTCACTGCCTTCTGCGTCTATTTTGTGTTTTTCTTGTCCTTTCATTGCTGTTATTGCCTCCCTCTCACTCTGTCCTGCAAAATTTTGATTTTCTCTGCCCTTTTCTTCAGTTGGCTCCCTTATCTTGACCCCTTGTCCATCAGAATTGTTCATGTTTACACTGACTTCTACAGTCCTTTCAGTTGGATTAGGGGTACTATCTAGCTTTGGACTGACAGTTGTTTTTTGGTTGGGTAAATTATGTCTACCTGGAGAGCTACCTTCATGGGTATCTTTTGCTCCAGCTGATGGGAATGTGGCAAGGCTACTGCCATGATCATTAGTGGCATAAGAAGTTTCACTGTTTAATTCTTTCTTGGTATCCAAACTATCACTATCTTTGTAATCATATTCTTCACTGTATTCGCCTTTGTCATCCTCAGTCTGATACTCAGAAGATACGGTTTCATGAGATTCCACCGTGGTTGGAACAGGTGTTGTTGTAGTTGTGCTAATGGTAGTAGTAGTAGTGGTAGTTGTGGTCATTGTTGTTGTTGGTGTGGTGGTTGTTGTTGGGGGAACAGTTGTTTGCCGCTGTCTCTGTGAATGGTCTAAGGGGTGTACATGTGGACGGACTCTTCTCATTGGGGGTTTTCTATGTCTATAAGGCAACCTTCTCCTGTTTGACTGACCAGGAACAAGACTGAAGTTTCTTCTCCCCTCTCCAGAGGGCTTATTTTCTGGCTGATCAAATGGCTGAGGAGCTCCAACAGCAGGAGGGTCTATAACAGCTTTTACTTCTTCCACAATTCCACCAACGTGGTGTGGGGTTGGATCTGTACTTCTGGGAGGAGGAGGTCTTAAAATCTGAGGGGGACTTTCTGATGTTTCAGCTTTTCCATTATTTGATTTGTTATCTGCAGAAAAGCCCTTAGTATTAATATCAGGAGGGGAACTAGCAGGGGGTAAATTGTTAGGGGTATTAGCAATTATACTGGCAATTGTAGTCGTAAGTTTGGAGGTACTTCTTTGGACAGTTACAGTGTTGGGTTCTGGCAGTGACTGCTCTGTGGGCAGAGCAACACTTGGTTTGGCCTTAGCTTTAGCCAATATCTCTGCCCAACGATCTGGATCTAATTCCTTAACAGATTTATTGTGTTTTCTCTTTGAATCTTGTATTCTTATCCTTTTTGAAAACCTGTTAGGATTCCTTTGCTGTTTTTCTAACCTCTTAGGGAACTGCGTCGCAAAAGGTCGTATAATTTCCTGGTAATCTCCCCCTGAACCCTCTCCTTCCTCCCTGCCACCTGGCAAGGTCAGCTGATCTCTCTCCGTCTGTACTTTGGACCTACTAGAGGCATTGTCTTCTGTGACTTCCACCATGTGTGACAACATGTCAACTCCATACAGATTTGAGGTCAAGCAGCTATATTCCCCTGCATCTTCTTGTGTCAACCTCCTTACCACCAACGTCCCATTTTCCATCACTTGTGCTCGTTTAGTCTGTTGTGTGGGGAGAAGAATTTGGTTTTTGGGTAGGTACCACATAGTTTGACTAGGCTGGACTGAGGTCACCTCACATTGGAGAGAAAAAGAGTGGCCCTTTTCAACTACAATTTTCTGACCATTGAAAGCAGTTGGGCCAAGTGTGCGTTCTTTTATGGTAAGCCTCAAAGGCATCAGGTCTACACCAGCTTTGGTTCTGATCATACAGTGATAAAGGCCTGAGTCAGACACTGTGGTATTTAAAATGACAAGTTCTCCCTTTTCAGTAATTTCAATTTTATCAGTTGCATCTTCCACAATGGATAAATCTGGAAGCATCCACTCCACTTTCACCTCTGGATTTGATGTGACAACACTGCACTCCAGGTGAACCTTTGAACCATCAAGAGCAGTCTGAACCCGCCCTTCTGTCCCTCTGCGAATTAGAGCCCAGGACGTGGTGAGGTCATTATCATCTTCTTGCCCTCTGTGGCTGTTGATATGCTTGGTAATTAGAGTAGTGAAATCCATTACCAGTTTCTTGGTTGTTGTCTGCTGTCTGTTAAGCCTCAAAGTGACTCTAGGTTGAAGCAGCCATGAGGGTTCTGCTACCAAATACCCTTTTAAATCAGTGAAATATGGTGAATTTTCATTTATGGCTTGGGCATATTGATAGGTTATCCTGCTTGCATTCCCTTTCTGCTGACCTCTTTCCAAGATAGCTGGGCTTTCATAATAATATGCAACCAACTGCCACAGATTTTGCAGTGTCTCTCGATCAATCTCACACTCAAGGACCGTCACCAGTGATACATTGATAGACAACTCCCCAGGTGAAAGTGGATTCACTGTCCAAGTCATGGGTGAACTGTCTCCAGGGTGGCGCACATCACATGCCACATGAGCACTGTTTCCATGGCTGTCAGAGAGAACGAACGTGAGATGACCTAAAGGTTTTTCAAAGTCACGGGTGTATGGGAGGTCAGGCTCTGCTTCAGACTCAGCCCACACAGGGTTGTCCCACTGTTTAAGGGGGGAACGAAGCCCTGGCCGTTCACAGGTGAGCTTGTCTGGAGCCAGTCCAAGCAAAAGGGTCCCATTTAGTGGTTGAGGAGAGGAGCACTGGGGGCAAGTTTCACTGACACCACGTTCCTTCTTGCACTTTATTATGCCTTGGAGAAAAAGAAGGAGATAAGAAGATTGGGAGAGTTTAAAAAGGCAATGAACAGTTGAAGCAATCTGAAGAACTGGAGGGAAAGATGGAGGAGCAGCAAGGGTAAGAGAAAGGGGGCATTGAGGGAGATGTAGGTAAAGATAGAGTAAGGAAAAACTGAAAAGCAAAAAGGAATGAATTAAGATGGGAGACAGGACAGGAAGGGGGAGTAAGTGCAAAAATTAAACATGAATGGGTTATAGGGATATGGGAAAATGCTGATTCAATATTTTATCTTTACATGAAATTTCCCTTACCTTCATGTGTGGAGCTCCATTCTACCAACCAGTTTAGTTGACAATCGCAGGTCCAGGGATTGCCATGTAGAGAGAGAACCTCCAGCCTGGAGGCTGTCTTCAGTGCAGCAGCAGGGAGCTGCTCCAACAGATTGTCTGACAGGTGTAAGTGTCTGAGACAAAAACAATGTATCATGTCCTTCACTTATTGGTTTGATGGGTGACTATCCTTAAATGCATTGTGCAGAGGTATGAGGCACAGGTATAACAATTTTACAACTCTGAGCCTTTTGGGCTGTCTATGTGTCTTAACCTGAGGAAACTCTCTTTAAGAACATGAAAACTCCATTGATTCAATTTTGATGACATTCCTGTAAGCAAGAGCACCTTCAAAGCAAGCCTTATTGTTTCAAATCAACCCTTCGCATTCTTGCCAAGAAGCTACGCATTTACCTCTTAATAAACAAATACGTAAAGTATATGCTTTGAAAGTACAATTTCTATAACCCGACCTAAAATAAAAAATTAAGAGAAATATCCACTGTCTTTTAATTTCTTACTTGAGTCCAGAGGTCCAAAAGCTTCCCAGTAGCGACACTGTTATGAAGGTATGAGGGTGGATCTCTTTGAGGAGGTTCCCCTCCAGCTGCAGGAGTTTCAGGGCGGTCAGGCCTGAGAAGGAGTATGGCTCTATAAAGTCAATGAGGTTGTGGTCCAGATGAAGACGGATCAAACCAACAAGGCCTTCAAAAAGACCTGCGTTCACCGATGTTAGTTTGTTGTAACTCAACTTCAAGATCTGCAAAAAAGAATCAGTGTTACATTGCCTTTAATTGAACATTATAACTGTAATAAGATATTTTTAAACCAGAAGGGCTTAACGTCAGAAACAAAGCCCTGATATACAGTTGCCTTATGAAGTTCCTATGACTGAAGAGTTCCCAGACATGTTATAGGCATGTTACAGCTCTGCTTTAGTCCAATAACTCCTGACTCCTGACACTCCTGACTAAATGCTTTAAAAGTGGTTAATAGTGGCTATAGATGTGCAGAGCAGGAGAGAAAGGAGCTCTTTGTCAGTGGGTTTGACAGCATAAATAACCACTGATTGATTCAGCCTGAATTTTGTTTTATAGTGTGTTACCAAGCAAGTGATTGCAGTTACTTTACTTTTTTCTTTTTTAAGTATACTATGTAAAATTTTCAAAGCTATTCTTAACCTTTATGAGTCAACATCACAAATTAAGGCTGCAGCAGAAAAGAGCATCCCATCTTCATTACTTGAAATTTTGGGACATGTGCTATTAAGTGAACTTGTGAACAAACAAAATTTTCTACCTATGTCCCAGTCATGTTTATTTTAAATTTGAGCTATGATTTAGAGCCAGATATGGAGAAGGTGATAAATGCAAACAATCAGTAGCAGCAACCATAAGTATTAAACCACTTTCTCTTAACTTGGATTTGTTGTTGGTCCTGAACAGAATAGAGGATAATGATCATAATTAAGAATTAACTCTGATATTTCAGTCCTAGGTGCAGCTTGCTCCCAGGTCCATTTGGGTATATAGCCATGGTTCAGTGGTGCACAAAATGCTACAATTAACTGAGTTCTTGGTCAGGAGTAAGATGAATTCAGAATTTTTGAAATGGCTCCAAATTATTTAACAAGATTTACACATATAAACCATTAAGGGATGAGAAGCCTGTCTGATTTTGAGGATATGTTTAGAGTAGTTAAGAATTGGTATTATACATTGTACTTTTTACTGTAAGATCCCAAGATACAAACACACACACACACACACACACACACACACACACACACACACACACACACACACACACAAACTCTACCTGCAGTGATCTCAGGCTGTAAAAGGCCCCCGGGTGGAGTGTGCTAATGTCGTTGCCATGCAACATGAGCATTTCCAGTTGCCGTAGTGACCTGAATTGTGACCCCTCCACCTCTGTCAGGCTGTTGTAACTGTTTGGGAGAGAAAATAAACAGGGCCAGTGACTGGGATGAAAGAGTGATGACAGAGAGTCATTTGGGGGGTCAGAGGGATAGGAAACTAAAATTAGTTAGCAGTCAGTGCTTGCATGTGTGTCTGGGCAATGTGACCTTTCAAATGAGGGGGACAAGTAGAGCTGGAGAGACTGGATGGAAAGAAGGAAAGAAAGAGGACAGAAAGACCTCAGCCAAGCTTTGACCTGTAAGTATGAACTCATTCTTTAAACATTGTCCTGTGAAAGGCAGAGGAAACAGGAAACTGTTGAGAGAATTAAATGTGATTTATTACACCCTCCCAAACACTGCTATCTATAGGTCCTGTGCACGCACACACACACACACACACACACACACACACACACACACACACACACACACAGACCAACAATTACTGTGCTGCATTTTTTCTTACATTGCACCAATGCACAGCAGGCACTGGTCCAGCATATGTACAGGCAGGAGCTTTTTACATAAGTTTTCCCACCTTGTAAACAACATCAACATAAGACTTTAAAGCAGCAGGGGTCTTTGTGCGTAAGCCCCTTGGTACATAATTATATCAGCAATCAAAATACAAAGAACTACTGAAAAATGTCTCTTGGCGTATTCAGATTTCAACACACTACAACAGACATCTGTTAAAGAATCAAACTGATTGCCAAGTACAGTATAGAACAGTAAATGCCAGAGCCAAACACATTACTCATCAGAGGAACACAGCAGAGCACGTTGTGTATTGGCAGCAGCCGCCAGCATTTGACAGATTTCAGTGTTTGAGACTTAGTCAGGCCTTCCAACGCCAGGAATGAGTGCAGCATTGTCTAACAGAGTCTAATATCCTGTAGTGAGTTCCTGTAAACTATAAAACATGTAACATTCCAGTGCAGCTATGTGGTTATCCTTACCCAATTGAACACATGTGGGAGACGCATTTTTCCTCTGCCATCAATAAAACAGCCAGCTCACAATATATTATCTAGTGGTCACGTTCATCCAGAGTGTCTTTCTTTACCATGATGCACATATTTAAAGTGTAGGGTTTCCCATAAGCAACTGAAATTTGACTTCTTTGTGCTTAAACCATAACGAATGCTGTTGCATTTCTTCAGTATACAGGAGTGCCAAGCACTGGCAACACACATTTCAAGGCACCCTGAAGCTGGTCTAACACTTGAGGGTCATGGCATTAAAAGAAAGACACTTTTGATTGGTGTTTGTATGCCCCTGAGCTGGCATTAGCCATGGCTGCAGGGTCGTCCATATTGTGAAGGGGAATTTCTTCAAATTTGGCACAAATCACAACTATTCATTTGGACTGTTTTTGCCCATACCAATTCACATGCAAATTAGAATTATGACTAAATTATTCATTAATAATTCTGAATTATCAGCTGCAGTTAGACAGGCATGCAAAGCACTTATTGAAGCATACTGTGGCTTTAAGCGCACAACTGTACCTTCACTTTATTGTTCTTGGTCCATTTTTCTTTGTTCCGCTTTTGTGTGTAAACTGTTCAGCAGTTCAGATTGAGCAGTGCACAATAACAAGTAATCTAGACCTTGCAACCAAATATTACATGCACTCCCTTTGTGACAGTTTTGATAACTTGTCGATTAGAGATCCCTGGAGAAAGTTGATTTGATTTCAGCTTCAATCATGGCAGACTTGTATGTGCTGTTTTCCATAACTCATAATAACTTTGTCAAGATAGAGCACAAAGAGAAACAGCTCAACGCTAAGCCCCATTGTCACTATGCCAGGCTCTCTAAGCATGACTAACTGCAGCCTATTAGATACCAACACCCATCTCCTAACAACCATAAATCCTTGTGTGTCGTAGTTGTTCCCTCTAGGTGGTCCATAGCATCCTCCATGCTCACTGAACAATTGGCAGGTTGTCTGAAAGAGGTTGGACGCCTGCATTTATTAGAGCAGTTTCTGTTTGAATTCATGCAGCACTGCTGTAAGCCCAGACTAAAGGAGAACAGGCCCCACAGTGTAAATAAAGCATTACAAACACGCCTGGTGTGAACATATACCAACAGTTTTGCATTAGATACTAAATCCTCTTGTTCTGAACCCCAGTTTACAGGGTGGTCTAGTGTTTAGCATGTTAGAGTCTGTCAGCTCCCTAAAGGTTTGGTCCCCCTCCAAATGTCTGCTCTGCCGAAGTGTCTTCGAGACATTCCCTTTATCTCCATCAGAACAGACAGCGCCTTCTACCCGACACAAAGAAACAACCATCAGGAATCAATCGCGAATCAGAAAAGAGTGTATACAAGTGCAACATCAAACAGTCCTCTGCAGTGAAATTGAATTAGCGTATGTGGTGAACTGACAGAAGCGTGTTCAGTTTTGCAATTGATTTGCTAAGCTTCACCAGCCCTTAGTTGCTGTGGCTACGCCTGTCAATCTGTCTGTTCTCACATACGGTGTTCCCAGTGATGAAGGTGACAGATTTACAGACATTGATAGATTTTTAAATGCTTCGTTATTTTTGAAACAATGGATCCTTCATTTCAGACAGAGACAGACCAATGCAGCTTTCTCATTTCCAACTGGTGTTTGCAAACTGAAATAATGACTGTCACTGGCAGCTGTGTGTAGCTAACTGTAACTCCATAAGTTGGTTCAAAATGCTATCTTTGACTGATTTTTTATTTCTGGTTGATGTGTTTTTTAAAACAAGAACAGTGTAGGCCTGTTAAAGTGAATATTAAATATGCACTTGATACTATATATGTGATATTCAGAGAAGACAAAGAAACAGCATTGTTCTTGTGTTGCAGGATTGAGCTAGTTAGTACAAGGAAAGATAAAAGTTCAGGACAGAGCTACTTATGTTTCTCTACACTCTGGTATAACAACAACCAGGACTGGCTCCTACACAGTGAGGAAATATTATACTATGGATATCCATTTCTTTCACCTAATTCCATAAAATAATGTAGATGAAATGTTCCTTTGTTGTGGAACTAACACTGGGTTAGTTTACTACTGCAGACAGTAAGTTAAGTTAAATAGACAGGTGATGATGTTTACTCCTACAAACAGCATTCCTTACACTTTTATTTTTGTGTTTCTGGTTTTGGACAGGCTAAAAAAAAGAGACCATCTTCCATACTCTTCATATACAAAGTAACACTCTTCCCTCTACCCCAAGCACACTGCTTCAATATGTGGAGAAATTCAAGGTTTGATTGGCCTGCTGTCCCTAGTTACAGATGTTAAGCCATGATAGGACAACTGTTGTCCAGCAAGTGGTCAAAAGAAAAAGAAAAGAAAAGAAAAGAAAGAACCAGCATCCACATATTGTTACACATATTGTTGCGGCCATGTGGAAATCATGTAATGTCCACTTTCTGAACTTTTTGATTGTTATGTTGTGCATCTGCAATGGTATAATACCTTCCATGTGTCTGTTAATGTGTGCTGAATGTGTTTTTGGTGTTCCAACCCTGCAATATGTTGCTACAATGGTTAAAGACAGATTCATAAAACAAAGGCCAGAATGCTTTATGACTGTTGAAATCCAAGTGGGTAATTTTATATTAATATAGCACTTGTGGTTGCCAAAGCCCTCCTAAAGTAGTCACTTAGTCCCTGGTGTGATGCTGGCTATATAAACGCTGTATATTCATTTTGTTTTGGTTTAAGAGCAAAAATATCTGGAATGCAGTGATCGTTCCCACACTACTGCTCCCACAGGAGCACACACGGAGACAGTTTACCTCCTGTGGACTGCAGCCTGGCCTCAGCATTGGAGCTTTTGTGAGCATTTACCTGCTGAAATGCTCCCTCATATCATAAGATCATATCCAGTAGTGAAGAGATCAGAGCTGCCTGAAGCACAAATGTAATGCAACTGAAATTCAGTGATAGTTGTTCCCACCTCCTGTGAACAATAGTGTAGCTCTGGCTGCTGCTTGCCAAGCAGCTTGCCATGTAAATATATATTGTTTGTAGCTAATTATTAACCATGACAATTTGTTTTATACAAAACAGTGGCTGGGCTATTTCTCCGCAGTCCTCGAGGGCAGTGAAAGCTTCATGCACCAGACAGAGACCCACATGGAAGTCATTAGGAGATTTATCTCCTCCGCTGTCAGTGCAGAACCACATGCTGGTGCTAAGCCCTTATCTTTTGGGTTTAAAGCAGATGTTGCCAAATGAAATCCACCATGGGCTACGTGTTGATTATCTCGCTGATGAGACTGCTGTCTTTGGCTTGCAACTGGCTTGTTTTGTTCTTAAGGAAGCTTGACATATGATAAACCGATCGCAAGCAGCAATATGTTTTTATGATCCCACCCCCTAAGGCAAAGGAGTAATTTCTCTGTTGGATCCATGAAACCATAAAATGTGATCTCTAAAGAATAGTCGAGATTTCGCAAACCAAAAAGCATTTGTCTCAGCATTTTAGTTTGTGAGTCATGAGAGGCGGTGATGATCGTTTGTTCGCAGAGAAAACACTTCTCTGACAAATCACCTACACCGCATTCCACAGTATTTCCTGTCGACTGTTTAGGTTTCTTCCCCTCATGCTGCCATTGATAACAATGTCTCACTGCTTCTGTGTGCTTGTGTGTTTATGCTTAGGAGTTGAATCTTACCCAAGGTTGAGCCTCTCTGTGTCTTTAGGAAAGGTTTTTGGTATGATGGTCAGGTGTCTGAATGTACAGTGGACCTCTTTAACACCTGGACAGCTGCAGCTCCTTGGGCAGGACTGGACGGCATGTATGGGGGAGATCTACAGAAAAGAGAGGAGGTGTGCATGATGAAAGGGCCAGAAGGAGGAGAGGAAAGGGTACAAATGGAAAGCAGTCAGATGGAGAAGGTTAGGAATAAAAAACGAAAAGAGGGGGCACAGATATGATGAACAAGGGATGGTGTGATATAGCAGGTATGAGATAGCAGTGAGGAGAGGCAAATTCAGAAATTCAGAAAAGATGAGATAAGAGAAAGAGAAGCAAACCGATGAGTTCAGACCTGTGTAGGCACTGACAGTTTGGAAAGAAATCAATTGTAAGTGGAGTAAATAGACTTGAGGCTTATATAAAATAGACCAGGTGTATTAACATCATGCACTCCTGTGCCTAATGCTATCAAGCACCTTTTTAAAAATGTTTTATTCATTTGAGAGCCAATATTTTACTCATATTCAGGACTTTGTCAGAAACCTGCATTTGCATGGCTCTTTTTTGGAGATTGAGTATCACCTGTAAGTAACTTTTATCAGACAAGCAATCACTGGACTTCTAATAGAGAGCTTCTGCAAGGAAGATTTACCGTTTGCCATAGCAGTGATGAGAAGAACAGGGGAAACCACACTGCAGCCAGCCTGCAGAAGATGTTGGCACACCACCACAGCGCCATGACTGGATGGCTGTCTGACTGCTCACGTCATTAATCCACCTGCAGGAAGGGATGAAGTGTTTTAGATGCACAGTCAACAAAAAGCAAACATTACAAACAGAACATAAATAAGATTTACCACAGGGCTCTAAGAAGTGGATCGTATCTATTTCAAGTGTCCCTGATGAACTGGTGACTCAGTGTCGTGATGTTGCTATTGATGCATTTGCACGGTAGATGATGATGATAGAGGAAGCAGCCCAGTGACGACCTGTGCAAGGTGAACTCTACTATACCTTTTCCTCATGGCATTATGGGATGGACTCCAGCTCCTTGTGACCCCAAACATGATCAGCAGTTTATAGAATGGATGGATGGGCAATATGAAGAATTATACTCTTATACTTTGGTTGCTGTCTCAGGCACATTCACCTACTGGAAACAAATCTTTGAAATTGTTTCTATCCCTTTAGGCTTCATTCAGGACAGTGTGCACTATAGTTTACTGAACAAAATCCATATCACACCTGCATTCATAGTTTTGTGGCCACTTGGGGTCAGCTGAAACAAGTTGTAATCAGAAAACATACACAGTACCACTTTATAAAGTTGATATTGCAAACTTTTTTTTAATACATCCAACAGATACATGTTTTTTGGACTCTGAAAACTTGACAAATTATCTCACTCCTTCGCTGTTAAATGCTCTGCTGTGATCGTCAGCTAGCTGCTAATGTTGCAAGAGGTGAGACTAAACCAAAACGGTAAAGCTGCAGGATGTAACACCAGAACAATGAGAGGAAAAAGGCTAAAAGTCACCATAGAGTTGGGTATCCTGGTAGCTCACCTGACAGAGCACACTCCAAATAACAAGGCTGAGTCGTTGAAAAAAGTTGAAGACAAACAAATTGAAACATCAATAAAATATTATAGCTGGTTGTTTTCATTCTGGGTGATATTTGTTTTCCTCTGTTACAATTCAGCAAGTAAACATCTTTAGATAGATTACTCACCTTATTTTTCTAAAACTAAGCTACATTCACAAGCCCACAGCCCTTATAGTATACACGTAGCTCATAATGCATGGACACGCTCTATGTATATGCACACACACATGCACACGTATGCATCCATGCATATTCAGCTGATTTTTAGCTTCAGCTAGACATGATGAAAGAGAAAATTAATATAATGACTTGTAAAATGCATCACATTAACAATCATTTTATACAAGCCCAAGCTGGCACGCACACACACGTATTAGAAGAGGAAAGAAAGTAAATGAAGGAAAGGAAGATAGACAGAATGAAAGAAAGAAAGGAGGAAGGACGGACGGACAGACAGAGGTGAATGAAAATTCCCATGATAGCATTAGCAAGAAAGAGAGAAAGTGAGAGAAATCTCCTCGAGTGAGTAAGCTGACAACTGTAGCAGCGCTCCTATCACCAAACTATTCACCCTCAAGGTTGATAAAACATGTCAGCGAGGTTTGAACACTCATTTAAATCCTGCCTGTCCTCACTATACCTTCCCTTGGGGAACTCAGCGGAGTGCAAATCCTCTTTTATCCACCTTAATCATGTGCAAAACTAGGAATATGTGTTTATTTGAAGACACACAATAGACATGTCATGTGTTGGCAGCAGGTATTAGAGACTCAAAATCACATTCAGTGCTGGAATAAAACAGAATCCAATCCAATACAACACAATGCAATAGTGTAACAGTGGCGCTTGTGGTTTGCTACAGTGCCAGGTGGTTTGGCACTCAGTATGTTGGTTTAAATGTTAACATACTGCTTTGAGGGCATTACATACCAATTAAATACAACCACACTTACTTAAACATACACTTCTACACACAGGCGCACACCGGTCTGGTGGTTAATAAACTCAGAGAGGGAGAGAGGAATGGGTGGAGGAAGAGAAAGACAAGCGTTCACAGGTAGAACCAAACAGCACACACATACATATTTGAAGTCATTAGAGGCCAGTTTGGGGTTTCTGGTTTCCACTTCTATCTCTGTGTTTGCTCCTCACAGGGAGGCTAATTCACCTAACAGCTGTATTTGTGTGTGTGTGTGTGTGTGTGTGTGTGTGTGTGTGTGTGTGTGTATGATAGAGAGAGAGAAACATTTGTGACAGGAAGACAGGAGAAAATTGCTCTAGAATTTGACCTGGCTCGTGATGTCTTATTGATAATCATGCTCTCTCTCTCTCTCTCTCACACACACACACACACACACTCACACACACAAGTTTAGACTTCCTGATCTGACAAACACATTAACCTATATAGCGGTCAGACAGGCTCACCATTGATTTCAGTGGCGACAGTTCAGGTTAAATGAATTGTTTCCATTCTGAAAGTGTCAGCTGGTGACAAGAATAACAAACACAACATTCTCAATGCTGAAAATCACGTTTCTTTAGTTCCACTGTCTACAAGGCGGAAACCAAGGAAATATTGGCTTTGCAATATGACACCCTCACCACTGTGATGAATGTCAGAGCAAAGGGGAATTCTGCTTAGTTTACTGTATGTTTCATTTTCTGGGCTGACATTACAACAACACTAAGAGTCTCCACCAACACCTAAGAAAAATATCTGGCTCCACTATTTGCAAAATGTTATCAAGCAGCCAACTTTGTCACAAAGTGTAATAATTTGAATCACTGTTAACACAGATCGCCGTAGATTAGATCTTCATACTATGATTATTTGGCCTTTTGCGTCCCCCACAGGGAGGTCAGGAGTCAGGGTCACCTACAGATCAGGAACTCTGGAGATGTTCAAGAGTCATTGCTGCGGTCAAGGATGCAGGAGGGATGTTATGTGTCACCAGAGCTTGAACCTGTGCCCTCAGGTCTCTAATGACTTTGCCACCTTGTGGCCAAGATCATAAAAATTTGTGCCAGAAAGAAGCCAGTACCTGAAACTTGTAATGGGACACCTATGGCCAACAATAAACGTCCCATATCGTTTGTGTAAAAGTGGTCATCAGTTCTATAATCTAAATGACATGCTGAAATGATACTGGATGCATTTTATCAGGTTTTACACACAGCTGTTCAGGGACCCTCACTTTTAATACAGCTCAGGTGAGACTAAAACCTGTTGCTGCAACAGCTTCTACCTTGACTTTACAGAGCAATAAAAGTCTCAATCCAGTCAGTTTCTAGTGTCGTGGTTATGATGATCATAGGTAAAAGCTGTCAACCAGCTAATTCTCTGCTCCTGTCCTCTTCTAATGGCTTTACCAGATCTCTTGTGGTAGTACTTTGGAGACAGATAGAGGGACAGGAAGGGGAATGTGAGGAGAACGTAAAAACAGACAAGTCAAGTCAAGGTGGTGCATGGAGAGAGAGGAAAGGAGAGGAAGGGAAGTCTGGTTGAGGAGAAAAGGGCAGCAGAGTAGAAAGAGAAGAAAGAGAAAACAGATGAGAAGATGTGAAAATGTTTTCCCTTTACATTTAAATCACTTAGTACCCCTCCCAGACGCTCACCTGACAGAGATTAAGTGCTGTACTTCACCAAAAGAGCCAGGGCACTGCACTGCCCGACCTGCCTTATTACAATCATATGTTCACTGGCACACAGGGGTTTTCTCAAAGTCATCCTTCACTCCTTTGTTTCCTTCTATACAGGCTTCTTCATGATCAGTGAATGAACTATGCAAGGAGTCAACGTCATGCCATCATGAAGAGAATAGACAGGAAGCAAAAGAATAACTTAATGAAGAAAGGATGGGCAGAAACAGAAAAGCCTGTAGTAGCTTACAGTACCTTAAAGGAATATACTGTACCTGTAGAGAAGAAACCCTCCCAGTATTTAACTGGATCATTATCTAACACTTAAGCATACCAAATATTGATCAACAGCATGTTTATGTGTAGGACAAATAAGCTTTATTTATTTATTATTTGGCAGTAAAGAGTCCTGTATTTATTATTTGGTCTAAAATTAAGTATTATGAAATCAATAAAGCTGATGTGGTGGTTTGTCACTTTGAGTTCTCATAAGTAATTCGCAATGTAATCTCAGTTACTGGGAATAATCCGCACACCCAACCAAAAGCTTAATCTGAAACAGCTGGCAGTCGTACTGTCATAGACAGAAAGTTTTCATGAGAACTATTTCCTTGACCTCATTGTTAAAGCTGCTCCTGTGGAGGGCTTGTACAGTGATGGTGGTAAGTAGGATGCTATGCTGCCCTGTGGTTATGCCAGTTCTACTGTGGCCAAGAGAGCTCAATGCACCACAACTTAACGGTCCAGCGTGAAGGATTTAGACGAATCTATAGGCAGAACTGTATTATAATATTTTTGGTTATGTTGTCTTTAGTGTATAATCAATCATCATGTTTTCATTAGTTTAGAATGAGGTCTTTACATTTAAGGAGGGAGCGGGTCCTCTTCAATGGAGTCCACCATGTTGGATGTTTCTACTTTAGCCCAGAACAGACGTCTAGAAAGCACCTTATGCATTTTTTGCAGCCACCATAGGCTCTCCTACACGCTCGAAGGGCAGGATGACGCTAAGGGTATTCAGCCAGTTGCAATCTGCAACCTCACTCCTAGATGGCACTACATTGTAAACAGTGGACCTTTAAGAAGACACAAGCATCATTTGCCAACAAGTGCGCTGCAAATATTCACAATGCAACCAAATAGACAAAAGTAGTTCAAATATAACACAAGTAAATAGACAAATCAAAGCAAACACTCTCCTTAATGCATGGTGTATCCCTTAAAGAATGTCTGAGTGAGGCCAATACATCTTTATGTCAAAAGCATTACACTGCTGCCAGCCCAGTCACAGCTGCTCTATTCAAGATAACACATGTTAAGAAAGGACTACAATATGAGTCCCACATGTTTTCCATGCAAGTCTGTAATGTCTTGTGCTGCCCATATATCCTCATTGAGAAATCTCTTTCAACATAATGTGTGGAGTGTTGCTGTTGGATACTAACCTTGTCCAGAGGGTTATTTAGCAAGTTGAAAATAAATGTTTAATGACTGACAAACATATTTGAACATTTGTATTCGGGGGATTTCTTTGATGTGATCATTATCCCTAGTCCTCCTCACTTCACTAACAAATGTCTTATGGTAATTTATTTAAATTTATTACATTGTGACACAACTTTTTAATATTCTTGAGAAACTTCTGAGGGTAAGTAGTCTACGGCGGTTTTAGAAGTCTGTTTCATATTCAGATGTCGTCAAATGTGTTAGTCATGTGGGTTAAAAACATGGAACAAATGTCCCTTTTTTTCCTTTTGTGTCACGAAGCTTTGCGCATACGTTGAGTATTTGTAAGTGCCTGCATGTTCATTGATTGCTTTAACTATTTTCATGGGCAGATTCCTGTCAGATTTGCTCAACAAGTATTGGCTGTAAATCTCTCAAAGTTTTCGCACGGCTTGCTGCAGCGGCACAGAGAGAAGCTCAGGTGGTTTTAAAGCAAGCTTAAAATAGTTTGTACAGTCTAGGTGAAGTTTAGCGAGCTTTAATCTTGCCTCTGGCTCATTATTACTGAAAGCTGCCCCCCTTTAGTCATTAAAACAAAGCTGCATGTGGCTAATAAATACTTAACAGTGTATTTATATAGAGTCTCTGTTTGCCTGAAGTGCTGATTGGTACCAATATATTTCAAATGCACTTCACCAAAAGGACATGGTTAAAGTAAACTCTCCTAGCAACAACCAGTGTTTGGCAAAAATTTTTCCGTCTTGCACAGAGTATATCAAATATAAATATTTGCAATTTCAGATCCTCTTTGAACACAATCATATGGGAATCTTGTGCTATTACAGCTGTTTTTGGTGGGTGGGGGGCAAAATTCGGTTACAGGGTATAAATATGTGGGTCAGAAAAGTTCAAAAGCTTTGGAAGACAAGCTCTATTTCACCGCGTTGCAAATAGCTGTGGATGAAAAGTTTCTCAGTAGACCAAAATAAACAGTAATTTGACTTAACACAAGTCAACAAGATGAGTTACTGTGACACCAGTCATATCTGTCACTGCGTGGCAGAAAGTATGAAATCAGATTTCAAAGTGAGACATTGTTCTTTGATGTTGCGAAGACAAATGTGGCTCTTTCGCTGTCGGTCTTGCAGCCTTTTGACACTCATTAGACAACCTCAGTTTATCTAACTGGCAGCTGTAAACGAGCACAATTAGTCATCAGCCATACATCAACTTCAGTTAAGCGTGTGGCTTAAAGTGCTGGAGGAACATTCAGCTCAAACTTCTGGGCTTTTGCATCAACATGTGAAGGGCAATTTTTTCAATGTGAATCTCCACATTAAACCAGAGGACTGTACAGAAAACAGTGTCCTGAAAACAAACAAACCTTAACCCAAACAACAGCCTCTGTTAAAGTTACTTCTCCATCTGGGAGCATTTAACAAGTTCTCGTTAGAAAAACCACAAGAGACTCACCTGGAAATTCCTCCAGAGGTGGAAAAAAAATAAAATAAAAAGTACAAAACAGACCCCAAAACAAGTCCTTTAGTTTTGACGGCGGGCGGAAAAATGTCAGAGTTTTACAAGAAAAACAGGCGTAAAAACAAAAGTATCCAGTTGAGGCTTTAGTCCTGTGGATGTTTGCTGACTTGTAAAGCCACCGAGGTCCTGAGGTCTGTGAAAGAGAGAGCAGGAGAGGGGATGGAGTGCCTTCAGTGTGTGTGTGTGTGTGTGTGTGTGTGTGTGTGTGTGTGTATGTGGATTAGTTTGACCCTCTGTTGGTCTTTAAAGCATCTGGATTTCAGATTAACTTCTTTCTCGTCCTGTTCTGTAACTGTGGAGTCAGGAATGCTGCTTCTCCATCCCCTCCTACACCTACGCTCCTTCCTTCACCTCCTCCATTCATCTCCTCTCTCTCTCTCTGCTCTAACTACCCCTCGCTCTAGCTCTGTGAGACTCTCCACTTCCATTTCACACAGGCAGTCCTGATGGAAACATTACCACTGTCTGTTTCTTTTCACGGTTTGCTTTCTTTCGTTCGTTCTTTCTTTCTCACTCCCTCCGTTCACCTCCTCTATCAAGCTCCCCCTTTTTTCTCTTTTCTCTATCTGTTCTCTTCACACACCTTTCCAACCCTGCACCTCCCTCTTCCTCTCTTTTCTCCCTCTTGAGGTACATTACAGCTTCTGAATACAGATTAGCCAATTATAATAATCCGTCCTTGGCTATCAAGCCTGGGCCGGCGGCTACGCACACTGATGCATACTTTGCAAAAAGTTGGCAGGCAGTGCGTATTTTTCATGTGATCTGCCCAGATAAGGTTTACATTGAATTAAACAGGATGGGAACATTTTAACAGTTCAATTGTCCCTCAAGCCCTGAAACCATATGTCATATCTGCAGTGTTGAAGCACTGGCACCATACCTTGGCTGTGTTGACACAGCAATTTACAGGATTGAAGCCTTCTTTTTCCTGTAGAAATATTAAGTCTTAACAAAACCGGTGTGACGGCTAAACGTGAGTCTTAACATATTGTGCACATTGACTGTGTGATAGGTTTGATCCTGGTGGTACCATTTGGAAACACTTAAGTCGCTGACATACTCATGTGTTTCCCAAAGTCAGAGTCTAAACAAACCTATATGAATAGGTCTTTGTAACAGAGGCCAACCTTCGCTTTTATTTACCTCACTTAGGGAAGAAAGGGATGAAAAAGCCTGTAAAACCTTTAACGAAAGCCTGTTAACACGCTGTCGGAGCAGTTAAGGAGTTGAAAAATGAGAGTTCGGACCATCAGAATAAAGCTCAGGAGCTTTCAATCATATCACATGGTCTTCATCAGCGGACAGTTTTACAGTTGTCATAGAAATGGCTTCAGGTTTTAGATTTTGAAGTTTCCATTTTTAGGTGCACTAGCAGTGTCACTCTACATATGTCAGCGTTGGTCTGTTGGTCAGTCGGTCAAACACATCCCGACTGACTTTTATGATCCTGGTTCCTGCTGTGCCACCTGCACTTTCTGTTTATCTGTGAAATGTTTTGATAACTTTGGATTGGCACAAACCTTTATGCAGACATTCATGGTTCCCAAGGGATGAATCCTACTCACTTTAGTCATTTCCTGATTGTTCATCTCTTTGTGTTTAGTGGTAAACCTTTGCAAGACTTTTCATTTTCCAAACCATGCTGGACAAGAAAGCCTTAAAGCGCTCTTGCAAACTTTCCACCTGTGCATCAAGATGTTGTGAGTGTGACAAGCTTGACAGGATGGTGCGGACATTCATTCCAACAGACGCTCTCTATGTGTAGATGTAAAAATGATGCACATTTATATTAAATAACATGTTCATCATGTCTGCCAGATTTACAACATGAATTCATTCATTCTTTACTAATCCCTAGTTGTCTCAAGCAGGAGACAACTGTACTTTGACATCACTCAGCACCTTCTCTCTGCACTTTTCTGCTATCCAACAGCATTGTACACACAGACACACACATAAATACACAGTTCAGTCATCAGTTTATCATTGTGATGACGGTAGCTGGTGCCAGCTCCATGGGCCAAATCTCACTGGCATTCTTGTGCCACATTCTTTTTCCTCACACACAAATGTACATGCACAAATACAAGTGGGTCATTGTAAGCAATAACAAACTTTGCATCCTGTTTTGACAGGCTTCTTGAACTGTTTTTTGATGTGTGTGAGAACGTGTGTGCCCTTTGGAGCAGTATGTGCACACTCATTTCTATGGTTTTGTTCTATGATGAACGGTGCCTGGTTAAAACGTTAAACAGGTCAGATGATGCTGAATAGAGCAGATTGATCATCTACTGTTTAAAAAAGCATGAACTTCATTGACTCCGACTAGAGTATAAGAGATAATAAAACAGATATTTAAGATAACACATGTTTCATACATCAAACATGTATATAATGTTGGCTTATTCAACCAGTTTACCAGCCAATATGAGAGTGACATTTACAATACAGGAGGAAACTTCATTTGGGTTCAACCACAGTTATAATGTCTTTTCCAAGATGTTTGCAGAATGTCTGGAGAGAGTGATTTCATACAAATTCAATGGAAAGACATGAGTAGACACCAGCTTACCCAAGATCGCGTAAAGTCATGTGTGCAGGAACATGTATGCAACAAATGTGTTCTTGTCCCAGGGGTTTATGTATCTGCTTCAGAAATGTGCAGAAATGAGAGGAAAAAGGAGAGAGACTGGAGATAAACAACTGTTTCTGATTGACTCTGAGATCTAAGCTAAACACAAACACACACGTAGGCACACTCCCATGGCCCTTGCTGGCTAACATCAGCAGCTCAGGGGATAGTCAGAGGGGTTTCAACGTGATGTGTCCCATGTACCCATGTAGAGCATTGTCAGTGAAAGAAAGAACTTCACCATGAGCTTATCGTGTATCTGCCTCAGTGTAGGTTTTCATTTACTTTCATTTACATGTACTTTGTGACCCCCAGCTGAAAGTTCAGGGTTATAATATTCTGTCTTAACCTCAGTGTGATGTTCTGGTGGTGGTATTATTCATTCCTTTTAAATCCCTCTGCACTGGTCTCTCATTTTCATATTCTCACAAGCTCTTAAGTTCTTTATCATGTGGTCTTGCTCTCTACTTCATCTCCGCAGTTCCCTACACCAGGCAGAAACAGAAACAAGAACAAGACTAACAGCTGAAATACATGGACACACTATGCCACATGGGTGAGGCAGGGAGAGTTTTTACCTGCTACACAGACTCTAACAGACTGCTTAGTTGAAAATGTAACTAAGTAACTGATAACTTTAATTACAAAACAAACACTTACAACAAGTAATGACGAGTAATCATTTTTAAACAGCTTGTACTCAGTTTTTTACACAGTACTATGTACCTTTTACCTGTTGGAAGGCTGCATAGCCACGTCAAGACAAAAAAATAGAGCAGCCATGTAAAAGAAAATAGAGATGAGCAGCGTTATGCCTGCACAGGTGTGTCCTGCTTCTGTGGTCAGGGCAGCAGCTTCAGTTGTGCTGCGTCCGTGCCACATTTATTTGGCTGTAAACGTGTAAAAGTGGTTGTACTTAGTGCTTTGTGCTAAATGCTCATTTCATCATGCTAACATGCTCACTATGACAATATAACATAATGTTGAGCAAATGTAGTGTTTACTATGTTCATCATCTTAGTTAGTGTTAGCGCGCTAACATTGGCTAACAAAGCTATTACCTGTAAAACTAAAGTATTGGACAAAAAACAATTTTGACCTCTAGAAGTTCACCAAAGTCATTAAAATCAGATCATGAAGTCTGCACTAAACTGGATGGCAATTCATTCAACTTCACTAAGAGACATTTGCTCCTATGTTCATTTTAATATAATAATAATAATAATAATAGATATAAATAAGTTATTGATAATAAAGTTAGAATGCTTGCGGCATAGAGTCCATCATCATCAGGTCCATCAGGTTTCTGTAAGATTTCCTGAGAAAGCTGGAACCTTGTGAAGCCTCATCTGTACTTTAAATCTGCCACTGAAGAGGTCAGTCCACAGATTACTGAATGATACATGGCTGCATGTTTGTTCTCAGGGGTTTCCTCCTCTTCTTCCTCTCTTTCATTGTTTTTTACATGCCTCTCATGCTCACTTTCTTCCCAGTACTTTCTTTGTGGATTATCCAGTCCAGCTGTGTTGATCTGTCAGCAGGGATGGGAGCAGAGACTGAAGGAACTGAAGCACCTGTATGTCTCTCATCCATTTTTTTCTCTCGTCACGCACTTTCTGTCTTCTCTCCTTCACTCTCTCGTTCAGGGAGCCAAGATTCCATCGACTGATGGACCATAAAACATTGATGCTCTCCATTCGCAGGGTGGTGCGCGGTTTCATATTTCCACAAGCTCAAGTTTCTACTTTTTAAGACAAACAGACCTAAATATTCAAAAGAGGAATGTTAAAAAGTAACATCTTCGATTGTATAAACTCCTGAAGCTGAGAGAAATCTGAGGAGCTAGTTTTATGATAAACACTCCCCCATTCATGGAGTTTGCTCAGTTGGCATCACATGACTGATGAATGAAGTGTGGAACTTCTGTCACATGATGACAGGTGGTTGTATATTGGGGGAAAGACTGCAGCCTCTGTCCCTGCCGTCGGATGTGAATGGCCTTGGTCTTTCTGTGGCTGTACAATGTTTCCCAGTCAGTGACAGTCAAAGATACTCTTGAAAGAAAGCTCTAGAAAAAGCAAGTAAGTGGACCTTGAGTTAAGCTGCTTTTTCTTCTCTTCTAAAAACTAATGCTGTGTTGAAATATCCTTGCTGAAGTGGCCTGATAATGTCATAACTCACTAAGAGAACAGTGAAACTGGAATGCACACCTCGTCCATGTTGTTTGTGCTGAGAGCGCAAACATTTCTGAAAATCAAGTCAAGGCCAAACAAGCACACACATCTGCCCATTGTCACCAGTTGTGGTGGCAGTTTCATCACTTTCTGATCTTATATGGGTTGAAACCTTTCAGCTCTTTGACCACAAAAATCCCACTGCTGTTTCAGGGAAAAAAAGACAAAAAAAAGCAAACATGAATCCAAATCTACATCTAAATCTAATCTTATTATCATTAGACAGTAATGGCAAAAGCATGCATTCAGTGTGTGGGATATTATTGTCCCACACAGAGTTTTCTCTACACCCATCACCACTTAAAGACCTCTTTTATCAATATCTTATCATTTCTGTTGCATTGTGTGAAGGCAGGACGCAGAGTGAGGAGAACTCACTCGAAGAGACATCTTGTTTGAAAGCTGATCAATTATCAAAAAATATGTACATAATTCTATTCAGTAAGTTCAGTTTAGTATGTTCACTTCTCAAGTAATTACCATAAAGACAAGGTGTTGTAATGATGTAATTTTTTTTTTTTTTTTTTTTTTCATAAAAGTCTCCTGATGGAAATGACAGTAAGGTTTCTCCACATTTGTGAACACTTCCAAACATCTTCCAGCCCTGCCTGCTGCAACAGGTCTCCCCTTGTTCCATGAAGCTTGATGTTACTCATGCTCATGGTATTCCTCAAAGTATCAGCAGATTGCTTTATCTCTTATGTCTCTCCTATCAACTTAATTGCTCCCTAGAATCACATATGAGCCTATTTTAGCATTCACACTCCTGGTGCTGAGGTCAGGTTTTTGCTGTCTCCTGGACAGCAGCCAGTGAGGGCTCCATGTTGGTTTGTCACTTCTCCGTGAACTCGATGACAAAACCTGACACCAGTTTTTCTCTTTGACAAACAGGACAAATCTGCAGCCTCAAGGGTCACAACACGCTTCTCTCTTTAACCCACTCCTGTCTTCATTCGATAAGATGAGTGTATTTCTTGCATAGCAAAGCTTTAATCTAAGGGCAGTCTGTCAGATTTTATAGTTCTTAGCTTCTGCAGTGCTGCAGGCGGTGCAGCAGAAAAAATATGATTTTATGACCGAAATATTAAAATGATCTTGAGAGCAGATCAGAAGAAGCCTTTGAATCAGACTCTCACACATACATTAAGGAAAAAATATCAAAGTTGTCGAGACTATGGTGAGAAAACAGAGACACAAGGGAAAGAAACTTTTTTCTTCTTCGGAAGAGTCTAACACTGATCTCAGCTCTCACACTGAAGTGTTAAGAAAGTTTTCATTTGGCAGAAAATGTCTGTAGCGTGGACAGTTTGTCAGAGCTTCCAGCCAATCAATTCTCCATCAATCCACTTAATTAAACTACTCTAAATCACTTCTGTCTTGCTCTACATCTCAAACCCAAGCCAGATTGCTTCATACACAGCCACGCAGCTGTAAAACACCCCTGCACACAGCTGTAACGTGATGTTTTTTTGGCATTTGTTTGCATGACAACTGTTGTCAGGATTTCACTTCCTTTATCTATCAGTAAATACATGAATGTGTGTGTTGCACTGTAAAGACTTTTACAGTGTGATGTAGGTTTTTATTGCCTGTATCCACTGAGTGATTTATTAGAACTGGGATGTGCGTTGTGTTCTTTGTTCTGGGTCAGCAGCTGATGATGTATAATGGTTTAGCTTTTCCTGCTCTAGTGATGGAAATGATTGGCTGTTGGTTTGCTAATTTGGTCCAACTATTGGAAGGGTTGCCATGAAATTTGCAGTGCAATGTGCAGACATCCCCCTCAGGATGCATTGTAAGAGCTAGCATGTTATCACGCTAATATTTGCTAATTAAAGTAAAAACTCAAAATAGGATGATCTTGTTTCTGCTGTGTTCTACTTGGGTTTGTGTAAGTTGTTTCACTGTAGTCTTTCACTGTAACTCTTCTTCTTCATTGTGCTATAACAAACAGTGTCTGATCCTCTTAACACAGGCACCGCGTTCAGAGGTTGTCAGCACTAATGCTGTGTAATGGGTTGTTCCTGTAATGTCAAATTCTTCACCAAACCCTGCTATGCTTAGTTTGTATACCAACACACACAAGGCAGCCCTTCTTTTCTGGTCCAAAAGGTCCCATTAGTGTTGAAGAAGACCACTATGAGGTGATAGACAGTGCTGCAGTCCAGTGACTCAGCTTCCCGGACTAAACCATTCATCACTGACTGACAGCAGCACCACTTAACAGCCCTGGGTGAAACTTTGCACCCTCGGCTGCCCATGAGGCATTAACTACTGCGTTAGTGAAACTGATGGCTGTCATACTGGCACTGAAGTAACAAACACACCTTATGCACAAACAAGCTTTTCATTCAGTTTCCACCCTCTTGGTTACTGGACCATTGGGATGGTGGCTATACCTGCCTGCACACACCCAGCAACAGCCCTTCTCTAGGCCTCTGTTGGACTAAAAGCTGTGATGTTTAATTCTTCAAGAAAGTGGACACCGATCTTTTATTTATGTCGTGTGTGTGTGTGATCACAGGTGGTGCAATTCTCCACATCTGTCATGCAGCAGGTGAGGTCATGGATGATTAGGACTCCAGGGAGAAGACTCAGGCTGCTATGCGCCTTCTGGAGCGAAATGAAGTTGGTGGAACATTATGGAGCACTGCATACACACTTAGCCCGATGGTTTCTTCTTCATATGTACTCATTTTGTTGATGTCTGTAACATTCAGCAGCCTTAAAGGGTTCTAATTATGGCAGGAAATGGAGATGCAAGTCCAGTGGGACAGATTTTCATGACCCGACTATATGTTGGTTTGGGTAACTCATGTCAGGACCACCAGGACTTTAGGCATCGTGATGGCAAGCAGCAGCTGCTTTGCAATATAGGAAAAAGAACATCTTATAACAAATTATTCACTCATTGATGATTAGCTGCATGGCAAAACTTGGACTTTACATGAAGGTTCCCTCATCTTTCAGCCACTTTCAGAGGCCTGCTCTGAAACTTTCAGTCTGAAGGTCTGGAAAATTAAAACCAAATGAAGTGTTTTAGAGCACCACTGTGAACACATGCCCCTGGTTTGTGGAGGAAATGCATAAACTTTAGAGCTGTCACCCCAAGTTGCTGACAGCTACAGTATACACACAGCTTTTAGCCAGCTTTGTGAAGTGATCTGGTGACCTGGGCAGTGGACTAAAGGTTAGAGAGACAAGCTTGTGATCAGAGGATAGCTGGTTCAATCCAACTGGACTGGCAAGATTACCGCCATCCTAAACTTACCCAAAAATCCAGACAATCCAGTCCAGTAAAGTATTTTGTCCAAAACGCTATAACAATCCACAGAAAGTGGTTTTACCATGTCACATTGATCGACATCGTACAAATCTTCCACATTGTCTCAGTTATAACTAATATGTTGGTTTCAAAATGGCTGCAGCTCACTGACCAGTCTGCATTGGAAGGAAGTGTTTCTTTCTCTTCTTTTGTGTAAAGATCAAGCCAATTGCAATCTATTGTGCAGATGACTGGTGCTTCGTATAGCCAATGAAATTCTGAAAAAAAGGACTTGCTGCTTCAGTGGGTAACTTTACAGCCAAAACATGGAATTGAGTGCAAATAGGGATATTAAAGATAGCCTGAAATTATAAAAATAGTGAATGACCTAAACTTAAAGATTGATGTCCTAACTATGAATTCATTCATTCATTCATCTTCTTTACCCGCGCATTCCCATTTCGGGGTTGCGGGGGGCTGGAGCCTATCCCAGCTAGCAATGGGCAAGAGGCGGGGTACACCCTGAACCGGTCGCCAGCCGATCGCAGGGCTACATACACACACACACACAGACAGACAACTCACACTCACGGACAATTTAGAGACCAATTAACCTAACGAGCATGTTTTTGGTCTGTGGGAGGAACCCACGCATGCACGGGAAGAACATGCAAACTTCACACAGAAAGGCCCTGCCCAACCCAGGGTTCGAACCAGCAACCTTCTTGCTGTGAGGCACGCGCACTACTTGCTGCGCCACTGTGCCGCCCTAACTATGAATTGCCTAAATATAAATATAAATATTTATCTAGATAAACTAGACTAATTGCCCCCTTTTTGGAGAATGCCTAGACATAACATTATAAAACAAAATATTCATTTTCTCTGGTATTGTTAGGATTTCTTACTGAACTTGGACTAGTGTAAGGCTTCATGCTGTGGTCCCAGACAAAGTCCTCTGCTGGCATCTGTTTGAAAAAAAAACAAAAAAAAAAACAAAACAAAAAAAAAACCTACTTCACTGTGTTCAGACTTTTATTACAATGCCAGTAGCACCTACAGTGATTCTGACTTCTTCAGATAGCAGAGAGTTAGATTTCAAAAGAGACCAAAGCCATGCATGTACCGAAAGGCGCTCCAAGCTAATTGTTGACAAATGGTAAATTAAGCCCCATCGCTCCAGTAGAGCTGCTCAGTGGCTGCAGATGAGGCTGTGGTTGTACTGGGCAGCTTCCAGGTGTGAATGTGTGTAACTGTGGAAATGCGATCAGGGTGTTCCTGCATAAGACAGTCGTCCTCTCAGTGAAACTTCCCTGAATAAACACGGGGAAATAAATAAATAAATGATGAAATAATTAAAATCTTTTGCAGCCATGCCTTGATTTTTGCATCATATTTATAACAGTGTAATGTTTTGAACATGTGTGTATTGTGTGTGTGTGTGTGTGTGTGTGTGTGTGTGTGTGTGTGTGTGTACCCACATCAGCATAGGCTGTCACCACTCTGTGTCATTGATAAAGCCTTACATCTCTTTATATTGTATATATCTCCAAGGCAATGACATACAGGAATGAGTTGGTGATGGCACTCGGTGGTGTGGTCTGTGTGTGTGTGTGTGTGTGTGTGTGTGTGTGTGTGTGTGTGTGTGTGTCAAAGGGAGCAAGTGTGTGTTTCAACAAACAGGCAGAGACAGATGCTTGACAGAACAGAGTTGGACCCTGAGGCCAAAACAAGCCAGCTAAGGATGAGGCAGACACACATGCGAATGTGCGTGCACACACAAATGCACAGACTGACTTCATAGCTATGCAAATACAGACTTCGACAGGCTGCTCTTCATCAGGCGTGCTACACTGTTATTAAAGTTTTAAACATGCAAAACTATGCTTCTGATACAGGGTGAATGATGGGTAAGGACAGCACTGCTGGAACAAGTTTCCTGATACAGATGATTTTGTCAACCCCTAAAATGATGCATCAAGAAGTAAAACCTTGTCTAGTATACCAGTAATACCAGTATACCATTATTCTACCACAGGATACCCATTATTTCTGGTGGTAGAAACCTATTTTTTATTAGTTCTATTAATATTTTCTATTAGCTTAAGATTTGCTATGCTCTAGCAATGAGACCTGGTTAACATTAAGGCCATGGTTTTGATGAATGCTGGCTGAAATTAATAAATCCCAAAAGAGCAGGTGGACCCATATGAGTGTGACATGATGTCCACAGAAGAAAAAAAATGACCCTCACTTCCTGAAAAGAAAAATAGAATACATTAGGCATAAATAAGGGGGATTCCAGGTTCAAATCTGGTCTCGCTTTCTCTCTCTCTCTCTCTCTCTCTCTCTCTCTCTCTCTCTCTCTCTCTCTCTCTCTCACACACACACACACACACACACACACTAACATAATCTGTGCCTGCAGCTCACCTGTTGAACCTACTGTAACCTGAATCTAGGTAAGCTCTGCCATTTAGCTGCAGGCAGCGGAGAGAAGGAGAGAGAGAGAGCGAGGGGAGGGAGAAAGCAAACTAGCAGGAGAGAGAAAGTCAAATCTACAACCAGACATTCCAACGCAAAACAGCCGACAAGCCAACACAAATTCTGCTCGTGAAGGCGAGGCAGTGTGACTGTATGAACGATTATTAATGCCTGCCTCTCCATCACACTCTTCATGGATGTCATGGATGAGCTCTCTCTCTCTCTCTCTCACACACACACATGTTGCCGTGTTCACAGTGATTTCATGGGGAGTCAAACTTTTATTTGCATGGAAACAGAGATTTAATAAAATATCTTTGCGTTGGTCTAATCTGTGCTGATGTAATCTGTATCCAATTCAGCTTTCCTTATGTGTTCTAGAGCCTGACGTGTACAGGATGGATCCACCTAAACTGAAGCCATTCTCATCTTTGTCAGATACGGACACAAATACGACCTCCAGGTCCTCTAACGACAGGGTGATGTCTTCAGCATCTTATCTGATACTGTCATTAAAGCTGCCCTGTGGAGCTTTCTTGGACACACACACATTTCCCCTCACAGACAGAGTTTCTCACCAAAACACACTGCGAATCCTTGACATCTAGCAAATGTACTGAATACATTTCCTTCCTCAGCAATGACCTGTGTTATTCCTATCTGTGTTTACTGGCTTGCAGCCTTCTTTCCACTGCCTTGTTTGGTGCATTGGTGTGTTTGTTGACATGTTACCACCTACTGATCAGTGAAAAAATGTCCAGCCATTGGCTGGAATGTGTTTTGCATCACCTGTGTGCATGTGCAACCCTGTGTGTGCACGAGAGCAAACAAAATGGGACCAGCACAAAAAAATAGAGCTAATACTGGTCAACACTCCATGGAGAACCTTTAACTAAGCATCTAACATTAATTATATGAAAATAGGCTTCAGTGAGTTTAAAAATGCTTCAGCTCACATGAAGCATACAAGATTAAACAAGTGTGTAAATCATCACACGCTGGGTCACCAAACTCCATGTACTTAAGAGAGTATCCCTCTATCAGGTGCCGCAAAACAGCAGGAAAAGTCTGCACAACCTAAATCCTAACTTTAAATCACAAGAAAAGAAAAAATATTTGTAATAATTAGACGATTCAATGATCAGCCAAGAAACACAGAATCAATTAATTGACAACAATGTTGATAATTGATTGATTGTCAAAGTTATTTAACAAGCAATAATGCCAAACATTTGCTGGTCAACCCTTCTCAACTACAAGGACCTGCAGCTTTAGTTTGTTTCGTATCATTGTAAAGTGAAGATTCTCTGTTTTCTGACTTTTAATGAACTAAAGATGAATTGATTCACCAGAAAAATCAGACAGATTAATCAATAATGAAAATAACCATTTTGCATTTGAGTTGCATTTCCAGAGAATACACAACAGAAGCATATCATTGACAAATCATTCAGTCCTCCTGTGCTCCTCCTTTTGTTGGTTCATGTGACTGCATGTTAGTGAGTTTGTGTGTGTGTGTGTGTGTGTGTGTGTGTGTGTGTGTGTGCGTGTGTATGTGTGTGTGTGCGCGTGTGTGTGCGCGCGTGCACAGGACCTGTAGATAGCAGCGTTTGGGAGGGTGTAATAAATCACATTTAATTCTCTCAACAGTTTAGCTGTCATACACAGAGTTTCATACACACACGTTTGTGCATACACACACACGACCCTGTCTGTGTAAGGGTGTGCTGGTAGACCTCTCAGGCACATCTGCTCTTGCCATCTCACACACATGCACATACACACACACATACACAAAAACACAGATTTTATTCTTTACTGTGGAAAGAAACAGGGAGGGTTAGGGTGGAGGAAAACAGACAGACAGGGGAGACAGCAGTGGTGGAGGAAATCAGATCCTTTACTTGAGTAAAAGCACTAATATCACAGTGCAAAAGTCCTCTGTTACAAGTAAAAGTACTCCATTGAACATGTTAGTAAAAACTGTACAAGGAAAATGTGCTGAAAGTATTAAGAGTAAAACTGTTATACCATTAGATATTATCATTAGATTACTGTTAGTCATTCATGTAAAAGCAGGTGGAGCTCATTTTGAATGTTTTGTATGACTCTAACTAAGGATAATTGACATTCTGGATGTTGTTTGTTTTGTCCAATCAACAGTCCAAACATCTAAATGATTCCACATAAATACAGATGATTAAAATCATTGAAAGCAAAAGCAGCAAATCCTCACATCTGTGAACCATGACAATGTTTTTCCATGAAAAATAAAATGATTCTCAAAGTAGATGTCAATAAATTTTCTGCCAATTGGCTGATTCATAAGTTTGTTTCTATATGTTTCTACAGCAGTACAAAATGGACAAACCAAACACTTTGTGTTTTTCGTGAGTTTCACAAACACCGTAGATTCTCCTGCATGCTTGGAAAGGGAGGGGTGAGCTGAGGAGTATTCAGCTATTTACAATCTGCGACCTCGACAAGATGCCACTAAATGCTACTCACTCCTTTAATTTATAAGGAAACATGGTATGTTCTGTAGGTGACAATCTTAATTTAAGTCACCTAATTAAAGTAACTAGTAACTCCACCTGTCAGATAAATGTAGTGCAGTAAAAAGTACAACATTTACCTCTGAGATGTATTGGACTCAAGTAATGTACCTCAAAATTACCGAGACATGCTATTCTGCCTGACATCACTACATGCTGTCGAAATCAGCTGATTAACACTGTAACACTATAGAAATCCTTTGACGACAGCTCAATGGTAAACATTACATGATGATGATTTAGACAAGCTGGACACAGTCAGCACAAAACAGATTCTTCACCTGCACCGTTTTGCTGCTGTCAGTCAAATAATTTAATAACAATAATGAGGCAGACATTCAAACCATTAAGGGGTCCCCCATTATTTTTGGTTGATCTGTTACAGCAAGCGATTCAATTACTAAAGCTCTTATAGCAGGCTGTTACATCATATGTTGAAATACCCACAAAAGGACTGATTTAAATTCACATAGTTTGCATTTTTAATAGATGTATGACTTCATATTTTGTCTGCTGAACATAAAATCAATTTGCCAACGCTACATATGCACAGAAGAAAGCACCACATAGATTAACAGCTCCTTTCTGTCATTGTATTAATTGGCCAATCTCCATTTACGGGAGCATTGATTGGAGGCTTAAAGGGATTCATACACCTGTATTATGTGTCCTGTGATAAATCAAAATGAGTATGACAACAAATTCAACACAAAGTGCGCGCTGATTTCACGTCATAAAGAGCAGCTTTTTGTAACTTGATGCTCTCAAATACTTTTCACTTACTAAAGTAAAGTTGAGCAGCAGCTCTATCTTTGACGAATGCAAATTTTCAGGGATTTCCTCTACAACACAACGTTCATCAAAACGTGCCGTAGTAAAAAGAGGTGGTGGTAAATGTGTAGATAATATAATAATAATTGTTCAAAATAGCTGTAAAATAACAAAAGAAACGACAGTTTACACGAAAATAGTCTCAGTAAACGAAATTACAACCTTTGATTGTTTATTTCATATCGGGGTGTAAAAGTGTGACTTTTATTTTGTCTGTCGCATCCTTTCCTGCCCCGCCCCTCTCCGTCACCACTGTCGCTGTCTGATGACGAAAGAGTCGCTGTTTACCATGGCGGCTATCTGCTAATTGAAAGGAAAATGTGGGGTTTATAGCTGCGAGAACAGATTTTCGAAAAGCCGGGAGATATTTCGTTCAGAATGACCAACAGAACATCTTATTTTTATGACCCAGACGTGGGAAACTTTCATTACGGTGAGTTTGGTGACGGTAGTGCACAGGCCTACAAAGGGAATGGCGCTAATGTAAGCTAGCTACATGCTAATAACTTGAGTGATGTGTTTTATTTTTGTATTTATTTTTTCGTACTTCACACTGTCTCTCAATACATTTGTACATATGTTGTACTGGTTTTCGTTATAGCACATTTTCATGTTTATGGCTACATTTTGTGCAAATTTCAAAGTATCTGACCTGCTTAGCTAACTAACGTTATGTTACCAGTTATGTGCATTGATTTGTATTGAATGATCATGTTTCACTCTGTGATCGCCATATCCCTATTTTAACATTTGTGATGTATACATTGTTGCCATAGCAGCTTCAGTGGTTTAAAACTGTCAATTTGTACTAGTTGCAATAGCTTACAATAAGAATAATTTAATGTTGACAGCTGGATTGAAATAATATAGCACTTTGTGTCCGTTTCCTGCATTTAAAGCTTTCACTGTGACCGCTTTGGAGCGTCACATTTAAATACACGAGGATAAAGATATTCAGATCAAAACAAAAGAGTCTTCACTTGTGTAACTCTGGTCATAAAAAGTAGAGCTGCTCTTGATATTAAAGATTATTTTAGTTTTGTTAAATCCTTCGTGCTGTAAGTGTAACAAATACAACCGTGTCATTCTGTCAGTAATACTGTGAGTCCATTAGTGAAATAACTGCACTATAATGTGGAAACTGTGTGTGTGTGTGTGTGTGTGTGTGTGTGTGTGTGTGTGTCTTCCTGCGTGCGTGCGTGCGTGCACACGTCAGGTGCTGGGCATCCCATGAAGCCTCACCGTTTGTCTCTGACTCACAGTCTGGTGTTGCACTATGGACTCTACAAGAAAATGATGGTGAGCCGTGCAGAGATTTGTTAGCGCTTCACGCCCTGTTGGTGCTTCTCTCACTCAACACTCACTCTTTTGATTAAAGAAGGACAAAGCTCATGAGCATGATACGAACAAAACATTTCATACTGTGCATTATTAAAATAGTCTTTTTTCTTATTAGGTGTTCAAGCCATACAAAGCGTCTCAGCATGACATGTGTCGGTTCCACTCTGAAGATTACATCGACTTCCTCCAGAAGGTCAGCCCCAATAACATGCAGGGCTTCACAAAGAGCCTCAACACTTTCAATGTCGGAGATGACTGGTGAGTGTTACCGTTTTTCAGATAAAGAGTGTAGAAAATACTCATGTCTGCAGTTGTTAAATATTTTTGACATGCAGTGCAATTTAGTCACAGCATACACCCCCCCCCACCCCCACCCCCCCACCCCCTGCCTGTATTTTTCTTTCAGTCCTGTGTTTCCAGGTCTTTTTGAATTTTGCTCAAGATACACAGGAGCCTCTTTACAGGGAGCCACACAGCTCAACCACAAGGTAGCACACACACACACACACACACACACACACGTACACACACGCACACAATGCAATGCAAGCACACTCGCAAACATGATTTAAATCAGTGAGACAGTTCCACTGTCACAAGCTTCACAGGCACTGATTTACTTTAGCTGTTTAACCCTGTTTCCAAAAAAGTTGGGAATGTAAATAGAAACAGAATGTGATGATTCAAAAACACTGAATCCCCATATTAAACCGAAACGAGCACAAAGACGACATATCAAATGTTGAAACTGAGATTTTCTTTTTAAATTATAACCTCGTTTAGAATTTGATGACAGCTACATGTCTGGAAACAGTTGGTCAGGCTCATGTTCAGCACTCTGCTGCATCACCTCTTCTTTAAAAACACTCTGTAAGCTTTAGAGAACTGAGGAGATCAACTGCTGTCATTTAGAAAGAGGATTGTTTTCTCATTCCTGCTTGATGTATGATTTTATGTTTCATAATGTGTCAAACATTTTCAGTGGATGACAAGTCTGGACTGCAGGCAGCCAGTGTAACACTGTTTTATATGGAATATGTGCTGTTGGAATGCTTGCAGAATGCAGTGATGAACTGTGTTCACAGACGATGGTTTTTGGAAGTCTTCCTGAGCTCATGCAGTTAACCTCATTCATTGTGAGATGTTCCTGCAGCTGTTTTCTTTTAGCTTTTTACAACTTTTCTTTTGTTGCCACCATCCAAAACTTTTTTCAGACATGTTGCTGGCATCAAATTTGAAATGAGGATATGATTTTCAATAAACAATGACATTTCTCCGCTTCAGCATTTGATAAGTTGTCTTTGTGCTATATTCAGTTAAATATGGGGTTTCAGTGTTTTGTAAATCATCACATTCTGTCTCTTTTTTAAACAGCTTCCCAACTTTTTTGGAAACAGGGTTGTATTTTGGTTGCTGCCATGACAACTTCCTGTCCTGCTGTGTGGTTTCTGCTCAGCAGCTGGTGATTAAAGATGAACGTGTTTCACAGCTGATACCTAAATCACTGCACATTCCACCGTCAGTGTTCACGCGTCACTGTGAACTGAAACAGCAGCAACGTGGCTGCAGCACGACTGGAAGACTGACTTTATGACCTTGTGTTGATCCCATTCCACTTTATTTTACAGATCTGTGACATTGCCATCAACTGGGCCGGAGGTTTGCACCATGCCAAAAAATTTGAGGTCAGAAGAAAGTCCTGTAACACGTTGCATTCACCTGTGAATGAGGGCTAACACGAGTGTTCTGTGTTTGCAGGCTTCAGGCTTTTGTTACGTCAATGACATCGTCATCAGTATACTGGAGCTGCTCAAGTAAGAGGATGCTCCTGAATGACCTTCATCAGGTGTTTGCTGCGTCTGCTTCTCTCTTTACAGCTGTGTGTGTGTGTGTGTGTGTGTGTGTGTTACAGGTACCACCCCAGGGTTCTTTACATCGACATAGACATTCACCATGGTGACGGCGTACAGGAAGCCTTCTACCTGACTGACCGCGTCATGACTGTGTCCTTCCACAAATATGGGAACTACTTCTTTCCAGGAACAGGTGCGAGCTGCTTCATGTGCTCAGCCATTCATTTAAATGTAGGGCAGGTACAGCAACGCAGATGGATGGAAAACTATGCAATGGTGAACAAATCTGTAGAGCAAGTTGTACTCATTCAATAAAATGAAATCAGTACCAGCTCCTCACAACTCTGATTTCTTTGTAAAGTTGTGCACAGGGAGCTGCTTTAATGCGGTATGATAGGACTGTGTTGTCTCTGTCCAGGTGTGTATTAATACAGTATGCGTGTGTGTTGCTGCAGGTGACATGTATGAGGTGGGAGCAGAGAGTGGCCGCTACTACTGCCTCAATGTTCCTCTCAGAGACGGCATCGATGACCAGAGTGAGCTCACTTCCTGCACTAAGTTCATGATTTCAGTGTAAAAGCTTTTTTGCAGATGTGTCAGTCACTCTGGAGATTCATACTGCTGTGTGTGTGTGTGTGTGTGTGTGTGTGTGTGTGTGTGTGTGTGTTTTTTCAGGTTATAGGCAGCTGTTTCAGCCGGTTATTAAACAGGTGGTGGATTTTTACCAGCCGACCTGCATCGTTCTACAGGTCAGTGAGTAATCCTGCTCCTCTAATGCATCATTTGGTCTGTGTGTGTGAGGAAGCGTCGGTGCTTCTGTTTTAGTGTGATCTGGCCGTGATAAAATGAATTATCAGGCTGTCAGGCTGCAGGGGATCGTGGGATGATCGCTGTGTGTCGTTCTCCTTCCAGTGTGGAGCAGATTCTCTGGGCTGTGACCGACTGGGCTGCTTCAACCTCAGCATACGAGGACACGGGTAAGGCGGACTTAGAACGTCGTCCAGTGATCTGTTTAATCATGCACCCATCACTTTTCCAGTGATCTGATTGGTCAGTGGTCAGGCTGTTCTCAGGTTTTGATCTAACCCTTTGAGGTGAACCTGCTGCAATGCAGGTTTGCCATGCGGCATAGGTTACCATGGTGATCTAACAGGGTTAAAAGTGAGCCAGCTTTGTGACTGTGGTAACTCTACCCAAAGATCGCTGGCTAACAAACTAACCTGGCTTCATGGTCCAGGTCATAGATCACATGATAATCACATCTTTTCTCCCTCTGATTAACGGCATGTCATAGAATTTTGATGTGTCACACATGTTGTCTTTGTAAACACTGATGTGATTTGACTCGTGTTAACGCTGGTATTAACACAGCATATTGCATGTACTGCGTGCACAATGCCAACATGTTATGTTTAGATGACGTTTAGAGTTTAAATGAAGTAACAATGAATTCATCTGTGGATTAATGTCTGTCTGCTGTGCTCCCTGTGTCTCAGTGAGTGTGTGGAGTTTGTGAAGAGTTTTAAGATTCCTCTGCTGGTGCTGGGAGGAGGAGGATACACAGTGAGGAACGTGGCTCGCTGCTGGTAGGTAGCCTGATCAGCACTGTGGAAGACAAGAACTTAGAAATGTAAAATGTTCAAAAAATGAAATAACAGAATGTGAAGAAGTAACAATTTTGACAGTATGTCAAAAACGTCTATGTATTATGTTTGGGGCTGTTAAAATTGTCCAAACATGACTTTTGGTTATTCCTTCTTAAAAAAAACACACAAGTTCAAACCATGCAAATAGTAATTTTAATTTTTTTTTGCTGACAGTGGTCATGAGGCTTTGGCATTAAAATCATGGCTGCTTTGTTCTGTTGCAGGACCTTTGAGACATCTCTGCTCCTGGATGAATCCATCAGCGATGAGCTGCCTTATAGCGGTGAGTCCGTCACTGTTTGTGTGTCTGCTTGTTGCCCAGAGGGGCTTCAGGATCAGAGTCCTGTCATGTTTCTGTGGCTCAGAGAAAGTGTGGGCAGCATTTTCCATCTTTACTGCCACCTGTTGGGAGAGCAGTGACACTTTGAATTTACATCTGCGCACCTGATTTCTCAAGGGAGAATTCAGTGGAAATCATTTTTAAGATAAGTTAAAACAAAACCACGTCTCTCCCTTTCCTAACCTCTCTGGATTCCATCCTTTGTTTCTGTCCTCTGCAGAGTATTTTGAGTACTTTGCTCCAGACTTCACGCTGCACCCTGATGTCAGCACCAGGATAGAGAACCAGAACTCCAGACAGGTGAAACACACTTATTTGTTATGATACAGTCGAGTGCCTGCAGCACACACGTGTCAGTGTTGAGCTGCATCACCTCTGTATATTTAAAGCTCTTTAACAATGCTAACAGTTGTGTGTTGAGCACATAAAGATAACAGATCACATAAATCCACTGTGCAGTCTGTAACGTGTGTGCATGTCGTTGCAGTATCTGGAGCAGATCCGTCAGACAGTGTTTGAGAACTTGAAGATGTTGAACCACGCGCCCAGCGTCCAGATCCACGACGTTCCCTCTGACATGCTGAGCTACGAACGCAACGACGAGCCCGACCCCGACGAGAGGGGGGGCGAGGAAAACTACACCAGGTCAGTACACTTCGATGCTAAGCGGCAGCGAAAAGGACGTTTCTCTTCCCTCTGACTTGTCCCTGTGTCTGACTGGGTGTCAATAATGTCACTTCCTCAGGCCGGAGGCGGCCAACGAGTTTTACGACGGTGACCACGACAACGACAAAGAGAGCGACGTAGAAATTTGACCTATGAGAACGAGAGGAGCGGAGCTTTCCCTCGCAGCGGCTGCGGTCTCCAAACATCACCACTTCACCGCAGTTTGAACAGAAACTCATCCAAACCTCTGGAAGGACTCTGAAGCTCCGCTCTTTTTCTCTGTAGGTTCAGTTTTTGAACATCGCCGCCACACTCACATCACAGTTGTTCCACCGCCAGAACTCATCAGAACGGACGTGACGTCAGCCCCAGGCGTCACTGAGCACACCTCCAGCAGAATGCCCATTTTTGTTTGGTGGTTTCAGCCGTCACATGGTGATTGATGTAACGGACAGGAGGCTAAATGACCTGGTCTTTGACAATGCTGGACACTGAAACACTCACACAGCATGTGAGCTGTGTTATGTCTGTTCATGGAGGAAGATTAGAGATGAGATGTTTGTCTTGTTTTGAATTTCCAAGCAGAGATCAGCCAGAATCAGGACTCAAAAACAAACCTTTTCTGTATGTGCACAGTCAAATATGTAGATTCTGATTGCAGCTTTTTTTCCTATGTTTTCTTTCTACTTGTTATCTTCATGTTATCGTAGTAATAAATGAAACGTATTTGACTTTTGTAAGAGGAAAATGTCATCTGCAACAAATTTTGCAGCTACAGTATTTTAATCAACTGAACATGTTAATGTCAACACGTTTGGATTTAGGACGCAGCCGAAGCAGAGTTTCCCCCACATGTAGAAGGTCACAGAGAGTTTTGAGCATCTCAAAGGTGTGTAGTGTCAAAATATGACTCATGCGTACGTGAGAGGCTGCTCAGTCACACATCAGCCTGTTCACTTTTTAAACTCGAGTCCCAGAGGTTCAGATTATTTTAGTTAACACTTATTTCACAGTCACTGTATTTTTTTTTAATCTGAGTGTTATTCTTGTGCCTTACAGCTCTGAAGTCTGCTGTAGAGCTGGGCACCTTCACATCACTTCCATTTGAACTTGACCTTTATTTGGATGTGTACCAGTGAACATCTGTACACGACACTTATCCAAATTAGACTTGTCCTCCAGGCTGTCCATTCCATTCTGTTCTCTGCTCATTACTGTAAATACACATATAAATGTATCCACTGTGTGTTCATCAGGGAGAGGAGGACCACTGTGTGTGGTAGTCAGAACATTCTGTACTGCAGCTGATCAGGTGTCAGCGTGTCTGTCCTTCACTGTGCACCTTTACTAAAGTGGTCTCATACGTGGCAGTGGAGCTTTCTACAGTCTGCCACCTCCAGAAACAGGTTTTATGTGATTTTTGATATTGTTGTCTACTTTTGTTTTTAATAAAAACAAACTAAATGAATCACCCACATGCGCGTGTAAATATTTTGAAGGGAGAGCAAGTTTTGAATACTGCCACTAGAGGGTGCCGTGAGCCATTAATAATGAAAGTTCCTCTGAAGATGGGCGGTCAGGGTCCTGTTCATTGAGCCCTCATTCCTCTGAACAGCAGAACACAGAGCCAACTATTTGAAAAAATACACACCAGAGGGCAAAGTCAATGTCACAGAAACTTTATTCCTCAGTCATCCAGTGATATGTAGAACATCTTACACAACAAATAGTACTTAGGAGGATACACACTAATACCTGCAGCTTCAAATCTCAACAGGAAGGACCTAACTTACCAAAACTATTCTGGTGCTTCAAGCAAATCCAACGTTTAACCCTGTTTGACCCAAACATGCTGACAAACTGCTGAAATATGACATGAAGGACCTTTAGCTCCAAGTGAGAGGCACTTCAAATGTTCATGTTTAAATGCAGTGCAGTGCATTTGAAGCAGTTGTGACCTAAACCTCACATCTTATGGGCAGACTGAGCTTTGGCCACACAGGGTTAAATACCAGATTTTCACTTTGCATGCAGATCCAGCCAAAAATGCCAGGTTTTCTGAAATTACTTTATGTCTGGCAGTAACAACAAACAGTTCCATGGTAAGCAGGCAACTCAAGCCTCTGACAGACTGTGGTCAGACAAGGAGAGTTTGGCAAATCTGGGCACAGGCTGACATACTGATACCTATTTTTCAACTGAACAGACTGAATCAATGATGCATACATGCACTGAAGGAGAAAAAAAACGGACTTTCTCCTTTTCACACTTAGTAAAAACATGTCTTATCTGCACTGCAGATGTGATAAAATGTAAACTTTTCTAAGTAAGTTAGGTCTAAGTGTTCTTTTGAGTGCAGGTCAGGTTGTGGTATCAGGATGGCAGCCTGTTGCTTTGTCCAACTCACTGACACTATACACCTCATGTGACAGCCTTTTGCAGACAGAGAGGGACAACTTAAAGTACCAACACTGATAACTAATAACTTCAAATAAATAGCTTCATTCACATACACTGGATATTAGGAACCAGCTTTAAAAACACATAATAGGCTGAATTTATACCACAGCGGATAATCTGAGCCGTAACCAACTGTGACCGAGCTGTCTTTAAGAGGTGGGGCTGGGGGTGGGGGGTTAGTTCAAAATCTGATTTTCTATTCCAGTACAGACACACATCATCAGAGGAAACAGCAGCTGTAATTCAGGGACAGAAACTTCAATTCTGAGGCTCACACACAAAATCATCCTGACTCAGGTACAAGCTGGAGGAGAGACGTGCAGGTGCTGCAGGACACAGTGACAAGCAGACGGCTGCCAGGGTTAAAGTGCACTGATGGATGATGGCAGTGCTGGATTGTGGGTGCTGTAGTTAATCTAGGTTGTTTCCTGTTTTCTAATCGAGACCATACACAAATGACAGCTGCTGACCCAGCACACACAGCGAGAGAGTTCAACAGAAGTAGAAATAAAGGTGCTGTTTGAGAGGCTCCTGTCGTCAGCCGTCTGTGGACAAAATGGTATCGTGGTTGGCGGCTGGGACAAAACTGGCAGAGGGGCTGACTCTGCCACACTGTATCCAGGTCTATTAATACATCCATGAGCCACACACTGCATTTTGCTGAGAGCAGTCCGGACAGGCAGAGGCTTACAGGCATGTATCAAACATGAGCTCTGCAGCCTTAAACAACAGACAGACGGGGACAGGACGGGCACAGCGGGGACAAACAGCGGCAGATGGACAACATGAGGTGTGATTACGGAAACGTTTCTGTCAAAGAAGCTGTCGAGTGCTCCTAATGCTTAAGTACGTAACGAATGGAGGATGGGTTGTTTTGAGCATGTTGTCGGGACAAATTTCAACTTCTTTCAACTTCAAGATGTAACAAACTACCTTAATCTTAAAAAATTGGCAAATGTACAACTGAATTTGTTCAAGAAATCTGAAATAATAGTGAACTATTACTCATCCTCCTCCTATTACAACACAAACACCAAAGTGCGGCTTGTTGAATGAACCCGACCTGGCTTGGCCTCAGAGGTTTCCTGAAACGTGTCCTCATCTGCTGCAGTGCTGTTACTCTGTATTCTGAACCAAAGCGTGATGAGTGCTGCGTCTGCCTGGACGTGACAGTGGATCCAGACTCCGGCCCAGTTTGAGCGCTCTGAGACGTGTGGTGGTGATGTGAGGATGTGACTGGGTTTCGCGTGGGTCTACAGCTCTTCGCTCTCGTACAGCGGGGCGGTGTGCTGGCCGGGGCTCTCCACGGTCACAGCGGGGATGTGGCTCAGAGAGGACAGCAGCTTCAGCGTCTTCGAGGCAGGGGGCGCCGTCTTCATGGGCGGGGCTGTGCGAGCTGCGAGCGAGCACAGGGAGGGGAGCTATGAATTCAATTTCACCTTCACTCATCAATTACACATGTACTCATATTATTAGAAGAACGCAGTATGAACATAGCTCTGTACTTTGACGAGAGTGGCATCTCTTAACTAAACTAGAAAAAACAAGTGGAGCTGTTGTGCTCGGATTCCATGTTTATTTACATTAATAATACGAATAACATCACTGATGATTTTACTGGTAGACGACTCAGGCTAAACATTCATTTCATGGCCGCTGTCTGAAGATAAGCCTTCTGCCTGCACGCTGCAGCACAGGACAGCGTGGCTCAGTGCCAGATACGGAGCAGACAGAGAGTCCACGGCTCCATGCTTCAACTGCTGTTTTCAAACTCACAAAACCACCAACTAGAAACTTTTGAGTTTCAAGCACCTGGGACCTGATGTGTTTCATGTGTGTACATGTCCTCTGTGGTGAGTCACTGTCAACAGTTACAGTAGACTGTATTTGTGTACGGCAACGATCTAGACTTAAAATGTACAAGTGCTAGGAAATATAAACCAAAGTAGACGTTTTAAAACAAAGAGCCCAGATAAAACCTCTGCCGTCTGACTCAGGTCTGAACACTGACACACAGCTGTACGCCAACTCACAAGACTCTTATCAGGGATGTGTTCCTATGGAGAAACCTGCTGTGGTTTTGAGAGGAAACTTGAGGTCAATGGATGAATCCAGGTTTCTGTTCTGATATACAGACCTGGAAAAGGTATTAACATCTACAAATACAGAACCAAATCGATGAAAATGATCAGAGGAGGTTGGTAGGATTGAATGTTTTTCAAATTGTGACATTTTATAGTGTGTTTTCTATTTAAATTTCATTTCATTTTGGTCTCATGAAACAATCAATTTGTCACTGTGTGTGTTTCTCGTGTCACAGCAGAGTTAAAAAGAGAGACTTTCCACTAACTTGCATCACAAAGAAGGTAGATAAGCACAGCTGTGTTTAAAATACAGCCTATGATCACCTGTACTGACACAAGCATGAAACACCCAACTGGCTTCTTTTCACTGTGAACTGTGAGGCTGCTGAGGCTCCATAATGTTACACCAAAGTCCTGATTAAATTAAAGACTGGATCTGAAACTCTTGCACAAACGGTGAGTAAACCCTGCGTCCCTCCAGTTCAGATGAAGCGGTCTCCCGTCCAGCTCAGGTGGAACACAGGCTCAGGTACTTTCTTTGTCAGCTTCCCCTCCACAGAGCAGATGGTGTGTTATGTGATCGAGCAGAAACCTAATAGCTGTGTTGTATTTTCCTCCGCTGAGCCCTCTCTCATCAGTGGATGGAGTCCATACTTATCTCTGTGACTTGGTGATTATGCAGTATTCTTGTGGAAGGCTAAACAGCTCCATGCCTCATATGTTCATCAAGTTTCCGCTCGATCACATAACACAGCATTTGTTTGACGTGTTCCAGGCTGCGGGGCTGGATTCACAGCATTCTCCATCTGCTGTTTGATTTTACAACCTGGGCTACTATGGTAACTACCGAGCCCTCTAAAGCAAATTTGCATAGAAAGATGAACACATGGTGGACTTACTGCCTACATCCAGCCTGGCGTTGCATGTGGACATGCCAGCTTCATTGATGGCAGAGAGAGTGTACCAACCGGCATCAGACTTCATCACCCTCTCTATCAGCAAGCACTGCCGCCCTGAGCCGTCCTGATACAGACTGTGGACAAACAAAGAGAAAGGTTCAAATGCTTATTTCATCACTGAGTTAAGTGGTGGTTGAATCGTCCTGATGCAGGCTGATCACTCAAAACAACAATGAAACAATTTGAAAAATAATGGCACACATAAACTGAGAAATCAAACAGCACATAATCAATTTCATATATTTTCACATGCAAGTCTATTTTGCTTCTTGTGTCTATTGTACTTTAGGACCTTCGAACAGGACAAGCTGTGCATGGGTGCAGTTTTCTAATACATGTATAGCTGTAACCTGCTGTCAGGGATCAGAACAACACAGTGACATTAACCTCTTCATTTTCAAACATGTTTTCATGATGTTACAACGCACATTACTTTACCTGTGCACATTCATCTTTCAAATCATGGCACTATTTCACATAGAGGAAGAGGAGTTTGGGGGAAATTAAGTACTTTAGTTGACCCACCTCATTCTGTTGGGGTCAATGCGCAGCATATCTTTATCTTTCTTCCAGAATAGCTGTGGAGGAGGAGAAGCGTCCACTTTACACTCTAACCTAACAGTGTCGCCCTCTAGAGCTCTGGAGTTCAACATCTTCTGGACAAAGGTGGGAGGACGGAGAGCCTCCTGGGCTGCAGAGAGGAAGAAGAGCAGGCACAGCACACATTAAGTTTGGACCCACCCTGAAGAGGAACTTTATCTGGTGCAGATTTTGTTGAATCAATTATGATTATTATTAAGCTTCACTATGATGTTATGCTATTCAAAACGAGCCTAAAAACAGGATGAGATGACATTTTTACCTAATACGTCGAGCCTCATGGAAAACCTGCTCTCCCCTGCTCGGTTCCTGGCCACACACTCATAGACTCCGGCATGGTGCACCGTGACGATCTCTATGATGAATGAGTGCATCCCTTTTTCACACACCAGCATCTTATGGTAGTCGTCTGGACGAATGGCTTTACCGTCCAGATACCAGCAGACGTCAGGAGTGGGGAGGCCTCCCACCTGGATTGAGAAGTTGCACTTTCATTCCCTCTTTATTTACCTTTGCATGGCTACACCATGACTGCTCTATGAGGGAGCCCCCAACCTTGTAGGAATACAGACTGGGTGTATCTTAGTGTAAAGGCATGTGTGTGTGATTCACCTTGAAGTCAATCCTACAGAAGCGTCCCTCCTCTACAGTGAGGTCTGGAGGGATCTGCAGGAAACGAGGAGCGTAACATTTCTCCTGGATAGCTGAGCCCTCATTTGCCCTCTCATCTGTCCCTGAGTGGTGCCTCCCCCTGTGGGGACAGAGACAGATTATTTATTCATTATTCACTTTCAATGACTGAATTTTACAGTCCACTGGTGACAGTGCACACACAAGCAACCATATTACTGCTGATTACTGCTCAGTTTCTGTCCTGAATGAGGACTTTTCTATCTTTCCTGACAAGTTGGAGTTATAAGACACTCTGTAGATTTAGGAATACCCATTTCTACCTCAAAGCCCGTGAAAATGGTGCAATGTTGCAAGATGATAAAATGATGATGAAAAACATGAATGATGATAAATGACAACGAAAATCTAAATCAGTCATTTAGATTTGCTTACATACAATAAAAAAACCCTGTCAGTCATTATAATGAGAAATCGTCTCAACATAATGGATTAGTATCTCTAAAACAATCACTGAGTCAGTATGTTGACTTATAATGACTGACAGGGTCTTTTTTTCCATCACATTGTCAGAAATGGATTTTCAAGAACTCTAGAGAAACAAGTAATAAATGTATGGAAATTAAGTAATTTAAAAGATCAACATGGATACAAGTGAACCTATTGCAGCCCAATGGATTGGGCTATCACACTTACACATACATACAAGATTTTAAAACTATAACATTAAATGACTGTTTACATGGATGCTTCTGTGATGCAGCCTAAATGTATCATATGCATGACTGTGCAGAGCAACTTGAGACTCGGCTACCTCACTCAAATGGACAGAGACACCATGTGTCAAATATTTATGAGCTGGACAAACCTGAAAATCAAAATGAGCATCATTTTTAATCCATCCATTTCTAAAAGATTGATTTTGTTTTACTACTGCATAGATGGAGTAAATACTGCCATGCTGGGTGGAGATCTCACAGGCAAATCAAGGCTCAGGGTTCTGATATTGACTGGAGTCCTGGGTTAATGATTATGAGCAGTACTGATACATAAATGGTATTTACCATAGTCCACCTGTGTGTCTTCCTTCTGGTGAGTCTGGCTGCAAAAGAAAACACATTGATGTAAGCAGAGGTAATCACAGGTTTGAACTCTGGAAACTAACTGATCAACAGGTTGACAAAATGCCAGGAGGAGAACTGTGTGTGTGTGTGTGTGTGTGTGTGTGTGTGTGTGTGTGTGTGTGTGTGTGCGCATTCTGACACAATGGTCCTGTTGTCACCAGTGAAAGGGGCTCGTTCTCAGAAAGCAGGCTAGAAATAGCCGCTGACAAACATCGTTGGCTTCAGAGGACGTGGGTGTGTATGTACATGCATGTGTTGTGTGTTGGTGCTGTGTGTGAAAGAGAGAGAGAATAGAAGGTGCAAAGCCCTGTGAGCGACAGAGGCTTTTTGACAGAACAATCCTACACACACACACACACACACACACACACACACACACACACACACACACACACACAGAGTGCAACAGGTCAAAATGACAGCATGAGACAGCTCACTGGGGCTGCTGATTATACTGCCAGGCTTTTCTAACTTTGTGCTCGGGAGCCCATCAGGAGGCCCTGAGAGGGGAACGGGCTCCCTGTGCAGCCATTGAAACCCAAATGACAGTAATAATGTGTGGTCTTTACTTGATAGCAAAATGAAAGCTAATGGGTTTTGGACCAGAGCCAACATAAATGCAGCACTGCAACACACACCAGAAGAATCTGAAACACACTGTTGTAAAGGCTGAGCTGGAAGGATTTTTTGTGATGATTATGGTGTCCCCTAACTAAACCAAAGTTTTCTGCCATACCTGGTCGAGTTGTGAGTCTGAAAGATTGTCTTGGTCAAACATGTAGGTGGCGTTGTCTGGACCCAGCAGCCTACGAGCCATACGCTCCTCATAGGATAGTTTCTGTCAAAATTGAAGCTTTAACTGTTAAAATGTCAGGTTTCACAGACACACACACACATACACAGACACAGACACAGACAGACACAGACACAGACACAGACACACAGACACACAGACACACACACACACACACACACACACAAAGTGTGCTGTGATTTAGGTTCAAACAGGCACACACTGTGTCAGCGTGAATGGGTTGGAGTGTGTTGTGTGTTAGTGGAGGGGTCTTTTCTTTGATGAATGAAATGTAGGATTCTTGCACTTCCAACACAGTTTGCAGGACACACACACACCTGACTGTTTCTCCTCCTGGCCTCTTTTGATCGCAGCTTCTTTTCCAGATCCTGGATGAGGGCGTCTTTGGAGCCCTGGATGTCATCATCTGTAGAGCGAGAGGAAGAAGGCCGAGGCGCTACAGCCTTCTTCAGGATGGGCTTGGGAAGGCTGGCAGACAGGGAAGAAAGATAAATGAGGGAGTGACACAAGTTAAAAAGAGCAAGAAGAAGACAGCAAAGATGAAGAAGAGAGGACTCCAAACTAAACAAACTACTAATAGATGCTCTTAAATGCATTTAATACAGAGACTGCAATGAGTTCCCTCCATGAACTGTATGTGTAACACCATGGATTGCCCATAAGCCTGCACAAATAAGTCAGTCACTTCTATGATTTTATAATTTCAGGTTTGTTCATGTTATTTTCAACTCTAAAAAACATTTAATTGGTGACCACTCTGAATGCTAACAGCAGTGCAGCTGGCCTGCTGTGGACAGAAACAGTCTGTGGAGGATCTTCTCAATCATCCAGGTGGTATAACATCTGCAGAAAGTTGCACTTAAATAACTGGAATCTCCACTAACATGCACCAGTAAGTACAGTTCACGTACTGTTAAATTATAGTAAACAGCAAACAAGTGGTGCCTCTCTGTTTAGGGAGAGTTTCTCCTGTTTGACACACACACACAGACATCTGTCCTCTCTGAATACATATATACATTTTGCTCCTCAAAGCTCCTTCTGAAGTGTGGAGAGCTGGCACTTGACCGTAACAGTACACATGCCAAACTGATATATACTGTGACTCACATGTTTGGCGTCCCCTTATAGCTGGTGGGCAGGGAGACCACAGCAGGCGGTGCTCTGCTCTGACTGCTGGGAGTGCTGGGCTGTGGGAGAGAGGAGGACGAGGAGGAGGAGGGAAAGAGAGGGGAGCGAGGCAGGGAAGGGGACACTGGGAGAGGCTGTTGAGGCAGGGAGGAAAGAGTGGAGGAGGCCCTGATGGGGAGGAGAGGGCTGGAGGGGGGGAGTGGGGAGCGGGAGGGGGAGGTGGAAGGGTGGGGAAGGTTGGAGTTAGGAGACAGCTTGGAGGAGGAAAAAGGGGAGAAGGCGGACTGGGAGGGCAGCACAGAGCAGAGGTACGCAGCGGATGCTGACATGGTCTCCTGGTTTGCTGGTAGGGTGGCACTGCCGAGGCCAGTGGCACTGGGGACGCTGGGGGTGAGGGTTATGGTGGAACGCATGGTGGTGCGAGGGAGGGAGGAGGAGGAGGCTGAGAGAGGGGAGGAGGAGGTGGTGGAATCAGAGGGACTGAGCAAGGGGGCAGTGGAGGAAAGAGGAGGTGCAGCAGAGAAGGCCGGGGTGGAAATTGGAGAGCTGAGACTGGATGAGGAGGGAGAGGACTTGCCCGTGCCATTGGCCTGGGTCTGGGTCTGGATCTGGATCTGGGTCTGGGTCTGGGGCTGGGTCTGGAGCTGGGGCTGGGCGACAGACTGGGTTTGACTGAGGCTTAGTGATTGAAACTGTGACTGGGTCTGAGACAAGGACCTGGACACTGATTGAGTTTGAGAAAAAGACTGACTTTGTGTTGGCATCATTTTAGTTTGACTCTGTGTGTCCGGAACATTTGGACTCTTTTGGGGACTGCTGAGGTTCTGTTGGGAGTTATTTTGGTTCTCCTGGGCCTCCCTCAGAACACTTTCATAGCTGGGTGCCTGGAAGGAAGGCTGCGATTGAATAAAATGCCTCGGTCGCTCATAGTTAAAGGCACTGGGAGGGAAGGCGCTGGGAGTGAAGGTAGGCAGGTCCGACAGGTTCATGTTGTTGCCTCCTGACTGGGAGGACTGGAAGGGAGAAGACACACAGATTGACAAACAGTGAATCGGTTGGATTTCTACTATTTCTGAGTGTAATAACAGGTGAAATTCAGAAACATTCACACCTCTCCATTTGCTGGAATAAAGCTAATTAGCATGCTTATCGAATGTCAAATGTGGCTAATTTTGAAAACACATTCAAAAGAATATTCAAGGTGTAATTAAGAGGGTCAGTGTCAGGGAACTGGTTTGCTCTAGTCAACTAATGTCTGTTATATTTCCTTGTGTTCAAAATTAGCTAGAATTACCACCAGCCTTACCACCAACCTTTCAAGCTGCAGTTTACATTCAACTCTGTCCAGTGAAGAATTTGAAGGAATTTGATAAAAAGCCTTTTAAACACATCAACTCACACGAAACAGAAAGTAGTTGCAAATATTAACAACTCAGACAGCACGGCAGTTTGATAAGAAATGTTCTTACAGTGAAACTGAGCTTGCTTGGGGTGAACAGCTTGGGTGTTTGGGTTGTCTCCTTGACTTGGGTTGGTGGTAGTGGCGAGGGTGGAGGGGGAGGGCTGGGCGTACAGGCTCGGACAGTGACTTCTGGTGACCTTTGTCCCTCTGAGCTCAGGGCACTCTCCTCCTCCCTGCGACCAAGGCGTTCTTCAGAGAAGTGGTTGGTCGGCTGAGGCTCTGGAAAACTGAAAGACAGAAACAGACATGTTAGCAACAGTTTGAATACATTAAAAACCAGAGAATCAGTGACACTGATGGGTAACAAACAGTTACAGTTGTGATAAAAATTTTGTTAAGTTCCCGAAGCTAAAGGGATTTTATCCATGACAATCCCCTGATCACCATGCAGCTCAAAACTAGTGTCAGCTCTACAAAGAAATAATACCAAGGTCCAGAGACCCTAAACAGTTGTTGTTACTAAGTATAGGAGTGCAAACATCCAATTGGGTAAAAGTTGAGTGCTTGCATGCAGGAGAACTACAACATGACGTATGGGTCCTCTGATAAATAGATTAAAGTGACATGGATTGAGGCTGCACAGCAGACAAAATGTTCATTGCATGTCCTTTATCTCTCAGTGGTTGCCACGTTCCACACTGATCCAACACTGATTCTGCTGATGTTTACAATGTTTACAACCTTTTACCATCAACATGTTAACAGGTGAGCAAAATTATAAAGTGTCTTTAACTACAAAATCTATACTCCACTAAGGCTGCCATTGTACTACAGGGACTGTCTAATGAGAGTAACAGATTTTCAGCCCACTCAGTAGTCTTCTTCCTGTAATACCAGGCCTGGCTGGTCCTCCACTTTTCTAATAGGAAAGAATGTTGTTCCCATGACTACCACGTAGTCTGGGCTACGCAGGAGCATAATGACAATAGCAGTCTCTCTGTTCGCTCGCTCTCACACACTCATTTACGTATACACACTGCCTCACTGTTTTTCTGCGTTTCTCCTGGTCTCCTGAGGGCACAAGACAGTTTTTGCCAGCCAGCATCAGCTGACCTACAGTTTGAAATACAGTGACGGACAATCACGTTTTTTACCCTACGTGTGCCTAAATCCTTTGACTGAGGAGTGGAAAATGGCAAAAAGGAGTTGAGAAAAGGATAGGAAGAGTTTAGAAGGAGAATTTGGATTCTATACCTCGCAGTTTACAAGTAATGACCAAAACGTAAAGTGTTTGCTGAGGTACCGTCCACACTTATTGCTTCTGTCTTGAGCCAAGGTCTTAGTTTGACTGAACGTGTTAAAGGGACAGTTCAAGTGACCATGACAAGATCTGACTGGGACATTTTACAGGTGAAAACTTGTCAGTGCTTTTTGGCAGACATACCATGTACTAGAAACTGTTTCTACATTACCTGAAACATATTTTGGTCCATATATACACCAACACTAGTGTACTGGTCAGGCATATAGCAGAAAGACTAAAGGTGTTACTAATAACATTAATGACATTTAACTGTCCCACTACTGTAAGTTATTATGATGAGGCAGCATACACAATACCAGGGTCCTGTAAGTGTCACACCTAAATGTGATGCAGCAACGAGTGATGCAATCAAATCCACCTGTCACTGACAAGTCAATGTGAGTAAATCTAACATACACAGACACCAACGTGGGGAACCCAAAAGCTCTAAGACGTGTCATCACTTTAACATCTTATCTACTTCTATGCTTGTTTATTCTTTTCAATGATCAGCAACAGTGAGCCTGATCATTTAACACTGCTGTTTAACCCTGACTCATGTTTCTACCTCTGCACACGGCTAAATGATCATATTCAATGGAGCACGTGTTGTATACACTACATGTGAGTGATATCAGTCCGTGTTCAAGTGTTTGACTTAGTGATTGTGTGATTAATGTGTTGATTAGTATGTGTTTTACTCTGTGCTTTAAATGCTACTATGTGAGAGTAATGAGTGTGTGTGTGTCTGTTTGTGCGTCTGTGTGTGTGTGTGTGTGTGAGAGAGAGAGAGCGAGAGAGAGAGAGAGAGAGAGAGAGAGAGAGAGAGAGAGAGAGAGAGAGAGCATTTGTATGTGTATTTATGTTTGTGTCATTAAGTGGGCATGGCTATATTGGTCTTGGAATTCGGACATCAGCTGGCAGGTGCAGACCCTCTACTGGTGACCCAACCCTTTTAATATGCACACACACACACACACACACACACACACACATACACACACACACACACAAGATCTGCATGGCATGGTGGGTAGGAGCATGCTAAGCTGTCCTTAGTCCTCTGAATGACCGGTGACAACAGAGAGAAAACAACATGAATCTAGTGAGCGTTTGGAAAATAAAAGTCTCCGCTGCATCAACTTTCATTCAGAAAATACTTTGATACTGGGCGGTGAGACAAAATGCATCATTTTCACTGTGAGAGAGATTATGAATGAGCATTGTTTTCTTTATTCACTTGTCCATTTATCTGTGTACCTGACGATCACAGACTAAACTAGGTTCATTCTAATGAAACCTGGACAAATCAAGCATCTCTCCACTCCGTTAGACCTTTTTCAGCATAGTACTGATCAACACAGCAAGGTTCAACGACAGTAATCTACCTTCAGCTCAACAGAAATCATTGCAAAATAGCTTTCCTGTTACATGTTGTGCATTTTATCTTAACAGAACATATTTTGGTGTTCAATAGTTGAAGACTTTTCATCATTTTACGATGCCATTTCACCAAATGTTGGTGGCAGCCAGTCAGAGTGAGACTCTGAGAAAGGCAGAGGAAGGAAAACACTTTGTTTTACAAAATCTCTCTTAGACGTGCAAGAAATGTCACACTAAATGTCTTCAAGAAAAAACACAATTTGTTTTCAGTTTAAAGTAATCTTTACTCCCCCCTAAACTACATCATCTCATTGTTTATCTGAGATTGTTGTTTTTATAGCAAGGAAAAAGTCCAAACCAATAGACGCAACTTGTGTTGCAGATAATCCAGTTCCTCTTTCTCAAATAATCAATGAAATAATTAGATAAACTTCAAGTTGGCCAGAGAACCTCAACATGATCTCAAAGGCCAGACCACTGCCGACAGTTTGTGAACAACTGTTGTTGTTTGCGGCAGTGAAGAAGGAGAAGGGGGCTTTCTGAAGGACACAGACGCCATGTCTGCACTTCACATTACACATGAGATCACAGCCCTGGACCCTGATATAGAGTGGACACATTACACTCAGTCAAACATACTTCACACCTTGAAACACTCACTGCTTCTGAATATGAACCAAAGTATGAAGTCAAAGTTAGAGACATACTCAGCGGACAGTATCAAACACCAAAGATCCAAAAGCTCAAGAGACACAATTTTACGTCATACAGCATCTGTGGTGGGCTTCTCAAATGTACAATTTTTCATCTGCTTCCTTCAGTGGGGATGACATTTTTCCATTCCACATGACTGCACCTGAATGCACCAGGCTAGTTCAATCAGTCACTTCAGACTCACACTGTTTTGTTTGTATTCCCTCACACGCAAATTACATAAAATCATTTTCACCAAAAGACTACTAAATTCAATCTAGAAATGGGAAACACTGCTCAGAGCTACCTAAAATTTGACAAGACAAAAAAAACAAAAAAAAACACAGTATCACATGTCCCATAATATGAGCTCTTTTGTATGACTGCTAGTAAACTGTTAGCTCGGTCTGAAGGACACACAGCTCATACTACCACTTCACAGATGAGCTCATGGCCCTTTCTAAGGTACCACTTGGTTAAAGTATGGGCTGTCTGGCATGCAGCAAACGACTCAACAGCACAATAAAGACACATATTTATGGTGGATCGTTGGAGCAGCTCCAGAGGATCCTCAGAAAAGTGAGGGATAGGTTAATATCATATTTCAGTTCAGTTAAGGTAAATTAGATGTTTGTGGAGATGTGCCAGACAGTCATAAATCCCTACCTGAAGTGCAACAGGCGTCGACTTTACTGTCACATCAAATTAAAACAAAAAACCTAAGCCAGCTAAAACCTCAGTTTCGACAGACAGACAAATAAATAAATAAACAAACAAACTTTGGAGGACTTCAGCTAAACTTTTACCAAACTTTAAAGACAACAGAAAGTTTGTTATGGGAGCATGAACCAGTAGCCGACGTTTTTCCCCGACTGTTTCAAGAAAACAATGAATGTCGTCGTTAGCTAACGTTATGTTAGCATAACTGAAATTATCTGAAAGTTATTTATTCCTAACCTGCTCCAAAGAGCACCAAGCCAATGACACAAACCCCCAAAATAGACTAAAGTCCACTTTCCGAGCGCTCTAAACATAGTTTGACCTTTTAAAGAGGACATAGCATATTACGTTTCCATGACATAAACAGGGAAGGAAAACTGGCTTGCTTAAACATTAACGTCAATGAAAAAATAAATATAGAGGTCAAAAGTGTGGCGCCAAACGGCGAAAAAGTCCCGGCAGGTTGAAAAGGCAGCGGCTCACTGAGCAGCGACAGGACGGACATTTTCTTACCTCGCTGAACGTTTCTGCACCTCTCTGCTTTCACCTCAGTATGAATGAAAGTAAACTCGTCCCTGCGTGGAGCTCAATCCAAACTCCGGCATGAAGCAGGAGGCTGGAGTGCAACAGGTGACACCGCGCGCTCACGACGGGTACGAGGAGAGACGGGAGCGCGCGGGTCCAGCTCATTGCTCGAACGGTCCAAAAGCTCAGCATCGTCATCATAGCCGCATCTCTGTTCAACCTCTGTGGTCCAGTGTGCACACGGCTGCTATTTGACCGGACGCGTCACCTTTATCAAAAGTATTTTTTATTAATTCAGTCTCGAGCACGTCTCAAGAGCTGCGTTTCTTTTCCTCACTGAATTAATATAGTAGCTTCATCATTATCATTAAGTTAACAGTTGGTCCCATTCGATAAATCTCGAGGAGAAGGAAAAAACAAAGAAAGAAAGGCTGGCTGAAAGAAAGAAAGAAAGAAAGAAAGAAAGAAAGAAAGAAAGAAAGAAAGAATTGGCTGGTTCTACACTTTTAGAATAATACAACAGCGCCCTCGTCTGGATATAAAGGGGAACTACAACAACGTAAAGCGTACAGTGTACAAGAACTACCCACTACATTATAACAAAATAAATGATGAAACCAGCAAAGGAGTCAGTGATTGAATAGACGAAAAGACAAATACACACGTATAAGTCTCTTTTCTAAAGTCAATAAAATCTGAAATTGGAATCAGACTTTTTATGCAACATTTCAGTGATTGATACAGACTTGCTGAAGAACTGCACTGCGAGTTGTCGAAGCTTCAACTGGTACATCAACTGTGTGGCAAAGTAAAAATAACAAGGGCAAGGGGTCAGAGGTCGTTCCTGCATGTGAGTGCTCTTGTTTGCTGTCGTACACAGTGAACACAGAAGTACACCACTGAAATAATGGTGTGTGCATAAACAAGTAGGTTAGAGTGTTACATAATGTTTATAGAGGCTGATGAGTGTGTGTGTGTGTGTGTGTGTGTGTGTGTGTGTGTGTGTGTGTGTGTGTGTGCGTGCACCATCTACTCACTCTGCAACAGGGATGTTATCTTCTTGCGAGCCATCAGGCCACTCAGGAGGGGGGAGGCTCATGGGGTCGGGCAGCTCAGAGGGAAAGTCCTCGTTGCTCTTTCTGGAGGAGGAAGTCTCCTGTTGGAACGCCGTCTCCTTTTCCTGTCTGAGAGAAAGCGCTTCCTGCTGACGAACAGCCTCGATCTCCAGCTGCTCCTCCAGGTCTGGACGGCGGGGCGCAAAGCAAGAGACTCATCATTTTCTTTGGAAATGCAGTCCAACAGGTGAACTTGTAGTTGATAAAATTGTGGTAATAAAAAAAAAGGACGTCTAACCGTTGTAAACGTCCAGGATTGCCGAGCAGGAGACGGTGCCGAAGGAGTTGAGGGCCACACATTTAAACAGGCCAGAGTCTTCCGGGAAGGCCTCTGTGATCACCAGTGTGCACAGCTCCTCTGCAGAGAGACACAAGAACATAAATGCAGCTTTTCATTTAATAGAAATCTTCTAAACAAGATCAAAACAGCAGAACCTTTCACTTATAGAAATACACTCAGAATTTCAGACCAAATGAAGGACTCATGCTCAGTAACTGATTTACTGTGATTGTGTCCCAAAGGCTTTGGAGAGTTTGTGTCTGTCATATTCTATTACAATTACCTCACTCACTCTGCTCACTTTTGGCATAAATAGTTTGAGAGTATGTTTGTTATACGTGAAAGACACGTGTGCTGTAAAGGTTGTAAGCTGATGTGGCTGAAAACAACCAATCAATGAGGCACTTTCACCACCCACTGACAGCACAGCTTCAAATATGGTGTGATAATGGAAGCATGTAGCAGGCCAAGGCCTTGTACCTGTGGTCCCCGACCTCTTTGGCTTGTGACTCCTGAAAATGAAGCAATGCCTAACCCCTCATCACAGACATGCCAAGGCAACACAACACAATTATCAGAGGGAAAAGAATAGCTGAAGGACTTGCTTTTATTTTTGTGAATACATATTATGAAATCAAGTGAGGCAGAAAATGAGGGAAGTGTAACTTAGATAAGGGCATGACATGAGCTGTGAAATCCTGTGGGGTTTGTTTCATTCTAAAGATTATTATGTCCATTTTTTTTCTCTAAAACTGAGAATAAAATGAGAAAAACAATTTTCTGATTATTTTTCTCTTCTTCTCCTTTTGACCTCTTAGATTTAATTCTGTACTCCCCGCCCCCTCCTCATTAAAACCATTAATATATGACCAAGATTCTGTGCTTACCTGGCACTGATGCAGAGCTGGCCTCTGGGGAAACGAGAGGAGAGAAAAGTCATTTTTTAAACCAAACTCATCAGCATATAGAAATCACAGCTGCCATACATCTGACACAAATCACTAAGCAGCTCAATGAATGAAGGAGATTTACTTTCATGTAATAATATTGGCACATAAGGAGTCATTTGTGATATAATGTTGAAGTTAACTGTTCATGTAGCTTCATGAATCTATAGAAACACAACATTCAAACACTTTTATTATTCAACCATCTATCAGGTCAAAGCTGAGTTGCTGAATTTCACACGTCCAACTCGTACCACTCCACTGATAAACAACACACTCACTCTTGCGCAGTATCCTAAAATCATCAGAGTCCAGTATTTGTTCGTCCTCTCTGTACCACATGACCTGCAGGGGGGGAGTCCCCCTCAGTCTGCACTCCAGGACCACCAACTGACCCTTCACTGTGGACACATCGTGGAGGCACTGTGGTGGAGGAGAGGAAGACAAATGCAGAGATGGAGAAGTGGAAAAAAGACAGAGGAAGAGATTGTCTCAGAGGATGTTATTGTAATCAGTGATCTTCCATTTCATTCAAGCATTTCCCTCATTTTCTTTTTCCATTTTGCTCTACACTGACAGTATAAACCGCTCATATGTGAAAGTAGAATAAGTGTGTTTTACCTTAACGAAAGCAGGAGCCACTCCATTCCCTGAATACTGCTGGTTGTAGATGGGACTCTGAGTCTGGAAATGAAAAATAACATGTTCAACTAAACTTGTTTGGCAATCATTTTACTTATTTGTTTACTTTTTAAAGAGTGACTGAGCATTAAATCCAATTTTTAAATCAGTCACTTCTTGTAGTGTTAATTACATCCCGTGCTCCACATCCAAAGTTCAAGGCAATGTCACGCTCAAGCTCACCTCCCGGAAGAATCTTCTACAAATCTGAGTTCAGTTTGTAACATCTATCAAATGATCAAATGAAATGATGATTCGTTATTACCCTCTGAGGGCTCACACACAGGGGCTGCACCAGGCTGGAGTGTCTCTGAGCGAGGAAGGTGGAGGAGGAGGAGCTGGAGGAGCAGGAGGAGAGCTCCCGAGAGGAGGAGGAGGAGGAAGAGATGGTCAGGGACATGGTGCTGGTCTTCTTCTGCACCCTCTGGACGCTACACAGTCACATACCAGCAGTGATTACGAAATGATTTTATCTGCTTATGCTAGTATTATTCATTATTGTGATCTTGTGTGTGTGTGTGTGTGTGTGTGTGTGTTTGTCTATGTGTGTCTAACTTACTGTGCCATCTTTCAGGCGTTCCAGGAGGCAGTGACAGAGGTTGTTCTACTCTCTACAAAGACAGAGGCAGAGAGTCACACGTTACGCTCCCTCCCACAGTGTCTTTTCCATTGTGAAGGGTTTTGAGAGCATGCTGGGTCAGCCAAGTCTTTCCTTGCACAGTAAAAGTTTTCTTTCTCATGAGGGACACATAGATTTTTGTTTGCTCAAATTCAGCTTTTCTTTGCAAGACAGTGTGGGTCATCACACACAGACACAAACATAAACAGCATGTAACATCAACAAGGTATTTAGCATAAATCTGAAGCCTGACACAGGATAAAAACACCTAATGTGGAGGTTTCTGTGGTGGTCCTGATGTATACGTTTCACCAGAAGTCTCTTATAATCAAACAATGTGAAAAGCTGAAGAACATAAGGGATACGGAGTACGAAGAAGAGTGAAGAGAACAGCTTGCTGTTGGAAGCTTACTTCTACAATCTGCACTGCACGACAGAAACATGGCTGCCTTGATATCCAAATCCAATTTTCATCCAGTTTCTCTTTGTATGGGTGTAATAATACAGCCGATGTATTTGCTGAAAAGTGCATGTGTCCAGCCCTTATTTTGACATATTCAGTCATCTTTGTCATGTCTGATGCTGTAACAGATGTGACTGAACCCCATCCACTCCCATTTGCTATCTGCCCACTTCCTTGTCTGGCCACAAACACACACACACACACACACACACACACACACACTCGCACGCACGCACGCACGCACGCACCCACAATCAGGCCAACAAATTCATCACTTCCTACCTGTCAGATCACTGTGAACAACAGTATGGGGTGTTGCAGCTAATTGAAAGTACATGGAGTTTTTCATCGTTTCACACCCACAAATCCCAGCCTGCTGTCCTCTGCGGCTGTGTGTCGGGCCCAGAGAAGGAGCTGACAGAGGAGGCTCAGGTTCAGGTTTCCAGGCTAAATTAAACTCTGCCGCCTCCTGAGCACAGCAGAGACTCTCTGACCTGAGAAAAATCTCTGTGTCTCCATTAACAAGACACACACAGACAAACAGTGGAGGGTAAAGCTTTCCTTCACACCACATCTTTGCTTCCGCTCTGCCATTAACCTCCTTTGTTTGAGTTTATCTGCTCTGTCTGTCTGTCTGTCTGTCTGACTGTTTGTCAGTGGAAGTGCTATATAGGGATCACTAACAACAGCACAGACTAAACACTGTCTAAACTAGAGGATTGCAGCTTAAGAGGAAATAGCTGCAGCATGTACAACATCCATGTGCACATCCAGTTTTCCCCTCAGATAATCACTCCCAGCAGGTGTGCTTGTGTGTCTGGTTGAAGTCTGTTGTCGATAAAACAACAGCTGCTGCTGAACCCTTCATATCAATTGTCTTTCTGTTACATAACTGAAGGATTTATAGCAGCGGCAACAAGCTGCATTCACCCAGCATTACCAGTGTGTTGCCTGGCAATAGACAGACATGCAGGAAGTGGTGGAAAAGTTCACTGATGACCCAAACAAGCGCACAGGTTTTATGAAGTCAAATTATGATGCTGTAAGTGTTCAAGTTAAGGGGTTACAATTGAGGATACAACGAGAGACAGGTTTGAAAAAGACCTGTCAAAGCTGACGGAGCAGCAGGCAAGATTTCTTCACTTTCAGTCTCGTCTAGTTTTGGTCAAGCCTCCAGTTTGTGCTGCAGGCTTTCTGTGCACAGAGACAACTTGGGTGACATCACCATGACATCACCAGGGTTTAATTTTTTTACTTTATTTATTTTTACTTACTCCTCCCAAGGCACAGAAAACATTATACAGCTGAGTCGTTGACCTCATGATGAGTGAACTGAGCTCCATGTCTAAAATCTTTTATAGCAATTCAAGGTCTGATCCCATCACATAACACATAATACTCACTGACTGTACTAATTAATTTTATATACAACTAAAGTTCAGAGGTGGATGATACTGGCTGAGCCCACTGTAGTCCCTGACTGACCCAATAAACTCCACTAGTGACCTTGAGTCCAGTGTGAACCTGCAGCCTGCTGTTCATTCCTCATCCATAATTTAAGAAACACATTGTACTCAGAGATTGACAGCACAAAAACATGCCCACCTGCAGGGTTCATACTTGCCTGTCTGGTTACAGCAGCGGAATTGTTACAATATAATCTGTATATATGAACTGACTGATTTTAGACCTGGTTCTTACTGTCTAATGGTCATTAGACTAGTCACAAACGGAAGATTTAGGGTTTTCATTTAGCATTTTGATTTGTTTCATGTCTGCCTATGAAGGTGGAAATCAAACTCATCCTGTGTAAATACACAACATAACACAACAAACAGATGTTCAGCCATTGCAGGTGAGTAATTTGACCTGTGGCACACAACTCTGGAGTTTATGTGTCACTGAAGAATAATGGCTGTTATTTTAAGCACTGCATGTCCCCCTGGGACAATGTTCATCATCCCACCTGTTCTGCTACACACAGGAAAGAGTGAAGAGTGCTGCCCTTCTTGCATGCAGATAGACGACTGTAACAGAACCACAATACACACGGTATAAGCAGCAGCTGGAAAAAAAAAAAAAAAAAAACTGTCAAATTTGACTAAAAATGGGCCATCACATTCTGGATTTTAGCTGCTGGTCTACTTAGTTGCAATAATTCATTTCACATGTTACACATCTTGTTGCTGGTGTTATTGTTGATGTTGTCTTGGAAAATGTGCATGTTTAGCATAGAGGTTTTTGCATTGACAGCAGTATTATGTAAATCATGGCAATGCTTTATGCAAATTCCTTTATGTGACTTAATCATTTCAGCTTGAAGACCTGCCTTCTTTAGCACCAGATGTTGGGAAACAGGAATTCCCCTTAAAAGAAAAGCTCCATTTGAAAACTCACTTAAATATTCATTCATTCTTTGTTTATTCTTGCATCTTTAGTCTCCATTTATGTTAAATTATATGTTTGTCTGTGGACAAATGTCACATTTTTGCATATCCAGCTGACCTGCTGTGCTCTGACTAAAAGATTGCCTGAGTTACACTAAACTGGAATAACTGGAATGAGTTAATTGAAGTGTATCAATTGAAACATCTCTAATTTCCTTATAATTGGAAGTTATGGACCCATCAAAGAAAGAATTCTCTGTTGACATGTGCAGAAGACAGTACCAATAAAATCAGCGCAGTAGAAGTGTTTTAAGCGGCACCGGGCAGCTTTGCACTGTGGTGCTTCCAAGTTGCAGTGGGAGATAGCTGCTTGATTTAAGTGCTTCATTACCCAGTAATGACATAAATAGCAAAGTCTACACTCCTCTGACAACAACACTGAGACTGTGCCGCCATGCTAGGCTACACTTAAGCTCAGCAGTGCTTTGAGCTGAATAATAAAGTCAGCATGGTCACATGCTCACAATGATGATGCTAACATACTGATGTGTAGCACTAATGTTTTCTATGACGGGATGCTAACCTTTGCTAAGACACACTAAACACAAAGTACAGCGGAGGATGATGGAAATGTCCTACAATGCCATCAGAGGAAAAGACAGAGAATTACTAAAGCCAATCCATCAGGTTGATGTTTCATTCCACACATGAAAACTCTGACCTGCAGATGGCGCTACACAGAAAGCCAAGGAATCACCAATCGCACAGGAAAGAGTGAAGAGTGCTGCACTTCCTCCAACATTCAGAGCTGTATATCACCGTGATTTCAGAGGCAGAGCCACCTGTTCTCACCAGACAGGACGACAGTTAGACATTCAAGATGAGACATGATCATTCAGTTTCCTGTGAGACATGGTACAGTGTTCAGAATCTGGCCGTACAGATGTCTCATTGGGGAGAAAGATGGAGGAAAACACTGCAAGTGACTCATTTCTGAGCTGTTGCCATAGAAATATCCTCTTGCCTGCATCATTTTGGCAATCTGTTCTGTACATTAACAGCATGGTGTATACTGAAGATCTGATTTCCCTGCACTTCCAAATCTACACATTGCAATCAGATGGCTGTGCTGTTATTATTCCTGAAAGAAAAATGAACCTGTAATGACAGATTCAGGTAAGGATAGTTCCTGGTTGATGAAGTAGAGCCTCCAGGAGAAAAAAGGAAGAAACACCAGCACCTACCCACAAACCTTGTTAAATTTAAACAAACCACCCACTGTGTAATTCCAGCCCTGCACACAACACCATGAAGCCTCCAGCCAGCAGCAGCAGCTCTCCGCTGTGGACGGATTTAGCGCAGCAGCGGCACATTCTAGCAGCAGAGCTGGATGAGCTGAAATCCACCAGCAAGCAGTCGTTGCATAAGTCTGTGGGTTCTTCTTTGATTGACAAGAGACCTCAAAATCTATGGAGCAATAAGACCAGCTGCTGCAGGAGACTTCACTTTGGGAGAAAAGATAAACTTGACTAAAAATACTATAATGGATTTGAACTGCTGCTCACTTATTTGCATTAATAAAGTTAGTGTTTCATGGTACATATAGTGTTGTGGCAGACAATATTCAGATAAAACTCTTTATAACCATTAAACCCGATGGAGTAAATTGTGACTGAACTGTTTTCAGACTTCAGTTTTGTGTTGTGCTGTCTTGCAAATTTGAGCATGTCAGCAGAATTATGCAAATCACTTTGTGTTAATTCTTTTATGTGATATAGTTTTCCAAAAAGAAAAGCTCCATTTAAAAAAAACTCACTTAATTATTCATTCATTCTTTGTTTATTTTTGCATCTTTAGTCTCCATTTATGCTAAATTGTATGTTTGTCTGTGGACAAATTTATCATTTTTGCATATCCAGCTGACCTGCTGTGCTCTGACTAAAAGATTGCCTGAGTTACACTAAACTGGAATAACTGGAACGAGTTAATTGAAGTGTATCAATTGAAACATCTCTAATTTCCCTATAATTGGAAGTTATGGACCCATCAAAGAAAGAATTCTCTGTTGACATAAAATCAGTGCAGTGAAAGTGTTTTAGATAGCTGCTCGATTTAAGTGCTTCATTACCCAGTAATGACATAAATAGCAATGGGAATGATGGGAATGTCATACATTTGTTGGACTCTGGTCATGAACCAGAGTACTGGGTAAATTAAAAAATACCTAAATGATGAGGTATTTAGGCAAATTAGCTAATGATGAAGTTGGATGAAAAGTCAGGTGATCAATTTGCTGTTGTTGTAGTTGTTGAGATACTTAGTCTGGACCTAAGTGGTGGGTTAGGATTAGGGTTAGGGACAGCCCAACTTCAGTTCCGGTTGGTAACTCTGTCAATCTATGGATTGATTTTTAGTTGAATTTTGCCCATAACAACACAAACTTCATCTGTGCAAACAATGCAGGTGGAGGGATTCAGAACTCTGTATTATTGCAGAAGACTCTTGCCCGGTGCAGCTTTAATTTTTGGTTCTAAGTGTAATTTCAAAGGTACTCTGGGATATAAAGGTGAAAGAGGAATTCCTCTGCTTGCTGTGAACCCGTTTTGGCTTTCTTCAGTTACATCACTCGCATGAAATCACAAAAAACCCGTTAACCCTCCACCTCCACCTCTCCAATTCTCCTAACTCCTTAACTTGTCTGCTAGGGGGACCGATTTAGCCCCGACCGGGTCACCTGATCTCCCCGTCTGCCAACCACAGCTCAGCGGCCGAACACAGCGTCATACAGGCATGCCAGACTCGCACTGCGAACCCCCCACTCTGCCACCCACTCGGCTTAGGCTGCTATGTCTTGTGTTGCCTCACCCTGCAGACTATATAACTGACACACTTTTTTTTTCCTCCAACTTCTACCTTTTAAACTCCCAAACGGATGCAACAGATTTTTCATCCACTGGTCTCATGGAGACAGTTTGCATCCTGGACGACATACATGCTCACACACACACTTCAACCCACACAAATACAGTTATGTCATCACACCGACAAACATATAGAGATACAGACAGAAAAAGACAGAAAGACGGAAACAGGGATAGAGCTGAAGAGAAAGGCAAAGATGCATACAAATCTACTGTATACAGCTTTAAATAGAGATTTAAAGCAGTTTAGAAATACAGATAGACAGAGTCGGGGACATGACACAGCATATAAATTTAGCTCCGGACAGATTATCCCAGCTGCCCTTTTCTTTCTGACTGCACACTCATTCACCAACTCTCTCTGCAGTATCAACCATGTTGTATGAGACCTTGTGCCTCTTCACCAAGTGAATCACAACACCTGATGTGATTGATCTGCTTTCTGTCAATCAGAACAAGGAGCAGTATCTATCACAATGGAGAGCTATGGATAAACAGTGACACAGAACGTGGCCAGTGACAGTTTATCTTGGTCCAGACATGTGCAGCAACAGAGAAATATCACATTCCTTCACCCTGCAGTGAATTGATCCACTGTGACTGTTTCTTCTACTTGATGTTGAAATTGTAGTGTTAATCCAACCACGTGCATGACAAACAGGCCCAGCAGCACCTTTAACACACAGCTTTTATCCCAGCTGTCGAAAAAATGAGCAAAAATGTTTTTCTCCTTACCTGTTTGGTCTTTTCCCTGCAGGTGAAATAAATAAAAAAAATAAATAATAATAATAAAACAACAACAAATGTATTGATCCAACAGGAAGTGTGAATGATCCAAATGCAAAATTGCTATGAGACTGTGTGGCTGCCAGTCATGACTTGGTCACTGGACGCTCCCTGCTCTGGGCGAGCTGACACGCACATTTACACACACACAAACACACAGAAAGGGGCGTGTGTGGGGGGGTTGTGTTGGTGGAATGGGGTTAGGAGGGAATCTGAGGCTGGTGAGGTGGGGGTGAGGGAGGCTAGGAGGGTTCAGCTGAAGTGGTACTAAAGGGGCAAATTTAGAGCAGAGACAAGTGTTCAATAACCATGACAAACTCACTGCAGAGCAGAACTCAAAGCTGCTCAATCGAGTGCTTTACCGGTTCCTGTGTTAGCTTATTGTAGCAGCTAATGTCAATCCAAACCAAAGAGGGGTGGGTGTTAATGGACAGAGACGTCATTTGTTTGAGCAATCTTTGAGGAGTCATGAAAAACAAAGAATACAGTAAGTTCAAATCAAAAGAGGAAAATGTGGCTGACGTGTCGGGTTGAAGGCTCAATGACCTAACCTCATCCAAGAGTGTGAGTCAGGGGGCCAGGAAACCTGCGACTGGTGCCAGTGAGTCTTCAGGAGACACTTGAGATGAGAATGAGAGAGAGAGGGAGAGAGAGAGAGAAGGGGAGGAGAGAGAGAGACAGAGAGAGACAGGCAGAGACACCACACATTTGCCATGAACACTTAAAGCTTAATCGTGTTCACGACAAACTCAGTAGTTGATATGATTAAGAAATCAAAAGTGCAATTTTATTTGTCCCAACCTTAAACCTGATTAAGATGAGATCTGCACTGCAGAAGCCAGCTGTAAACTCCTGTAACCTTTTATTTTGAAAATCTTGTCATAAGGAAATGAAAATAACAAATGCTTCTGCTCATGGTGTTGTGCCAACAGGACGAGTGTAACATCTTCTGTCACAGTGACAGATGCAGTGTGTTTACATGTGCGTCATTGTTTCAGAGGTTAACTGGATTAAAGGTTTCTGATGACTCAGTGGTGAAATGAATGAATAAATAGATAAATCAGTCCATCATTTAAAGCAAACAACACAACACTCATTTCAACACATTTATTGTTGTCTCACTGTCTTTTGCTTCATTACATGGAAACACAAGTTAGTGTGTGTTCATCTCAAAGCAGGAGGGGTACAGTATATGATGCATCAAACATAGGTCCAGTGCAAAAAGTAACACAAAGGATCAACTTTCTAATGCTACTGACATGGTTAAGGGGAATATACATTCTTAAATATATATATATTTATAGAATATTTGGCATTTTATAATCTCAACTTCTCTTTAGAATTTACAACTTACAGTATAAGAACACAACTGTCCTGTGTGTCCAATAACATCAAAAACTCCATATTGCAAGCAGTTGAGTAACTCCATCAAGTCAGCCCACAACATATTGACAGTAACTGTGGAGGTCTGGCTAAATCTAAACTTCAGGGAAATGTCAGTCATCAACAGACAATAGCAGTTTAGCATACTGTGTATCACTTCAGGCTATTATTGCTTCACAGCGAGCGCTATCAGGAATTTCATCTGGCCAATGGATGAATAACGGAACAGGGCTAGATATCTCCACCTAAACCATCATTATCTATACAGCCACCATGTGCAGTTTGGCGCCCCCCATTGAAAACATCCCCCCCTTAATGACTCTGTTAGCATGTTCAATCATTTTACTCTCAGGTTTTTTCCACTGTTTTTGAGTTTTGATATCAAGGATTCTTGTATTATTCAGCTTAGTCAGAGCCTCTTGACTCATTTTCAGTTTTGCATTTGGGTTTAAAATCAACATCCACACTCCTTCTATTACCTGACACTTGACTCAAGCCACCAACTACGTCCTTTAACTCCGTCCTTCCTTCCTTTACAGACTCAATTCCTGCCTATTCAACACCTGCTCCCATTCTCCATCACACCCTCCTACACAAAGACACTTTCTTTTCGGATCGCCACAGAGGCTGGAAAATAACAGTTGTAGAATTTAAAGCAAAACTATGTCACCTTTGAAAGAAGAAATAACACATTACACATCATGTTTTAGCATCTACCATTATCCCATAACTGACACTTGCAGGCAAAGTTCAGCAAAAGTCACATGGTCTTTCTTTAACAGGCTACAGAGCTGCTTTGTATTAGCATTTCTCTGCATCATGCTTCATCCTACTTCCCCAATCAACAAAGAACAGTGTTGGACTTGATACTATTGTAGTATTTGAAGTATTGATGCAAAAGTTGAAGTATTGTGTCAAAAGAAAGAATCACATAAGCAGCATAAGCATGTCAAAAATAAAAGTTTTCGTGAATTGGCTGGAGAGTCCTTCAAAAGGACTGGGCGTGGACAGAGACACCTGACACAAGAGAGCAGAGAGGATGAGACACTGGAACAAAGAGGTAGAGGACGATAAAAGATGTTAGCGGCAGCACGACAGATGTAGATGAGTAGAGGAGAGAGTTGAGCTAAAGATGCAGAAGGAATGAAAGGCGGAGGTAAGAAGAGATGTGTTGACAAAGTGAGAGGAAAAGAGTTGGTGTGGGAGTTGGAGATGTGAGTCACCGCGGGCCTGAAACAGCATCTATCATCTTCTTAACCAGTGGAAGGTGTGGGTGGAAGTGCACTGATCTCCCTCTCATTAGCGATACAGCTACAGTCAAATGCTCAGCGCAAGAAGACAAAGTGCAGGAGAAGACAGAGAAGTTTGTTTCTCACAACTCCCAAAAAAAGGCAGAGCTGATGTTGTTTCCTAAAACAGGATGAAGAATGATGCAGGTAATTGGCACATTTGGAGTAATGGCTTGTAAGTGGAACGACACAGAGAAAGATTCAAATGTCCTCTAACAACATAACCTTTGCACTGAGCTACAACTTGACAGTATGAGGTTGGCAACCTGTTTTTCAGTGTTGATATACTTCGATGGATCACTCACAACAAGGCTGAATTCAGAAATTTACCAAATTACAGGTCATCTGCTAAAATCTGTCACGGTAATTGCATAACAATGATAAATGAGTGGTACTAAATACATTATTGCTTTAAAAAGTGGGAACACGAAATCAAACTGGAACAACATTCTTACAATTTTGGACTTTGTTTTGTAATGGAAGAAATTAAAAAAAAGAATAAATGAATCAAAATGACCAGTCCAAGGCTGATTAATGAAAGCACTAACTTGTTAACTTGTGCTTCGTAGCAGCACGTGTGCGGCTGATAACCAGACATGTACGACAGAGCATGTTGGATAGTGGAGTGCAGCGAATACAGGCGAGCTACTGTACATACTGTACACTGTCCATGCTAGACCCGCTGTGGTAGCTCAGGACCACTTTTGATCTGGTTTCCTGTCCCGTCTGGACTCTGATGGCCAGGATCTTGCTCAGGAACCTGGCCAAACATGCCGGTGCTGTGTCGGCCTCCATTTAACAGCTGACCAGACCTGACCAAAGCTGGCCGCAAGCTAGCACTGAGCCCGATTCAAAGCATGATCATTCGTGTTCCAAGACAAAAAAATCACATCTACACAACATCTGAAAGCATTTATGTCAACATTTGAAAACAGAAATGTTGTGACTGTTTAAAATGCGTTTCAAATATCTATTTTGATCAAACTTTAGCGCTGTTGTTGTCAGCTGCACATAGGAATTAACGTATTTCCAGTGTCCATAAATAGTTTTGCCAATTTCATGTCTTAAACTACAGTTTGTCAGTGTTTGAAACACAGTTGTGTCAATTTATCTTATGTGGAAACTGTACAAAGACCAAAAGTGACACATTCTGGTGCTGCTAGTCAAGCCTCAGTTAGCTTTGCTATATGCTGGCTAACAAAATGAACATTTTTAGCCCATGTTAGCAAACAAGTCTGTTATCCTGTTAGTAGACAGTGCTGTATTCCATGCACTGTAGCCATGTTAACTAGCTATCTGGTCCGGTGTCTCAGGGACAAATAACATTTACTCCACTGAAACAAATGCTGTCAAACATTTGGCAAACAAGCAACAAGAGAGTCATTATCAGGAAGTTAATTTTCCAGTTTAAAATATTCTTACAGAACCAGCTGCATTATTTCTATCATGTCCATTATAAAAACTAAAGTCAATGTATCACTGAATATAAAACATTTGGTGCAAATTTTGATAGCCTGAACATTCAAGAGTAAATATAATATTGAGTATAATGTAACACAGAACGTAACCGTGTTAGCAGTTTGAGCAAAATCAATCGAAGGAAAAGACAACTGGTCGAAATTAAGATGGATCAGAAATTACAAATTCACATTTGAAGGTAAAAAGCAAATTATTCCTTCACTTCTACCAAACCTAGTACTGTCTAAAGCATACACGTAAGTTATTAAATATATGAAGACTAGCAATGTTAAACTGCATATATTTTGTTGCGCTTTACATCGTTCCTGCTTTTCAGGCCTCCGTGTGTTGGTCTAGTTGGCATCTTTTGTATAGAATATAATAATATACACTGAAGTTTTTTTTTGTTTTGTTTTGTTTTTTTTTAACCATCTTTCCAAATGAAACAGTCATTATGTGTGAAATATCTTACACAGTCAGATTCAAAGAAGCCAACATATCAAAGCCTTTATCTTTGGTCTCTTGCTTTGAAGCTCATTGTGTAAATGACAATGAAAAATATCAAGGAGAACAGAACAAAAACTATACAACTGGGCATTTCTGCTTTTCTCAGCCCAGCTCATTGCATCTCGTCAGATCCAGGCTCAACGAAAAAACCCTTTTTCAAGGTGACCCATCAAAAACAGCTGTGCATCCCACGTTGGGTAGTGTAAGAAATACTGCTCGAAAGCCGAAGGCTATCAGTTATATCTTCAATACTGACGACGGAATGGCTTTAAATGTTACCGCTTTGAACCAAAAAAGTCAATTCAAAGCAGGATATATTACAGAGAACATGTACAAGGTGGCCATTGTGCAAAGAGTCTGACTCACACACGATGGCAGAAAGTCCACCACAAAACAGAACTCACATGATTCGTTCTTTGATCTGAACAAAGATCAACTTGAACAGGAGCCTTCAAGTTCACTGTCAGGAGCTCGTGATCATGCAAATCACATGGATGACCTCTGTTTTGGGATGGAATTTCACATTCATGAGCATTTCATTCTGTACACATACATAAAGATGGCTTGTCAATTATAAAATACTTAGAAAACAGTGCATCTTACAACATTATTTACATCCTAAGCTATACAAAACAGAAGCAGAGAATCCTTCTCAGCCTGTCACTGTGGAGGTGTTCTCACCTCTACTTGTGTACACCAGCCTTACTGTACAATAAGTACAAGGCTTTAAGGTCCTCATTTTGGAATAAGAAGACTAAAACTTTATGGTCTGGATCTGTGGTGGAGTCAATGCCCAAACTGGGACCTCAGAGGACTGGTGGGGTTCTCACACCTTCTCAACTCTTTTTACTGCAAAGTGCCTAATTGCCCACTGATTTCAGGCTATGCACAGAGCAAAGTTGACCTCCAGCTCATAATTAGGGACAGAACGACTTCATGAATAGTTTTCAGTTACTGAACTCTGTCATTATGGCAGTTATTCGATTCTGACATTTGGCCTTACTGTATGGTTTGCATGGACAGTGTGTTTCACAGCTAAGGATACAGTTAAAGATAAGTGATGTCATGTTATGATAAAACTCTTCTCTTAGTCATACAACACTGATAGTGCCTCATATAATGCTGTCTAATAATGCTATACTGATATCAACAAAAAGTTAAAGTTTCAGTACGGTAACTGACTAATTTGTTTTGGCCCCTTGATATCTGCAAATAGTAGCGACAAAGAAAACTAAACAGGACTAAATACGTTCATAAATAACACTGCTGAGGTATTGGAGACAGAGAGCACAGACGGTTTGGGGATCTGGAAAGTGATTAAAGAAAATCATTAGGAAAAAATGGAAAACAGTCGCAACAAAATGTGGTTGTCCTACTTAGTCCACATTTTGGCCTCAAACCAGTCTCAGAAATGCCCAGATGATGTCCATGGACCACATAAGCTTGATGAAGGACTTCAGTTCCTCTAGTTTTCCTTCTTAGACACAGATTCTGCTTGCATGAAGACAAACCAGACGGATGAGAGGGAAACACTGCTCCCCTAGACTGTATTCTGAGCATAATTATCCACATATGAAGACTCGACTTTGTCAGATGAAAAGGAAGCAGTTGATCCAGTAATACACCACAGCCAGGCATTGTCAAAGCAAATATGAGTGACGAAGTGATATACACATGATTCACTGAGTAACTGATACAACAGAGGCCTTTAGAGAGAGAAAAGAAGGGATGAGCAAACTGGATGGACTGCAGTGGTCTCCAGAGCTGACAGATGAGAGGAGGAACAAGATGCTGAGGCCAGATGTTGACCCACGGTCTGCTGTTCATTGGGAATCACAACACAATCACCTGAATCAACGACAGTTTGGATTCCACATGGATTTAGAGACAACAGGACACACAAAGAGCTTTGCTTTCTGCCACACTGGTGCAGTGATGGTTTTCAGGCTGAATCCTACTGGGAAAGACTCCAGGGAACTATGGAGTTCAGACATGAGGAAACGCTCGCTGTGCTGTTCACAGGACAGATGCTGACACGGCTAGTTGTGCCTTTTCACGCTTGCGTGGACGGGTGGGGTGGCAGTCAACTTTCGCTGAATTTCAGGCTCAGATTTGTGTGTCGCTGCAGCTGCAGGAGGGGTGATTCAGGCGTCAGTATTCAAGGAAGGAGTGATGGATTCAAGCATCTTTCCTGTGGCCAGAGTTATGATCACCTCAACTGTGAATCCACGCGCCTTGAAATGGAAACTAGACGAGACAATGGATCCAGGAATAACTAGTTGATTTTTGTGTGGTGTCCACTATCCATGGAGATGAACACCAGTCAGCACAAACAAAGAACCCAGAATGATGAAGGCAGACCTCACCAGCTGATCCCAGAGTAACAGGTGCAGTTGTTACCAGCTGAACAGCGAGTTCTGTCCGAGAGTCATGAAGTAAATCTGACTGCTGCCTCCTGACTGCACTGAGGCAAAGAAGACCTGCAACAAGAGAGACATGCAGGTTTAGGAATTATGTTAGAAGTTCACAAAAAAAATCATAAATACATATTTCTGTGGCTTTGAAGTCAGACTGTTCCACACAGAGGAGCACTGGGGGTGATGGGAATTCTTTGAGGAAAAATTCTGAATTCAAGGTTCAGTTATTAGGTGACCTCTGAAGCTTTCAGACACAGCTCATGGCCTTCTTCAGCAGGTGGAGTTTGGTCATTAAGCTGGTTCAGCTGTCATCAGCATGAAAGGCCATGAGATGCGGCTAAAGAAAGAGACCTAGCAAGTGGTGCTTGAGCTGAGTTGTCAGACTACTCTTTTCATAATCAAGATTGAACTTAAAGGTAACTAAAAGAAGAAACAAAGCTGGAAAAATGAGCTAAACCAAACTGAATACCAGCTGAACAACTATTAAATCTAACTACATTGTTTATAAAACCATGAATCTTTACTAAAAGAGCCTGACAGGAAATTAAATATTCAGGGCCACCTAATCCACATTATTAAAGCTTATTCAGTGAAAATAAAACATGTACACATTTCAAATAAAACTGATAGTAATGTAGCATGGATCCAAATGCATTGGTCAAACAGCCAAATAAGCCATTTGCTTTATTTTGACTTCACAACTGTGACCATTAAGAATTAAAAAAAGTCCTTATATACTGAACTTGTGTTTTTTATACTTAATGTTTCAGGAATTGCAGTTAGATAATAAATGAGTGACAATACTGCACTTTGTGCTGCAGATTTAAGATGGGCTTCAAAGTAAATCTAGACAGAGTTGAACTCCCACCTTGTCGTTCCTTTCACACAGGAACTTGAGCTTCTGGGCTTTTTTGTGCATGAAAACTCCCTCCAGGTTTCCTGTGTTGGCTGACCTCAGCTCTATTGCCTTTTCTCCCCAACCCATCACCTGGTTAGACTGAAGGTAGGCTGGAGAGAGAGAGAGACAGAGAGAGAGAGAGAGAGAGAGAGAGAGAGAGAGAGAGAGAGAGAGAGAGAGAGAGAGAGAGGCAGGGGACATGCATATCAGGAGACAGACATAAAATAAAGATGCTTATAGACTGGAGGAAAGGGGAGAATTGTGTGAGTATATGAGTAAATATTTTCCCTACAGACATTTCTTGCTAACATAATGATAACTGGATGCACGCAGGCACACGCATGCACACACACACTGACAGAATCACCACCACCTTATTTTTAGCCCACCCTGTCCCAAATCTGTCTTCATAGAATCTGGTTCAGGGTAAGTTCTCAGTGCTCGGGACAGCTGCTGATCTAGAATCAGTAAGTCAGACAGCATGCCACTGTGGTGCCATTCAGCAGTAAGTTAAGAGTTTGATCCTGTTGAAATGACTGATGTGTCACTTTGGAAACGCATGAATGTGTCCACACACGCACACACTGTGCCTCTGGTAGTAATACAGAACAATACCCTTTCATGCTCTTGTGTGTGTTGTCATTTCGTGTGTATATACCAACTGATGCAGGCATCTCCCCCCACTGCAGCACTGTATCCTTGGTGATGCGGCCATAAGTGTCAATGTAGACGCCCTCGTCTTCGTAGCAAACCAGAACCTCTGTTCCAGCACTGTTTGGCAAAATGATGATGGCATGGGGATGAATGGAACCCTGGATCTATGAGACAAAGACAAACGACACGTTGTTTGGACACAGAAAACATAAAGGTACATCTTAAAACTCTGAGATGCACCAGCATCCAGGCACATGTGACAGCTGACATGGCAGCCACTTTCATGATATTCAGATGTTGTCTCACAACGTCTTACAGTGGATGAAAAAGAATTAAGTTCAGTTCTTAGGTCAAGACAACCTACCCAGGTTAAGAAAGTGGAAAAGTACAAGAGAACATTAAAAAAGGGAAAAGAAAAATACAAGAACGCTTCAGTGAGGGACAGAGGAGGACAAAGAAAGTGAAATGTGGGTCTTTCATCATAAAATTGAACTAACTCATTTCAGTAGGAATCTGAGTGGCACTGTGCAGCAGGTAAATACCCACACAGTCAAATACTGAGCAACAAGTCTTGTACACATCTGCAACACTCATCTAACAGAGATTACACCCAGCAGCCACTATTTGAGGTGAGCATGACTCTAATCAGTTCAGAGGCGTTTCTTTACCCTGTCCAGAAACATTCATCTGACCACTTCAAAGACATTTCTCTGACCAGGTAAGAAACTTCTAACCAGCTCTATCTGTAATGTAATGACCTCTTCAAAAGCATTTCTCGAACCAGTTCACAAACATCTATGTCACCATCATACAGCAGTGATACAGCATCGATCTCTCCTGCTTGGAAACATTTATCGAAACATTTCAGAATATTTCTAACCTGTTCAGAAGCCTTTCTCTGACCACATCAGAAACATTTGTCTGAAAGATTTACCTAACCACATCAGACACATGCATCTCACCACATCAGAATCATTTATCTAACAACAGCTCTCATCTTAGCAAACAGGGAATCCCTTCAGCAACAAAGCTCCTCCGAGAGAGAGGGAGAGAGAGAGAGGAAACTAAGCTCGGCAGTGTTCTGCGATATGTTACAAAAAGTAGGTAATTGTAGTTTATGTGCGAGTGTTTCATACATTACCAGAGGCTGAGCCACCACAATCCTGAGCATGAGAACAGGCATCCACAGACGCAACGCAATCTTAATCCTCTGCCTTGGAATCAGCATTGTTACATAGTTTGCAGGCAACAATGGAAGAAGCTTGCGTGTATGCGTGTGTGTGCGTGTGTGTGTGTGTGTTTCTGTAAGTGGTTGAGCGTGTGTGGCTTAGGCTTGTGCTTGTGAATAGGTGAATTGCTTTTAACAGTGATGATGAAACAGAAATAAGTGTTGTGAGTGAAAGTGGTTGCTGCTGATGCAGGTGGGTCTCTGTGTGTGGAGATGCACACAAAAGAAGAGAAGCTGTCTAAATGAGTGTGTGTACGGGTATACAGCTGCGAAGAAAGCCCGGGAGAGTGAAGTATCCTCAAGAGTACTCAAAGACAGTGAACTACGAGGACGTCTAAGTGAGAGTGAGTGGGTTTAAAAGCGCTCTGTCGCTGTGTGTGTGGAAGGCAGAGTGTGGAAAGCTTGACTGTACGTGTGAGAGAGAAAAGGCAAAAGGGAGAAAGAAGCTGGAGAGCCGAAATGATATCGCAGCAGCAGCAGCATAAGGCACCGGTGTAGTCAGCAGCTGTGTGCACACTCAGTTAATATACCAGAGGAGGAGTGTGTGTGTGTGAGAGAGAGAGAGAGAGAGAGAGAGAGAGAGAGAGAAAGAAAAAGCAACTCTCAACAGGAGCAAGAACAGGTCAGGACACACAGAGTTAATGATCACCAGAGAAGGAGGACAGGAAGGATGTATTTTTAGATGTTATTCCTCTTTTTCTCCACCTCTACAGCTCCAGCTCCCCCATGCATATAGAAAGTAGCACACATTCAGGGTGGCTGGGGCACTGTGTGTGTGTGTGTGTGTGTGTGTGTGTGTGTGTGTGTGTGTGTGTGTGAGTGAATGAGTGACTGAGTGAATGAGTGAGAGACAGTGAGGGCAATATAACTCTGGACAGGACTGTTGTTCAGACGCAAGAAACACATGGAAGAAATGTCCTAACTCCAAGTTAATGTTATGGAATAAAAAACTAACTATCCAGTCACAAAGTCTTCAGGTTGACCTCTGTTTCTCCAACTGTGGCAAAGATCCAAAATGGCTTCATCACCACAATATCCCAAAATGACTAAAAAAAAAAGGAGGAAAGTCTTTATGTAAACCATTAAACCACAGAAACCAGAGGGAGCTTGTTTCCTGCTCCAGCCGCCCACTCAACACCATATATATGCTCAGTATGTGAAAGAATCTGGTATCGTCCACAAACAGCATGTGAACCAACAAATAACAAACGCCTTCAAAAATGCTGGTTAATACTTTATGCTGGATAGGAAAATAGGTTAAAAAACAAAATGTTTCAAATCCCAAGTTTAAATAGTTTGTCATATCCTGAGCCTCAAACCTCTGTCGTTCTTGTTAAAAACATATTTAACAGGATGTGTCAGAATCTGAGTGGATATGACTCACCGGACGCTGCAGCGAGTTTAACATGCCCAAATGTAGCAGAGGAGAGAGAAAAAAATGACCTGCTCTATCTCTAATTGCACCAGCAGTGGGCGATTTGTTCACATTCAAACACACAAATTCAGCTGCACAAAGCTTTTTGGAGATGGAAAAAGCTTCAGCTTGACTGACTTCCACAAGCCGTCATAAGTAAACAGTGTTTGCATCTTCTGAGACTAAACTAGCAATGGAGGAGATGTACCAAAATGAGTTCCAGTACATCACACTATAATTATATTATATAAACGGATGTAAAGCCTGGTAATTACTATGTGTTTCTGCTGTAGATATTGAAGCTATGTGATGGATCAAAAACATTTTGCCATGCTAACTGATTCAGAAATATTAGTACCTCAGAGCCTGAAAATGAGCAAGACTTGGGCACAGAAGGACTGTGCACCATAGCATAGTAACATAACACGTTTAGCATAGTAACATACTCACACTCAATGCAAACATTTGCTAGTTACCACTAAACACAAAGCACAACTGAGGCTGATGGGACTGTCACTCGTTTTGCAGGTATTCACTCATAAGCCAATCAGATAAATGAAAAACATGATGCGATGATGGTGCTAAAAGAAAAGTTATAATAGTCATCAGGCCTCAATCTCTGGATGAAAATTCATGTAAACTTTAATGGAAATCCATCCAGTAGTTGCAGAGGTGCACACCAAAGCATCTTTTGACCCAGGCTTCACTTGACCAGATTCTACAAGTTTAACACAAAGTTCAAACGTCATGCATGGCAAAAAGAAAAAAAAAACAAAAAAAAACAAGACGTCTGAATACGAATGTGAACATGAGTCACAACATTCTGCTGTCAGCTTTACCTGCCCACAGATAGAGAGAGAGAGAGAGAGAGAGAAAGAGAGAGAGAGAGAGCACTGAGAGTTTGGTAAATGTACTGAGTGGGAGGAGAGTGGAGGGAGGTGGAAAGAGGAAAACAGGAGAAATAAGGGAGAGCAATGACTGACATCTGCAGACTGTGAGTGGGAAGAGGAGGAGGAGGAGAAGTGCATCCTGAGAGATTGAGCGGACTGAGGTGATATGGTTGAGTAGAGAGACCACAGCTGACAGATAAAAAGACAGTAAGTAAAAGTCAGGGATAACAGACAGCTTCAGCTACAGCCTCAGAGATACGCCATTTAACAAAGCCTGAGAGAGACGATTTTACCAGACCGGTCTTATTGGTTAAGTTTTCCCCGGGATATTATTAGTCTTGAGGCATGAAAATCTGGGACTTGGTTCCTGAAGTAGACCTTTTTAAAAATAACCAAGAAACCTACTTTTCAAGATATTTTCAATGAACAAGCAGAGAAACAAGCAAATGCATGAAGAACATGAGGTAGAGCCTTACATGTGTCGGCAGGTAGAGATCGTAAGGTGTTCCAGAGTCGACGTCAATGGCGTGGAACCCGGACAAGGAGCCGTAGATGACCTTTAACCTCTGACCTTCCTCCACTGTCAGGTCAACAGAGAGCGGCTTTTGAGGCAGAGACCTGAATGACTGGGCGGACACACAGACAAACACGTGCACGTTTCAATCATTATCTCTAATGACAAGATGGTCGTGCGGTTACGTCCATGAGGTAGTGTATTTTTGGCCCTTTCTCAGGAGAGAGGGTTAAACTACATTACAAAAAGTAGCTCAAGCCACAAAGGATGCACAGAAATGGGACACGGCCCTGCTGAGAGCCTGTGTGTTTGGCTCTCATAGCCTGGATGTGTCATGTCTACGTGTCTGGCGTGAAAGTGACCCTATTAGATTTTTTCATCCATGTCTGTCAATGCTTTGTCCTAGATATACAAATATGTGGTAAGAACAGGGAAGACAATGGAGAAGATTCCTGACGACCTGTTGGTGGAGGTTTAAGTACTTCAGAGAACCCAGTCAAGGATGAAACTGAAGGAGTCAGGATACTAGATGAGCAGGTTGAAATCTGGCCGGAAATCCACTGAGATTCAGTTTCATCCTCTGTATGGTGACGATTTCAGACATCTCGGACTTCTTGTTTGGTTTAATTCTGCTTTGTTCAACTTAGCTCAGCTTCATTGGCTGTAAGTTGGCTGCTACCTGTAACCATGTTAGCTAACATGACTACAGTTACCAGCTCATATACAGTAGAGCCAGTACAGTACAGTATAGCCAGTTTGAGCTGCTGGTGGCAAAAAGCTGGAAGTTAACCAGAAAGTCTGCTCCGAATTTCACCGGTGACTAGTGAAGTGTCGGAAGGACACACCAGCAAGTCCACAACGTTGATATCCCAAGAGCCCTGGAGCTCATGTACAGCATCATCGTACAACTTACAACCCTGATTCTGAAAAAGCTTGGACGCTGCGTAATACATAAAAAAAACAAAACAAAAAAGAGTATATACTGACAGTATATACAGTATGTTGCTTATATTGCCTTTACAGTTGGTCTAATGTGCTCCCAACTCTATTATTTCACTACGACAACACAGAAGATGTATTTTAGATTTGATTTAAATGATACCAACCTTGAAGGCCATGAACTTGTGGTATGGTTTTGGGGCCCAGGCGTACACCTCCACAGCATTCTTCAAAGCAATCACTAAGAACTTTATCTTCTCATAACGCACTGAGGAAACAAGATGGACAGAGAGACCTTAAGAAACCGATTAACCCACTCTGTACATGTTGTTCTCAAAGACTAAAACAACATTTGAGGGTCACATTTTTTCTCATTTGTAAAAATGCACCGTTCAGTGGGCCCTTCACAGTGTGTGCTTACCAACTTTATAGTGTACACAGCCCTCCAGGTCGCCCACTGAGGTCCAGCCCTGTCGCTTCTCCACCTCTGGGTCATTGTGTAGGATTTTATTCCTTAACCAGGACAGGTAGTACAGACGGAGCTTGTTCTTTTTGCCTACAGACACAGTTCATCCAGTCACTGACAGCTGTATAATACCCCAGAGTATCCGTATTGAACTACGTTGCACACATTAAGCTCATATTATTGTTGGATCTGGTGAGCAGTGAATGAGGCCGGTGGCCAAACTACACTCTGTTTGGTCTGTTTCTGTCTGCTTCAGTGTGTGAGGCAATATAAATATAGTAACTGTGTGAATGCAGCCAAATGAGAGTTCTTGGTGTTTCTAGAGCTACATTCTACATAATCTGTGTCAGTGTGTTTTGTGTACTTGAAGCCACAGTGAATGTACCTGATATGGTGATCAGGACATTGAGCCCCTCCAGCACATCCATCTGCTGAAACCTCCGCCTGCTGATGAGGGAGTAGACCTTCCCCTGACCACTTCGATCCAGCAGCCACAGGCCATTCTCCGTCCCCACCAACAGGTTCACACCTGCAGAACGAAACAGGTGCAAACCTTACACCTCACCACCTACACGCTGTGCCATGCTCATCTGCCTGTACGGCATCAGTAAATCTGTATATTATAGGACAAAGACACTGTATTTATTTATTCATATTTATCTTATCTTATCACACACAGGGCACAATGAAACACCCACTCAGTTGCACACTTTAAAGTAAAAAACAAGCAACATAAAACTACAAACCCCATAGTCCAGCACAGAGAACCTCGGTGTTGAATTTCTTCTTGTACTTGCGGATCTCCGGAGTGTCGCTTTGTGGTCGAATGTTAGTTGGATTGACATTCACCACAGAGCCCTTCCTGTGGTTCTCTCTCTTGATTTGCTCACCCTTGCTGCCCGCTACACCAGGATGAAAAAACAATGAGAACAATGTGTGGTGTTGTTAAATGACTACAGTGTCTCACTGTAAAACTGTGTGCTCTCATGTCTTTCTCTTTCTTTAAAGAAAAAACATGGACAAAATATTACATGCATTAGAATAAAGTGAATCAAAAGTAATCGTTCAGAGTCTAACCTTTAATTATGTAAATGAAAAGTTACTTACATATGAATATGCAAGTATGCATTGAGTACTGTGTAACTATGTATTGTACGTGTGAATCCATGTATACTGCGTGTGTGTAAATGTACTCACTTGGGCTCTGCGGTGGTGATGATATGGGGATCAATCTTGGATCAATGAAGGACAGGAAGGAGGATGAGGAAGATGAGGAGGTGTTTTTACCAGTAGGACTGCTGACAGCCTGATGATGAATAACAAGAAAAACTGTTATTCAACACCTTTTTTAATTGGATGGTTTTGATTCTTGTGGGTTTTGGCTGCATACACAATATCACATAACCATTTCATATCAACTCTGCAGCCTCTTCCTGTCACCAACAGCTCCTGGGTTCTCTTTCAAGCCTTATTTTAGTTCACTCTCTAAGCATTAATACTACAAATGCATTCTTGGTTCCAAATATGAATGAGGACATAAGAAACACATTGAGGTAAGTACAAGTTCCTTTAGACAGATCACATCACCACTGATACCTGAGCAACCACCTCCCTCTGGTGGACAGATGTAAGTAACGCAACTAGAAAAACACTTGCATATGAAAAATTCTTTCAAATGCTCATAAACAACGCTGAGAACATAAATCAAGAAATAAATAAAGTAGCACTTTATCAATCCCTCAAAGGGGACCTCGGCAAAGGATGGATGTCAGAAGTGGGATTCGAACCCACGCCTCCAGGGGAGACTGCGACCTGAACGCAGCGCCTTAGACCGCTCGGCCATCCTGACTACTGTGAGGTATAATCATTAAATACATTATTGCTGAACATAACTCTCTTATGCTGTGGGTGAAAACTGGTGTGTGTATGTGTCTCTCTGACTGCACATTCCTCCAAATAAACTCACATGTAGTTCCTGTTGTGTGGGGGATCGAGGGGATGTGGGTGACTGTGAGTAGTTGAGTTCACATGTCCGCTGCTGCTGGCTCAGTGCATTGTGGGTGGGACTGGAGGAGGAGGTTTTCTGCAGGAGGTCTGGTAGCAGGTAGGTATCATCTGAACCTATCCGAGAAATCTGCAGATCATACAAAGAGACAAAGCACCAAGTAAGGCAGGCTGCACTTGAATGGTGGGTCAGCACATGTTTGTGATGCTTTGACTTGTTGCTGTTGTCTAAGTGGTTTACGTGTTTGTGACTCAGGTGCTTGATTAAGTTCACTGTGTATGTGTGTGTGTATGTGTGTGGACATGCGCTCGCTGTGCACACCTACAAGGCATGTGATACCTTATGACACAAGACAAAACCAGAGGATCATTGAGGAATGGAATGCTGCACAATAATCGGTTTATCTCAATTATATTCTTTACTTTGAAGGAATTGAATAAAAAGGTATTAACTTTTTATTGCCGAAATGGAAGTTCTCACTATATTGACTTGTGTGACTTGAGTTAACAATGTCCAATGAGAAACATGCTGTCTTCACTTACGGACTGTCTTTCCAGAGGAGGACAGAGGACTGACTGAGAGCTTCATCAAATGGAGCAACAACAATCACCTGGAGCTCAACATCAGCAGAACCAATGAGCCTGTGCTGACTACAATGCTTCAAATATGGATGCTGCTGCTAAGAAGCTATAACTTGTAAAACATGGATGCTTCACACACATCTTCAACCCGGCAGCACAGAAAATCTGTACAGTGAAGTTGACCTTTGACCTTCTGGATATAAAATGTCATCACTTCATCACTTTACCATGTGAGACATGTGTGCGAAGGTTTGTCATAATACGTGTATGAATTCTTGAATTCCAGCCAAAAATTTGTTACAGTGACCTTTGACCACTCAAGTCTAATCACTTCATCCTTGAGTCCAAGTGGACTTTTGTCCACATTCCTTCAAGGTGTTCATGAGACATCATGTTCATGAGAATGAGACAGACTAACGTACATACAGACGGACAAATACAGCCTGAAAACATAATGCCTCCGGCGACAGCTATCGCTTGATTGGAGGCATAAAAATGTAGAGAGGAGTTTGGAGGAGAAACAGGGGAGCAGTGTGTGTGTGCGTGTGTGTGTGTGTGTGTGTGTGTGTGTGTGTGTGTGTGTGCAGGGTACCTGGTTAAGATTGTGGTGAGGTTGCAGTACGATGCCATCAGGTATTCCTCTGTAGTACTTCCCCTTTCCATTGGACAGGCCGGACCTTGAAAGAGACAGGTTAAGATTTTAAACCAGAGCCTGACTGTAGGTACTGCATTTATTAGCTGGAAACAAGATCAATACATCCTCAAGATCAGTGGCAATGAAATCAAGGCTGATCAATGTCCCGGAATCCAAAGTTGGACCAGAAGAGAAATTATTTATGTCAAAAATAATAAACACTAATCTATTTACCCCAATGTATCACAGTGATAATACACTTCACTAGCTTGTCCCAGCCTGAATTTCAATGTCAGATGTTTCATTAAATCTTACATTTGAGGCATGGGATTTTAGTCCTGCATATTAATGTGTGCAGGGTTCTGGGTCGAGCTTAGCTTTGGTAATGAGCAGACACATTTCTACATGCAGGCTTTCTCAGTAGGTGTGGCAGGATTCTGAGTAAGCATAGCGCCTTTCTGCTTCAGACTGTAATTCTTAATGTTGGGTTTGCACCAGGTCATGTTTTGTAATTGTGTTGTTTAGAAACAATGAAAGAATGACTCTGCCATCTGATATTCTGTTTTTGGAGTAAGGGGAAAGACTAGGTGCTCATACATGGTGTACTTATCCTAATGATGAAGACCTCACCTGTTTCTCTCTTCATCGTCACTGCTGCCGACCTCATCGCTGGACGAGGAGTACTCTGTGGCCTTGTTCAGCCGGCCCAGAGCAGATCGCACAGCCTGCATGGCAGAGGCGAGTAAAATAGGAGAAAATTAGGTCAGGTGAGTCAGAAGATCAAAGAAAGAGCAGAGGAGGAAATGACAAAAAGAAGCCCTTTGTTTAATGTGCTACAGATGAAGATCATTACACTAAACTACCTCTAAAATCTAAAGAGGACGGCCTGACTGGAAATACCCTGAGGTCACTTCACATGTCATGTACGAGCTGAATGTTGGTGACATCTGTGTGCACATTTTTTGAGATGATGTTGATACGATCAATGTAGGTCAGCTGATTTTTCTGTCATGCCTGCTCTCACGTCAGATGTGACAGGTGTGTGGCATGAAATGTAAAATGACTCTTCACTTACTTGTGTGTGTCCACTCATTACGTTTTCCTGTGCCTTCCTGTGCAGCTGGAGACGCTGCTGCAGAAGCGGACTCTCCAGCTTGAAGTAACCTACAATACACATACACACAAACACACACACACACACACACAGACACACACGCACACACACACACAGACATATCAACAGGCATTAGTAGCAGTTATGCATTGTTAAACAGCCGCATGGTCAGTGCTGAGAAACTTTGAACAGATTAACATCAGTGATGAGGTGTAATTACCATGGACACATGAGGCCATTGTCAAAAAAATGGCAGGGTTACCTGGCCTCTGCAATGGGCTCTAACATTGTGTGTCACTGGACTGTGGCGCTTTAAAGCCATAAACTGTAAATTTGCAACTATGTTGGATCCAAAGTTCAAAGCATAGCTTGACCTGCTCATCATTAAGCAAAAACTCATCAAACGTCATAAGAGAACACATTAGAAAAAGTGAAATTAGCCAGTTAGCTCGGGGCAGTGGAACATGCTCTAAACACATTATTGGTTTTTTATCACCTCATAGAGTTGGTATGACTATATGTGTTACAGCGGCCTGTTGTACACATCGGCCATGCACAGAGCATCATTCCTTTGGAGTTGTGTGTCTGTCCGTTGGATGAATCTACATCCAACATTCACTCTCCTTTTACTGCAGCTGTTCTTTGCTCTCCTTCAACTCCTGAGGGAAACATCAGGCTTGAGCTGCTAAAAGCTCCACAGAGTTCACCAGCAAGCTGTTAGCTTTAAGAGCAAAAAGACTCTATAAAGCCCTGAGCCACTGTTAATATAAAAATATTGATTACAGCAGCTTTAAAGTGTTGACAAATGGTGGTTAGATTGATCAATCTGTGTTTGGTATCTTTGGCCACTACATGACACCAGAAAATGTCTGTTGCTATTACCCTAGCTTCAAAACTCTGCTACCGTTCAGAGCACAAGAGTGATTTTAAGGCATAAAACAGGAGAAGGCTACTTCTCTTCCATCACACACCAAGAGCTTCTGACAATGGCAGGGTACCTGCAGCGCTATCATATATATATATGTATATAAGAATGCTGTAAACATCCTTTCCAACAGCAATATAGTTCAAAGAGGAAAGCAACTTTTTCTCAGCTTCATCATGAGCAGATAAAAGCTTTTCACCACAGTAAGGCTGTACGAGTGTCTCGGACAATCTCTGATCTGTGGCTCCAAACAAAGAAGGCCGAGGCCTGCAGCCACACAGAGTGGGAGGCATCAAAAGTTGTTTCCTCTGAACTACACACAAAGGGAAACTTTGAAACACTAAACAGATTTTCGCCCATCTTCCTCTTTTCTTTCTAACTCTCCCAGTCGAGACAGCAGCAGCTTGCTTGCTGCCACGCACAGACGAGGCAGAGCTTTGAAACAGAAGAGCTGTTTCTCAGTAGCACACAGGTAGAGAGGGCACGCTTTGAACTCATCACTCTGTGTCGCACACTTGATAGTGAGTGTATGTACTGCATGGTGGGCTTGGCGTGGTTGCATGTATTTGTTTATGAGCATACTGTTTAGGGCGTGGGGTGTATGAGCATGTGTGCTGGGTTAGAATACGTGTGTCTGGGCTGTGTGGACTAAGCTGAGAAACCAATGATTTAACCATTCTGCTCCAAGTTCACACACACAACCACACAAACACGTACACAGCATTAGTTCACACGAGGGCCACAGCTGTGTGAAACCACAGGCTGAGCTTAAACAAACCAGCGGTCAACAGAACAAACTAATTATAAATACCCAACTGATCATCACAAAAATAACATTTACATTATCATTGTTACATACAGAGGAAAAAGTCTCTAATCCAGCTTGTTTTTATGACTCATACAACAGCATGTGACTAAGTTGGCGAGGGGCTGAGTTAAGGTGGCACTTACCTGGGTGGTTGATGCTAGTGGGGGAGACTCCATGAGATGTAGACCGTCCACCCTTATCTGCTACAGACACTGGACTGCCACTAGATGGAGAAAGAGACCCACATACAGAGTGACACAGACAGAGGGATTTCTGATCAGCGTTATACTTCTATAAGTTCTAATCATGAGTATATCCTTCACGGTGCCACTGCAATGACTCAATTTCCTCACCATTAGTTTCATCTAATCAAAAATAATCATTCGAGCTAAGCTAATCTGATCTAACCACGACTGATTGTTCTCTAATAGTGTATGCAAGTGAGCGGAATTGTAGTGTGATATAAACCCTCACATTAAATAAGGCTCACTCGAGCTGGAAGGATATCTGCGGTAAGGAACTACCACTCTCACAAATACAGAATGTACACTCGTATTCTATTTAAAACTAATGTTATGTGGGCTTCTCTTGTTTCCAATTTAGGCACAGGCAGATGCATTGTACCCAAGTTGCTAAGCAATGCTCACATATCTGCTGCTTAAGGCAACCAGCTCAGCTGATACTTGCAGCTAAACTGACTTGTGGGTGCTCCCAAACTCAAGAAACTCTCCTCTGTTAGAAATCTACATTGAAAAGGAATGAACAGCTCACTAGAAACAAAACTGCATTAGTTAAAGGAGTATTAGCTAATTCTTTGGGGGTTAGCGAAAACGCCTCTAAGCACCACATTGACATTATCACCATATAAACACATAAGCTTTCATTTGGAGTTGTGTTTCTGACCACCTGATATACGCAAATCCAATATTCACTCTCTCAACTCCTGAGGGAAAATATCAGCTGCTAAATGCTCCACTCTGTCCACCAGCTAGTCACTAACTTTGCCTGTGTGTCATTTGGTGCTGTGCAGGTAGAGTGCAAAGGGTTCATCAGAGCTTTTTAACTGAAACAGCTGCCTGCTCCTGCAGGAAAAAAGGCCGTATAACCAAAATAATGACCCCAGAGATGCTAAAACGATCTGTAGAGCTAAGTGTGCCTGCAGTGCCAGGTGGCAATTCATCTCTCGTGAGCGACCTCTTTCACATTACACATAGTTGTTTCATCTGCTGTCAATATAAAGTACCGATTGGTGAAGCTTTAAGGGAAAAAAAAAAACTATCTTCCATACAGACAAAAAAACAGGCCAACTTTCATAAATGACAAATGTATTGTTTATGTGTTTAGTGTGCATACAGTGTGGTGGTCTACCTTGAAGCCGCCCTCTTGTGTCCTATTCCCAGCTCTCGACAGTAGAACTTCGAGGTAGTGCGTTCTGGGACCTGGAATTTGCACAAGACAGAGGGAAGAAGAAGAGTCAATTTGACAGACTTGATAGAAACACATGGTCAGTGGATACACAAAGATGGCTGTCTCCTGGTGGTCCTGAATGCTTGTTTCACTTTTCATTAGTTTGAGAAGGCTCTTTACAAGTACCTCGTGTCTAGGCGAGAGGGGTTCCAGCTAATTATAGGAAGGTTTCTGCAGTTATGAAACAACAACTTCTACAGAGCCTCAAAGGGTGTCGAGCAGAGGGCAATAAAATCTTTAACAATCCACTGGGAGATATTTATTACTGAGAATCTAATGAGACCGTTTGGCTTTGCTATTTCTCAACATTTCAACACTGCTCCTTTAAACTGGCCGCAGCTTTGTCCAAATTGTACATATGGTGTGGAAATATTATCTGAGTCAGGGTTATTTCTTAACCTTCTTCAACACTGCCACAGTCATGATGTGACAAGATCAGCACTGTGAAATCAATACGAGAACACTCTACTATGTAATGGTCTTTTAAACTGGATTTCAACACTTCATTCTTCTCAAACTTTCAGTCCGACCAACCAGCTGGTGACTTTTTGACCTGTCATCTCCTGGGTCATATGACCCAGTTACAGAAAGGAAGACACACCCAGCAGAGCAGGAAGTGAGCTGTGGGAATACCTATCATCTTTCTGACAAGTTGCCCACATCCCCTATCTGGCTCCTCTCTCACACGCATACACACACACACACACACACACGCCGAGCTTTCACCTCTACTACTGCGTCACACACATAAAATTAACATTAGAGCCCTCAGCATGATCTTCAGACTATTTACATGTGCGGCGTAAAATGAGTTTAATTCAGACAGTTGTAAAAATCATCAAATCATCATACGTCTGGCTTTGCTACAGCACATTACTACATCACACTCTAGTGGTGGAGGTCCTCCAAAGTGAGCAATTTTAAAGCCACTCCAGTGTTTTAACGCAGCTCCAGCCGCCACGCTGCAATCACAGGAGAGAGAAGTGAGTTATTATCTGCTCTGCTGAATCCATATGGCCTCCTGTTAGTTCAACAACATAACATAGCAAACAGACAGCTTTATTGGGCTCCCCTCCTCTCTCTGTAGTAGTTATTAGTTGTTCTATTAACTCCATATGGTGTTCTGTTAGTAAATACACCTTACAGCATATTCTGTTTGTAAAACACCTAGCGGGGGAGCAGTGATATTAGGCTGAAGGCAACAGAGAGAAAGAGAGAGTTAACGATGTGTCTGCTGGTGATGATGGTTTTAGTTAGGGGCACTTGACAACAAGCCTTGAGAATAAAGCACCTCAGTACAGCATCGCTCCTCCTACAAGCATACACACCAACACACATACTTTCCCCAAAACACAGCCACATCCGCAGTGTGCCAATCATGTGCTGTGTGCACCACTTCCTTAGCTTGGTATGATCAGAATACAGGATGCTGAGCACAGACAGACACATCATGCCAACCTCGTGTGAAGCAGGCTACATCCCGCCCCCGCATGACAATAACAATAACTTCCTCTTTCAGTGGCAGCAAGAAAAACATCACTTCAATTTTTGCCTCATTTATGCAAGTCATTGAACCTGCTGGTATGTGACCTGATGCGTCACCCAGTCGCTAACAGGACAGCTGTGGCTCACCTTAGGAGGCGTCTCAACAGAGTCCCAGAAGACATCATCTGTTGGGGACAGGGGCCAAACCGGAGACAAGGGGGAGATGGCCATATCTGACATAGAGCTGCTGTGAGGGGCGTCTCGGCTAGAGCGCAGATTGGCATTCTGTGAAAACAAAGGGTTTAAAGATTAACATGTAGTTTTGAGCAGTAATAGTAAAAAATGGAAGTGTGGCTAAAAACAGGATCAGGAGTACAAAAACATTCTCATACACATACATCATACATCAAGCCAGGACTAGAAAAGAGCAGAACAGTCTAAACAAACTTCCAATAAGAAAAGATGCAGTGCAGACTGGAGGAGAGCAGGATACAAAACATTCAAAGGGAACAGTGGGCTTGTGATGTGATGTGACTGTGTATACCTGGTTGAGGTGAGCTCTCTGCATGGCTGGAGTACAAGGACTAGAGCTGCTCCCAGAGCCCAGCCTTGAGTGCACCTGGCTGGGCAGACCAGCAGCCAAAAGCAGCCTGGCAAGGTCTGATTCTTGGAAGTCCATCTAAAACATAAAACACATGTAAGACTGTGTGCAAGCATGTGTGCACATCAGGAATCATATAAAGACTGACTCGGTCCTCTGTTTAATCACGTAGTCTCACTGAGATCAACATTTCTTTTTCCACACACAGCAACAGCCGTACTGTTCTCCACATTTACACATGAATGTATGAGCATATACAGGAATATGTGGCAGAGAGGACACCAATAAATAATCTTTGAAGAGGACAGTCAAGCAGTGACCATGGCAGGTATGTACTGCATAAAGCCGAGGAAATTTCTGGTTTTGCTTCTCCCCATTTTGCTGTAAAGTCTGATCTTATTCTTAGAATTAAGCTTATGTGCCATGCATAAATGTTACGACTTGGTCTCAGCTCCCAAATTATTTAAGAGAGCTCAGACATCTCTTCAGTCTGCAGTGCCCATTAGAGGCATCAGCTGTCCATATCTTCAAAATGTATGCTGATAAATGAATAAAGGATACTGGCCCAATATCTACATTAACTACAGCTATATCAGTCAAAGAAAGAATAATGAAATCAGCTGAGCTGTGGCACATATAAACTCTGGTGATTTTAGGTTTAAAAATGTCTAATTTCCATTTTTTCCATTTAACCCACTAAAGACTTCAATATCCCAAATAGCAGATCTGGATAACATCAGCAGGACACAGTACATCTTATATAAGCTCTCCTCTTGCTTGCTATGATATAGTGAAGCATATATAATGTTGCACACGATGAATGATGGGTAGTCCTAATCATACGAAGTCAGCATAATCTGACTTTTATGGTTCTAGAGTTGTGGAGTGAGGCCTCGGTGAAAATAAATACATAAATAATAACAGAACTTCCTGAAAACCATAGTCAGCCTTCTGTCACTCAGCTGTTTGAAAATGCTGCCTTACAGACAGAACACCTTTGATCTGTTTCCTGTTCAAGTTGCTTGCGTTTTTTCGCTAAGAATAGAAGGTATGAAACACATGTCAGTGGAGTAAATGTCTTGGCGGTCTCCATAACTGCACCACATTCAAACTAGCATTTGGCTTTCATCCTCCAGACCTTTGTTACCTTGAGGTGAAGCAGGTCTGTCAGCTGAGATAAGGATGAGTGCCAAACCAAAAGTTAAAAAACGGATTGGGAGGAGAGGAAAAGATCATGAAATAAATCATTAAACTCAATGAAACTGTCCTCCCATTCATTGAGTTTAATGCACGAGACAGAGCAACACAGACTGAAAGACGTGGGAAGTAGAGGTGACAAAGGGTGCGAGACAGCTGAGGAAGCAGGATTTTACCGCTGAGCGCTGGCTGTTTGCTGGGCGGCTGGGCGAGGAAGCAGCAGCGGCAGCGGCGGCAGCTGTGCTCCCACTATTAGCTGTTAGCTTCTGGACTGCTGCCACAGACTTTTCTCTCTGCCTCTGCCTGTCTCTCTCCCTCTCTCTCTCCCTGTGTCTGTGGTCGTGCTGCAGCGACAGGAGCTGGGTTTGGTCCTTGGGCAGGGTGCGGTGGGATCGCCTGCCCGCTGAGGGCTGCTGATGCTGAGCCAGAGGCTGGGGCTTGGCCTGCGGCTGTAGCTGAGGCTGGGAGAGCTGGGCCTTGTGCTGAAGCAGCTGGTTTGGAGCCACGGCTCTCTATGTAGCAAACATGAAAAGCACACATAGAAACTGACGGAGCCTGGGAGCGTCTGTCTGATATAACATACATTTATACTGTATGATGAGGCAACAGAGTACGTGCAGATTTTACCGGTCAAGATTCATGGCGTATTTAAAGAGGGAAGCTTGAGACATGTCACTGTAAATCTTCTTGATTAGACTTGATTAAAATTTCCATTTTCTTGTTGAATGAGTTTTCAACTGGCTTACTTATAATATGGGTAATTATGATATGGTAGAATGGCTTAATATTTGCTAATCAAATTTTACGTCAGAGGGTAAAAACACTTCAGCTACAAATCACAAAGACGAAGTCATTATGGCATTTCAGCTTCCAGTGAGTCAAGACGTTCTAATTAAGAAGCAACTGACAGCGATGATGAGAGCTAATACTTGTAGGTTGTTCTGTGGTGAATATGCAGACTGGAGGAATAACATATACTGTGACAGGTCTGATCAACACCACTCTTCATATAAAAATATTAAATGAGAACATGCTAGCTCCAACCAAAAAGGCACACTCCCAGGTTCTGCAGACACTGATGAGACAAGCCACAGCTGTTGCACAAAGACCTCATAAAGCACATACATGATCATCAAGCTTGTTGTGACACACATTCAAAGAGGCACATAAGAAAGAAGCTCATTTGATTCACTTCTTTGGTGTGAAACACAGACCAACATTATAAACATTCATAAAATAGCATTCAGTCCAGCACTGGCAATGATGCTTGGACAAATGACGGCAGCTGGTCGTCTGGCCCGAAAATCTGATTTGCGAGCCCAACTTTCTCCAGAGGATATGCCATAAAAGCACAAATAAAGAACTACGACTGTCAACTACATCTCACAACACTGATTTTCTTCGGGTTACAGCTGTCTTAAAATCTTCTTCTGAAATAGAACCAAACCGTTTTCCATTGCCAGGAGGATGAATACAAAAAACAGATTTTTCATAGACATTGCATTTATGTGCATGTTTGTGAAGCTCAGCACCTAGACTGAGCTCCAGGTTTGCCCAGAGAAGATGAATACGAAGTTACACAGCAGTGCTTTTGGTTTGATTTGCACTGAGGCTAGCCACATAAAACTAAAGCCATAGAACTGCATGGCACTGTGTTGCAGTGTATTACATATAAAATGGGGACTGCAGGCTTGTACTTCATGTACACTTTCAGTCACCCAGGAAGCACACACACTCTAATTCATCACTTTCACTAAAGCCACATGCCAGCTAGATGAGATGAGATATATGTGACTGTCGCTGTAAAGGGTAAACAACAGGATAAAAAACAACCTAGGACACATAGCCAGAATACTCAACATACCAAACCAACTATGATCAACTGACAGCACTTTCCCAGCATTCACGGTGCCTGGAAACGATATTAGGAAACGCTCCATGGCAGCTGTCTGCAATGTGCCGTCCAAATGACCACGGATGGTGACTTGAGTAAGAATGCTGAGTTGCTCTATTTGGTAACTTAGTGATTACGAATGTCAAACTGTGAAAGGAAGCGACAATATGAGCTAATATTAAAGTTAGTCCGAAGGTTAACTCAGTAGAGATTAGAGAATTGAACAGACAAATGAAGCATCATCTATACATGCATCCATCTTTGGAGTGTCACAGGACAGACATCCAAAATAAGACCAAAAATGTAACTTCTTTTCCCACTTTTATTGAGTTAATTATATTCTTTCATGTCATTAATCTACAGACCACAGAGCAAAAATGAAGGCAATGCTCACTCTACCACAGAGTCGTAACAGCATGACATAAGAGAGAAGAACAGAGAGATGAGGGGTTTGGGGAGGCAGTTCTAAAAAGAAGGGAAAGTGCTCGAGAAATAGAGAAGTGGCAGCGAAAATGAAAAGAGACATCTTTAGTGAATTTGTATGTCTGAAACCCCTACTGAGGTTACCATTTTGACAAGAAAAAAAAATGAGAGACAAGTCGAAAGGGAGATGCCTAGAAATGAAAGAGGTTACACGCTGTGAACGACGGAGGGAGGGATGAGGAGAGGAAACAAGTGGGGAAGGGAGAGGGAGAAGGCATGCTGGGATCAGCGGAGAGAGGAGGGAGGGAGAGAGAGAGAGAGAGGGAGACAGAGAGAGAGAGGGGGAGAGAGGGAAGGCTTTAAAACAAAAGCAATGGCGTGCTGTGATAAGCATTGGCTTAAAAGCAAAAAGGATCTGATACCGCTGGTACAGTTGAGTGTATGTCACTGTTGACTCTGAGTCCTTACTGGAGTCCCACACAAATACAGAATTAAAAACCCTTTGAATGTCTTATCACCGGGGGTGTCAGGCATCCACAGCATGACTGAAACACACTGTATTCCTCAGGTTTAATATACACATATCTATACACTCAAAGAAACAATTCATTTGGCTTTTCCTTCTCATTGTCTCCTCCACCCCATTGCTGTATAATCCTTTGCTCTTCACATCCCCTCACTCTTTCCGTTTCCCGTCATCTTACGCAGGGTTAGAGACACAGATAACACCATTAAATTTGTTTCTCTCTCACACACACAAATCTCTTGGATTCAGTCTTTGGATCAAAGCATAATCTCTCCTCAGCTTTACAACATAATCTACTCATATCATCAAAGTGGGAGCATCTCTGCTTCAGAAGTCACTACACCTTTTAGGGTTGCAACTAGCAGCTACTTTAATTATTAACAAATCAGCATTCTTTTCTTCAATAATCGATCAATCATTTGACCTAGAAAATGTCAGAAAACACTGGAAAATGCTCCCTTCTCAGGTGATGTCTTTGAATGTCCAATTTTGTCCGACCAACAGTCCAAAACTCAAACATATTGAGTTGAAAAGCAGCACAATCTCACAACTGAGAAGATGAAACAAGAGAAGATTTGGTATTCTTGATGAAACCATGAGTAACATAGTTCACCATTGCTAAGAATCACAGATTCTTATTAAGTTAGTGTTAACAGACAAAACAGGCAACTGATAAAGTTCAGAATGCTGAAAACGCAAACACCCAAAAAAATGGAGAAATCATGACAAGATAAGGACACAAGCAAAAAAAACGATACAATCACATAAAAGACAAGAAAGACCTCCTCAGAGGTTAGCAGTTAGCACACGCACAAAACCACTTAACACGTTGTAAACTCCCTTGCAACGTCTTGTTACTGACCAAGGCCATCAGCTGCATTAAGAACGAGCCCACATTCTAAATATGCTGCAAGAAAGTCCTACCTGCCCTCGCTCAAATGAAAAATGGAGGAACGAATGACAAGCAAGAAAAACATATGGAGTGAAGGACTGTTACCTGCTCTGCAGTGGAGTCCAGAGGCCTTACTGACACATCGGCACTCCGCTGTCTGCTTCCATGGTCCTGTTTGAGACACACACATGCACCACACACACACACACACACACACACACACACACACACACACACACACTCATTAACAGATCGCCACATGGTTGAACTGAGACATCTGTTAGCATGTTTCTTGATTTTTAGGACATTTAGTCACACAACCCAAACAACTACATTTCACCTGAATTAAAACTCTAAAATCCTCTTGTTCCACATTGTTGAATTTGTGTACGGTCCTCACAGGAATAGCAATACATTGGCACCACACACACACACACACACACACACACACACACACACACACACACACACACACACGGGCTTACTTTAATTAGGGTATACTAAGGTCTTGAGCAGAATTCTGAGAGGTGGGAACTGAAATATTCAGAGTGTGCAAGATGGCGTGGAGCTTTTAGCCAACGCCCTCAAACCTAAATATTTCATTATGACCTCTTTTTGAATTTCCCCTGGAAAATCCTTGTATGTCCAAACAGTCCAAACTGGATATTTTCACATCAACAATGTTTAATTAAATCGACTCAATTGAAATATTTGCAGTGGCGGCACCATTGCCTTTAGATTGTGTTTGTTCAACTTGGATCTGAAGGGTCACATTCAACAGGGTTTAAGCTCGAACGGCAGCTTAACTGGATGACAAAGTTTTTACATTTGATAACAAACTTAAATGCCTTTGAGCCATAATCCAAGGTGAGCACTCACAGAAGTTCAATCTAGCATTAACACAAAGGACAGTATCAGACATCAGCTACCTTAGCATTGCAGAGTGAGTAAAGAGACCTCAATAGCTGTACAAGCCACTGGCTGAATGTCAGCTAGCATGCAACAAACAAACAAGCACTAATGAGCAAATATGGCACAAAACACCCTTTGCAACAGGAAGGTACAAAACTGTGGGAAACATGGTCTGAATGATGCAGGTGTGAAACTGATTATTATCACTTCCTCCATGGCCTCATTTATCACTGTGTTAAAGAAAAAAACTGGACACCTTATTTATCATCAATCTCATCATTATGTGCTTACAGCAATATTTTATTTGAACTTTTGTTAATTGCTTATCTGCTATTTATAACAATCTCTATATAGAATTGTAAAACATCCAAAACATTTTGGTAAAAAGAGGAGTTTTCATGGTTTGTAGCTGTGTTTTTCACTGGAGACAATAAGCATGCATATTTTTAAGCACTGCCCTTCCTAAAGTCAAGCATTAACACACACTCCCACTACAAGCACTCTGCTGCTCTTTTCCACTGGTGTAACTGGGGGTTCAGAGCACCCACAGACAATTAAGAGACCACAGCGAAGCTAGCAGCTCTGTGAGGTTGTACAGCAATGCTTTGAGCTAAATGCTAACACCAGAATGCTAAGATGCTCACATGGATGATATGAAAATGCTAATGTTGAGCAAGTATTATGTTCACCAATGTTTATTCATTTTATAAAAAAGAAGAAGCAGCATTTTTGCATTTGACAAGCTCCAGCCAGTCAATGTTGGGTAGTTTTACGAGTACTGCTCCAGCACCACAGCAATGCAAACCAGGCAAGAACACCCCGGACCATAAAACTGTGCACATGGTGCAGAGTTTCCTGTTAACAGCGATGGCACCTTTAAAATTTGAGTTCAAGTACTGTGACTAATAGCGGCTCCGGCGACAAGTCACATAACCAACCATCTATTTTCAATATCGACTGATTTTGTTCAGAGTTGCAGGGAGCAGGAGCGTCTCCCAGCATGCACTAAGACAGGGTAGACGACACACAGTTGTGTAACTGCACCTTTGCTCATTCACTTTCCCCGTGGACCACACTTAACCACTTGTCTCGTCTTTAAGCCACCAACAAACCTCTGAAATACATGATGCAGCGCTCGCCAAATCAATCAATGTGTGAAATGATTGGAACTGCTGCACTCAGACAAGTTCTTCATCTGACATAATACAAGACATCACATCACACACTCACTGAACCTGTCACATAATTAAATGCAGATGCATTAAAACTTAATGAAGCATCAGATAGATCCATTAAGCATGCTGAACTTAATGAGTTAGAGGCAATCTGTGTAATCAGAATCCAATACGTACAGATAGCTCTCTGCCACACACACATAAGCACACCAAATAGACATATAATATAACTAGACAGATATTAATAGCACTGAAATACAGTGTCTTCTACATGGAGAAATCACAGTTGCTAATCTGCTCTTTGGTCTTAATACGCACCTACTGAAAGTCACTGGTGTGTGAGATAGATTCATTAAGCATGTGTTAAAATTAATGACTAAAAAATGAAACTGAAATAGTAGGAAGAGCTCTGTGTCTTCATCAAAACTAACTGAAATTGGCAGACACCTCCCCCTGTCTCAGTGCACACGCATGCACACGCACACGCACACACACACACACACACACACACACACACACGCGCACGCACGCACGCACGCACACACACACACACACACACACACACACACAGACACACACACACACACACACACTGGCACACAACTGTTGCTTTGTAACACTTCCTCACAGAGAAGGTGATTTTTCGTTTCTCACAGATTTGTGTGATGTTATAAATTAAGTTTGAACGAGGCAAATTATCTTTTTTATAAAGACCTTCTTCAAACAGGAATCTGCAGAACAAAAGCAAAACAAAGCATTTCTGAAACGCATTCAACCTCCAACTAAATTGCAAAACCTTTTGAAACTGCTGTGACATGATCATTTCTTTTATATTTGGGCCTCCTGTTTTATAGAAATTGAATTCCTCAAGATTTGATTCAAGCAGCACCTGCATACAGGAAGTCATGTTTGAAATCAAATGTGCTGAAACATGAGAAAGGCCCTGCTTCTTGTATCATGATGGGATTTAAGTTGACGCAAATGTGTCCAAAAAGTTATTTTCCATCTCATAAAGTTTTGTCTTCTCCAGTTCATAATTATAAAATATACAGATCTGCCCCTAAAAAAACTCTTCTGGCCCGCTGCCTTGAGCAGAGAGTGTTTTTATCACCTGGGTGACAAAGGCTGACAGATGCAACCACTGCATCAGAGCAGCGTGCATCAAACACACCTCGAGCTTACAGAGTTTCTGAGGGAAACAAGTCCATGTGTTAACTCACTGCAGCATCAAATATTCATAGAGCCTGAAACACATGCAGACGCACACACAGCGTTTCACACACTCACCTGCCACAAAGTATTCCTTCTGACAGGTGTTTTTGGTAAACACACACACATTTAAATGTGGGCTTACATCAACTACACACAAACAATCTAGACTTGAGACTCTTTCATTCATGTGTATCCAAGCTGTGACCTGCCAGGACGGCTGTGGCACAAAGGTCAGACTCTAACACATTTCTACAGACGTCCTATCATCCACACTTCACATGCTGTTTTCATTCTTATGTCGGCTTTTATGAGGTTTACCAACGTCCAGATCGTGTCAGCTTATGGTGCTGCTTTAAGTGGCCGAACAAATCTTTCCTTTAAGACTCACTGATGGAGCTGGAAAAAGGCCACAGACCTGTCTTACCTGTCTCTTCTCTCCCCTCCTGTTTCTCTCATCCAGAAAGATCCTGTTGTCATGGAGATCGGACTCCTCCCCGAGCAGGATCTCCTGAAGCTCCGCCCACTGAAAGGCGCAGTCTGTCAGCTGCCGTCTCTGCTGCTGGAGACAGCACACAACGCACAGCTCAGCACAGCAATACGCACACAAGCAACATCATTCACATCAGCTACCACAGCAGCAGGACGGCTTGCCATAGATTTGCAACAGTTGCATCTCATTGTGGGGTCACATCATACACAAAAAAAGTTTCCACAGTTGAAGGTGTGATGAGAGCGGTTATGCTGGGCAGAGTCAGGATGTGACTCAGCAGGTGGAGGGTGCTTTCTTGTAAATGGACTTGATAAACTCTGGAGGATTTCAGCTCATTTTCTCTCTCTTCTGAAATGTTTTATTTCCAGCGACGCTCTCACCTACGTACTGACCTAGAAACGCTGAGTGAACGCAGAGCTTAAGTGTGTGTTGCAGTACTTACGTCCTCTAACTTCTGCCGTTGCTCATGCTGCTGTTGGATCCTCTTCTGTCTGTCAGCCAGTAACTGCTGCTTGTATCGCTCCTGCTCTGCTAGCTGCTGCCTGTGCTGCTGCAACGCCTAGACATCAAGTATCATATGATCAGAGTTTGAATAAAAGTAGGAAAATGAGACAGCAGGCTTTTGGCACTCTGAAGTCTTTGACTGAAAGGTTGAATATATTGGGTTAACTCGGCTCTTAACTCTGCATTAGCACAACCCAAACTGAATTATGTTTGACTTTGATCCGAGGTCAAAAGGCTTGCTGTTCCAACGGAGATATGAGGCAGTTACACCTAAAACTTCACAAAGACTAAAGGCTAATTGCTGAGTGTGAAATAGGATTAGAGCTCAGAGAGGACCTTTTGGTAACGACGACATTTCCAACTAATATGATGACTTTTCCCATTTGAGTTGAGATGATTTTCTTGTGCGATAGAAGACTAAACTAAATGAATGAAATTAACGAACCTGAACATGCTGTGCTGAGAGACCGTACCTACTACTATTACCTCTATTACTACCATCAATAATAATAGTTAGGGCTGCAACTGACAATTATTATTACCATTATCTAACAATTATTTTCTTGATTAATCATTTGGACAATGAAATGTTCAAAAATAATGAAGTGAAAACTGAGAAACTGGAACCAAAAAATAACAAATAACACAGATACACTGATTACACACAGCAGACTAAACTCCATGCGCTTAAATGTTTTATTATGCTGATGTGAATGAAGGTGTGACAGGCTGAATATGAAGTGGAAACGTACCTGTTGTCTTTGTTGAGCCCCGCCTCCTCCGTGGCCTCCCTCTCTGGCCCCTTCACGATCCTCTGTCTGTAACCGAAGAAACTCCCGTCTTAACGTCCACTCACCAGGAACGTTCACTATGGAGCTGAAAGAGACAGACAGAGGGGGAGAGAGGGAGACAGTGTAAGTGATAATAACTGTATCTGACTGTCATGTGCTGAGGTACACTCGACGATCACTGCTAATTCACCACTGACACGCTCATGGGCACAGCTACACACATGCACACACAAAGCTCATCCTAGGAGGAAGTGCTCAGTTCTTAGTGCCATCTGCTGTTTGACGTCCAGGGACGGCAACAGAGAGGCTCATGCATCTGTCATACGAGCACAGGCATGCCCTGTAGAGATTCATGAGCTATGTGCTGTATGTATGTATGTATAAACAGTCTGTATATGAGGAGCACTTTAGCAGAAGGAGAGTTCATGATGACATCATTGTTGTACAAATAAGTAAAAGACTGACGATGGTTGTGATGATAAAAATCTTTGTGTGCAATCAATCAATTTCTCCAACGACATTCATGCCAAGTGTGAAAAGGCCTTTACCTGGGTTCTCCTTCCTCCTCTGTCACCTCGTCCTCCTCTTCTTCACTACCACTGTACTCATACTCTGGACCCTCTGAGAGAGACAGAAAAAAGGAGTTATGTATTTAGTTTAATGTTACGTTTTTGGAACCAAATGCATCTCCTCGCAAGGATCGATGGAAATGGATTCTTAATAACTTGCTGCAAGTATTTTTAAATTATTGAGCTAAGCTAATTGCGGCACGGTGGCGCAGCAGGTAGTGCGCGTGCCTCACAGCAAGAAGGTTGCTGGGTCGGGCAGGGCCTTTCTGTGTGAAGTTTGCATGTTCTTCCCGTGCATGCGTGGGTTCTCTCCGGGCACTCCGGCTTCCTCCCACAGACCAAAAACATGCTCGTTAGGTTATTTGGTCTCTAAATTGTCCGTAGGTGTGAGTGTGTGAGTTGTCTGTCTGTGTGTCTGTGTATGTGGCCCTGCGATCGGCTGGCGACCGGTTCAGGGTGTACCCCGCCTCTTGCCCATTGCTAGCTGGGATAGGCTCCAGCCCCCCGCAACCCCGAATTGGGATGCGCGGGTAAAGAAGATGAATGAATGAATGAATGAGCTAAGCTATTCCAGCTGAAATGAGTGGCTGATTAATCCAAGCAGAAAGAAAGAAGAATCATCAAAGTCATTAGCTTAAACAAAAACACCATCCGTTCTCCGGCCACAGAGAACGAGAACGTTTGAAGACGTCACTTTGGACACTCTGTGACAGGCGTTTTTCCACTGATTTCCACAGCTTCACAGATGAATGGATTCATCATGGAAATCACGCACAGATGAAGAAATAATGACAGTAACGGTTAGCTGCGGTGCAAAAACTGTATCAGAGTGCATGTAAATATGTGAAAATGTAACAGTGGACATCCACTGGCTGCAGAGCACTTGTGGAATGTGCCCAATCTGGTGTCGATGTTAACACCAGCCTCAGTGTGAATCTAGCAGGGTCTCTACTGTAAAATGACTCGTTCTGTGTTTGTCAGAAATTAGATGCTGTCCTGGGTGGTACTTTGTGAGGGCCTCTGATGTGTTTGCACTGGTGTTCCTCTCTGGCACACTGCACTGTGTCTCTGGCTTTCTGAAGCAGCCACTGTTTCATTAAAAATTCCTCCATGCCTGCCTGCCTTCTTGTTCCTTCATCATCTACTGCCAGTTGCAATTTTGTCATTATCAAAGCCACACAAAAGTATAGTGTGGGCAAACTTGGGCAACAAGAAAGTAAATGAGAGTCTTGTTTTGTGGAAGACATATGGGACAGAGCTGTTATACTGCTGCTTTAGTGCTTAATCATCATTTCTCTCCCTTTCACATGCACCTCCTACCGTGGGACCCGTAACACGTGTGAACGAGCGTCTTTCTCTGCCTGAACTGGCTGACTGCACACACACATCAATGCTTTGGAAGCATCTTCTTGGTGCAATTTTTTGAATGTATATTAGACCCAAGAGTTTGAATAGTGGATTGGAAAATTGCTTTCTGAGCCTCAGGGTGTCACATGACCACAACACAGACAATTACTGCACAGCCCAACACTGTTCCAGGGGGCTTACTGCCCACAGGCCAGGAAGATGGGCCAGCCATCTTAGCATAACAACATTTGGCCGACATATGGTGAGAAAGTAGCTCAGGCTAACTTGAACATTTTACTTGATGCACCATGTGTTGCCATTAACACGCTGAAAGATAACACAATACAGGTGTAGAAAGAAGGAGGAGGTCTGACAAGGTCTACTTGTGGAATGGACTCAGGAAGTCTCTGCTCTGCTGCTGTGATGTCATGTTTGAAGGTTTTGGCTCATGTCACATCTCTCTGAGCCAAAAAGAGCAATTTGAGGGTTAATGCCTACGTCTGCTGACCAAGAAATGCGCCTTTTTGGGAGTGATTCATCTTCCAAAACATAGACCATCTTTGTCCAAACTACACTCTTGGGTATGCTGAAAATGACACATCCTTTTTGCATCATGTCCGGAGCATTCAATTCTTTTTTTTTTTTCCCTGCTTTTCCCACACACACACACACACACACACACACTTACACTACCGGCATTTCAGGACTGTGGAGGGGCATACACATACATACACATACAAATATGGTCTTAAACACACACACACACACACACACACACACACACACACACACACACACACACACACACACACAACGCATGCAGTATGCAGAAAGTCCACCAGTCATTAGTGTGTTTTTATAAGCTAACAGAAGATTAGAACCAGATGGCCGTTCTGTTTCCTCCTTCCTTCCCCTCTCAGCTTCTCTCTCTTACTCTCTCTGCTCTGTTGCAGCGTGTCTCTCTTTCTCTCTCCGTTGTTATCACTGTCTCTTTCTGTCTCTCATCCCTCGACACCGCCTGTCTCAGTTTCCTAAATAACAATGAATAAACCTCATGGACAATACGAGGATTGAACACTGCTTGAATATCAACGTGAGTGCAAAAGAAGAGCAGTCATAAATATCTTTGTCTTCTCTGCTCCTCCCCTCACTCTTTTTCTCACAGTTTGCCTGCCATCGCACAGTCAGCAGCACATGCAGCTCGTCCAGAGCAGAATTCATTTTTAGAACAGGGTGAGGATAAAGTTCTCCCCCTCATACTTCTAATTTGTCTCGTTTCTTTACCTCTACATCCCTCTTTGACTCTTCTTCCTCCTTCTCCGTGTCTGCCTGTTGTGCAAAACACTGTCCCGAGTGAACGCCGTAGAGAAGGAAAGGTCAGGCATGTTCAGCCTTTTGGCCCGACCCAACACTCTCCCTCTTTCGCTCACTCGTTCATTTTGTCTGGCCGTCTCACTGTCGCCCTTCCTCATTCTCCCCCTATTCAACTCAATTAAAATATCTGGCGTAGCTGGTGCAGTTCAAATTCAATTCGTGTATATATGCCATTTTTTGAAGTGCAATCATATGCATACACCAACAGTGCTTCCTTCCCTAAAACTTTGGACTTGGTTTCAGTGCACTGCAGTAAAAGTGGACGGGTTTAGGTGTTTTAACATGCAGGTTTACGCTGACAAATTTGTGAAACATTTTCATTAACAGTGTGCTATAAATGAGCAGAAACACAGTGGTTTTTCATAGCCCGAGCCAAGCAGCTGCTGTGCCATCAGTACAGCTGGTGCACTCTCAGATAAAGTGTGCTGATAGTTCTTATCCCCCTAATACAGTTCATTTGTGAAACAGAGTGGAAAAGTCTAGTCTATGAAAGTGGCCTATTTGTAAAACTTTTCAAATTTCAGACTTTTTTTTTTTTTTTTTCTTTCAGAAAAATTAAGTTATTCAAAGAACTGATGAAAGTCCCTGGTTGAAAATCACCTCTCAAACATCTCAATAATTCTAACAATGTAGGGCAGAGATGACAGACACCTCCATCTAGAACAAACCTGGGTGTTAAATCAGCCTCTCTCTGTGTGTGTCATTGATTCAAACTGCATGCCCTGTGGTTTTTGTATGGCAATTTGTGTTGCAGTATGTTGTGTGCAGCGACTGAAATTAGCACCTGTCGAATAAAGACTAAACGTCTGCGGCAGGTAAAAAATTCAGGTCACCTGCCACCATGGCAGATCACTTGTTTTATATTAATAAAATCATTTTTAAATAGCAATTCTTGAGTCAAGAATAGTCAGGGACCAAGGTGTCATGATGATATTTCCATAATCCTACTGTCAGGTTGTGGAATCAATTCCAGTGAGTCAATTTCACTCATCTGACGTTTGAGTTAAAGAACCCAGTTCAGGGTTTGGTCACAATAAAACTAAAGCAGCAACTGTAACAGCAGAGTGCGTTTATTGTCAAGTGCATTCACCCATCGACTGTACCTGTAAGTTCATCCATCTCCCTCTCCCTCCTTCCTCTCGCCCTCCACACATTTGTTCCTGGTATATCTACCGCATCCATCTCTCCTCACCTTTCTCTCTCTTCTTCCTGGTTCTATCCAGGTGATCTTTGAGCATGATGCGAACTTGTCTCTCATTAGCCAGATCTCTGATGAAAGCGTGTCTCAGCAGGGCGTCGGTGGCCGGTCGATGCAGGTGGTTCTTGACCAGACAACGATCCACAAATGACAAGAAACGCTTGGACCTGTGAAAGACAGAGAGAGACGGACAAAAAAAGGGAAACAGGAACAAAACGTGTCAGCACGAAAACAGACTGAAAACATCATAAAAACCTACAGTGTATAAAAGGTTACCAAAAGGAATATTGAATGCTTTTTTGAATCATTCAGGTATAGGTTATTGGTGTGACCACAAGAGCCTAGTTGAGGCTATTTTAAAGACTAAAGTCATTATTATGAGAGTCACAGGACAAAAACACTGTATTAAGTCAGACCTCAGCCATAAAACAACAAAGTGGAGCAAACTAAGATCATCTATAAATCAATATGCAATCAAAATCAAATGAAGCGAGAAAAATGGAAAGTTTCCAGCAATGAAACGTGACAGAGCAACATAAAAACCAGCAACCGTGTCTAAATCAATGACAGCCTCTACAACGAGCCACAACATTCTGAAATGTTTATCTAGACTCACCTACAGTTCGCAAGCTAGTAATCACTTGTTGGAATATTATCAAGCAAAATCCTGTCGTTGATTTGAAGTTTTACTCGAGCAATATCTGTATGCAAAAAACACGCCAAAACTTCAAGTGTTGCTGTCTGTACTCTGGTATGATAGAAATCAGAGGAGGAATATGTGTTGCTGCGTAGGCTCTGGTGTGCTTGCTGCCTTCGGGAGGCCCTGAGGTAAAAGGGTTGGAAAGCACTGCGCACCCCAGACCATTGGAGCTATTAAAAGCTGTCCTATGAACTGGAGTTCCTGATGACATTAATACTGAATGAAAGACAGCACGAGTTCAACCACCAGTTCAATCTCAAGAGCTTATCCATTATATATGGATGAGAAGGAGACATGATGACAAGACAGGAAGAGAGGAGAGTGGACGAGAGAGAGCGGTCCTTAATAAAGCTCTGATTCTGATTTAAAACACCAGCAGCAACACATCTGCCCTGTGTTTTGTGTCCAGTTGAATAAAGTCCAAATGTATGACAGTTTGCAAGTTATACCTTGTTATCTGCTGTTTCTTTGTGAGAAGATAGTGTCAGCATATCTTTGGACTGTCGGGTGCATGAAACCCATAACAAAGACCACTTTCAAGCCCAGTTTTCAGAGGAGAAACCTAAACACTGCCCTCTACTTCCTGTTGTGTGTGTGTGTGTGTGTGTGTGTGTGTGTGTGTGTGTGTGTGTATATGTGTGAGTGTGTTCCCGGGCTTACCACTTCTTTGACTTGAGTTTGGGTGGAGGGTTCCGCGGAATCAAAAACAGTGCTCTCATTGGATGCATGTCACACAGAGCTACAAACAAGGATAGAGAAGAGAGAGAGAGAGAGAGAGAGAGAGAGAGAGAGAGAGAGAGAGAGAGAGAGAGATGAGGATGACAGAAAAAGGAACACATACACACAGGAACAGTGTAAGTGAGGGGGAAATGAATCCTGACTGGACAGATACATACAGACAAAACAAACTGTGCAAACTGTGTGTGTATGTGCACACGACTTACGAGGGGCTCCTTCAGCCATCTCTAAAGCAGTGATGCCTAAAGACCAGAGGTCACTCTGAGAACAAGAGAGACAGGAAAAGGTTAAGGTCAGCGCGCACACAAAGCTCAGCTCGAGTCCTGCTCATTTCCTGTAAACCTTGGATGTCCTCTTCGTGTTCAAACAGTAAATCAGTTTGTGCATAGTGTGAGAGTATAGATCCAAGAATTACAGTGACTATTTCCAAGACGCTGATCCAATCTCCTGGAATTTCACAAATGAGTCAAAGAATCAGCGGATCCCTTTCGATGATGTACTGGATTTCAAAAGTTTATGTCAAAGTACTTCCATATGAACATACATCAGCTGAGATTCCATGTAAGGATGTTTCTGTGAGACTAAGAAGACAAGTTTGCTCAACATTGGGCTCACTTCAAAGAAAATAGGGACGGATTGATCAGATTGGTGTTCTGGCCACTAGAGACCTGTATATGTGGCTAACAGCCCGTCTACACAGGAGACATTTCAGCCTCACTTTTCAGTCATCCATCTCATGTGGAGCAGATACGCCTCTGCTTTAATCAATACATATGTCTGCACAGTGTGACGCCTTTCCTTCTGTCTTGGAGCGGGTCCAGCACAGGCTGCCTTCAACGCCTCCACAATAGAGAGGACACACAACTTGTTGCTGATCTACACATCATGGTGCTGTGTGTTAACCTTAAGTTTTAAGAAATTTCACTGGTTTTAAGTAAATGTCTAGCGTGGTCTCCCTCCTTGTCGCATTTCTTCAGCCGGTATGTGACAAGAGGAAGCATTACTGCTTGAACTCATCCTAGACACGTGTAACCACCTTCCTGTTTTGTGTGTACATACAGTGATCCTATTTCGAGCAAAGCCAAAATGCACGTGACCTGGACACACTGTGCCTGAACGCATCCTGTGCAAACACTGATGGAAGACTGAAGCAGCCATGCTAACATGCTCTATTCGCAACACTGTGACACTTCAAAGGACATGTGTAAACGAGACTGTCTCTTCCTCATACGTGTTCTTGTTGCAATTTATATTTGTACCTTCAGACAACAGCACTTGTAGCCTGCATTGGCGAACACTAAAGGACAAGAACTTTCAGAGTAGTATTGAAAGTTTTAGTTCCTGTTGGATGCTTCACATGTACATTCATTTAGAAGAAGTCGCCCTCGTGGGTGCAAACTGACCTCATTCCCTGTTTTTTTGCTTAATCACCATAAACATTTCTATACATTGGCCAGAAACATGACCGCATCTGTGTAATTAAGTACCCTGTAGTCATATGTAGCCTCAGGGTTCTCGTCACATGCGATGACCTCCGGAGCCATCCAATAGGGAGTGCCGATGAAGGTGTTCCTTCGTCCGATCGTCTTATCCAGCTGTGCTGACACTCCAAAGTCAACTGAGACATAAAAAACGAAGGACAATTTCACATCTGAAAACAACCACAATCTTCGCTTCTTTGTGAGGTGTCTTCGCGGTCATGTGATTTATGGATATATGACTGTGTGATTGTTCGACAGCTTTGCCTGAAGGCATACAGATGTGTTAGAGAAACCGCAGTGCATGTGTTGATGTGTCATACCCAGTTTGACTTCGGCATTCTCCGTGAGCAAAACATTTTGTCCCTTAATGTCTCTGTGAATCACATGATGGGAGTGAAGATGGGAAAGACCCTGGAAGACATGCATATGCACACATAAACACAAACATACACACAGTCAGATGACCACAATCACTTTGAACATGAAGTTGCTGGTAGCACGATGTGTTTAGAGTGAAATAGGACTGAATATGGAGAAGAATTCATCTCAAGCTTCTTCTTGTTTCCCTCCAATAAGTCTAAATAGCTTTGCTTTAGGTAGCAGAGCGCTCTGGTAGCACAGGCCACCAATCAGTGGTACCCTTTAATGTGTGTGTGTGTGTTTGTGCTCTCGCTTCTTCAAAGGAGGTTAAATAAACAGAGGAAGTGGGTCTTATTTCAGACAATGACTTCACCAGTGTCTGTGTGTATCTCTATGTGTGTTTGTGTGTGCGTATGCTGTGGTGTTGAAACAATGAGGAGACAGCGTGGCTAACAGCAGCAGGGAAAACACTGGCGATGCTCCAGAGCCCTTTGTCTCTCAAGGGCTCTAAAAAATCATCTCACTTTTATTCCGTCCTTGATAGCGTCAGCATCGAGGGCAGATACGTTGGGACTGACTTGATATACTGTCTGTGTAGGTTTGAGCCGCAAACACCAACGCAGACGGCAGCGCAAACATGGCGGAGTCTTTCTCAGGACCTTTTGATCTCTTATAATGAAAGCCATAACATCTCACAGACATGTGTTTTAAACTGGCCTTTAAAGTGTATACAGTAAATGAAAAAATAAATCAATTATTCCCCCAGAGTCACAGGAGGAAAACACCAGGGAAATACTGACGGCTGAGCATAAAGAAGTACCGCTGTCAGTTCTGGCTTCTTCTCTTTGATGTCTTGGCAAAGAATCCAACACTAAAAGTAGCATCATGTTTCTTATACAACAGCAGCGATTCATCCAGCCTTTAGTTTGCATCCACACACAAATTACTACCTCTGTTTTTTTACCAGCACTAAAAAAGGGCCTGTACCATAACAACACCTCAGAAACAAGTTCACTTTGTGTACAGTGTTCTGTGTGTTTGGGAGTTATTTGAAGTTTGAGGGTTCAGCTGCTCGGTCACACGAGCCACACAGTGACAGGGATTTGTGTGGGTGAAGCACAGAGCAGCAGGTACGTGCACCTCAGCATCTCGAATACACTCTCTGATGTTTTAGAGCTGCAGAGTGAGAGGGGTTACTCCGAGTGGAAAGGGTTCACTTTCTGCACAGGCAGTATCAGCTGTCTGGTTCTTAATAATAATAAAAGAATAAAAAGTCAAAGGTACAAGCCTGTGGACAGAAAACATAAGGAAACTTAAACTCTCAGAGCGCATTTCTATCCACCTGTTTTTATGCACATTTTCAATTTATGTATGAGAAAACCTGAGTGAAAATAAAATAAAAAAATGAATAAAATAAAAAAGGTCAAAGTACATAGTCAATATATCAGAACAAATACTAGCATAACAGTCCTGGATGGAAACACGCATTCATTTGCATTTTCTTTCACACATTTTCTGGAAATTCTGCTAAAATGATTTCAGTTTTGGATTCTGGGTCAGTTTTGGATTAACGTTGCAAACAGGATGCAGTTTTTTTTGTTTCCAAAAACTATGCCTTTACTAAGCACTAGTATACCAAACTGATGGAAACAGACAGTTCACAGCACTGCACCGAGTCCAAATAAATACATGAATAAAATAAAACATGTCTCTTTGACACCAGACCCAACAAATGCCTTTGAGAGGTCGTCTACACAAGCACAGTTTCACAGTGCGTGTGTGTGCTATGGTGAGTGTGCGTTTTTGACATTAACCTTACCCTGAGCACCTCTCGGCAGATGTAAGCTATCCAGTCTTCCTTGAGACAGTTCCCCTTAGTCTTCTTCACCAGGTCTGTCACAGAGCCGGCTCCACAGTACTCCATCACCAACTGGACGGACACATGGAGGCACACAGGTACCAGCCAAAACAAGCGTGACTATTATGTGAATGATCTTGAAATAAGGCATGTAATAATTTCAGAATAATCCCAGAAGGGTAGCAGCTATTTAATAAAAAAATGAGTCATTTCTTCGCACTTTTTTTTTTGACTCAACAGCAATAATCTAGGCAGAAAAAGGCCGATAGAGTAGTTGACAAACCCAGAGTTGGTGGTCCTGTCCAGCAGGACCTTTCTTAATAAAAGCTCCATAATAAGTAGCGATGTTTCTGTGGTGAGAATAACTCTTCAACATGTTGATCTCCAGTTTTATCTCCTCTTCTTCCTCCTAAAAACAACAACAGATACAGCAGAAGTCAAACCACGTGTACAGTATATTTGGATGATGAAAACATCAATTTCAGACTGGTTGATGGGTGTTTGAAGTAGTTATGCTTGGTCGTAAGAAGACATGTTTCTCAACTCTTTGACAGAAACTTGTTAAATACAACTCACAGCAGAGTATTTGACACCTTACACAACATATAAACCATCTGAAGAGTTCTAACTCCTCTCCATCTTCATCCTCACTTCCTGCTTTTTCTTCCTTTAAAAACTATATTAAACTACACATCAGAAAAATGACATTTTTAATCCAAAGGCTGAAGGTTGGCGCTTTTTATTTCTATTGAGTCCACAAAACACAAAAATGCTCAAGTCCAGACAGAGAGCATCTCCAATCAGACTGCTGTGTCACCTCTACATAACCTTTCACCCTAAATTCAACTGCTGCTATTTCTCAACAAAACAACTAAGGTTGGTCAGTGACGCAAGGACAGAGAGACAGAGCAGAGAGAGCTGAGGAAACACAGGGCGGCAGGTTTTGTTTTCTCACTATAAATCCCAGAAATGATTTGTGACTTCTACAATTCACTGAACCTCTAAATTTTCACAAGACTGGAGGAGAGGTGGAGGAGAAGAGGAGAGCTGGAAAAGCTGGATGTAGCTGTTAATCAGAAAAGAGGAAACAACAGAGAGCTTCTCCCAGTCACTGACCTCCTTTAAATCTCCACAGGACAGGAGGGGAGAAAATGACAAGGCAGAGTTTGAACTTTCACCTCCATCTGAAACACAAAGCCTCCTGCCTCTATCTGCAGCCTCCCTCTCTCCCCCTGTCTCTCTGTTTGTGTGTGTCTGTGTGTGAGAGGGGAGATAATGGCCGAGCATTTCCTGCTAAAGAGGCTGTCTGCTGCACAGAAGACCCACAAGTCCCATCAACAGGAAAGAAATCAGCGTGTCCAGTCCTGCAATGAGCGGATTTGTGGCGAAGTATAAAGTGGAAAAAAGAAGTCTGAGCAGTTTGTAATACACTTTTACTGACACAACAGTAACTGCACAGAGCCTACTTAAACCACTGTTATTGACTTTTTTTTCAATTCATCAGTTATCATTCTTATTTTACGCCTTACATTTACCATGTTAGCATGCTCATATATGTACCGCTGACGTTGTTGGAATGTCATGTGACTCATCAAACTTATTGCATTTCATCCTGAAGGGGAATATGAATGTTTACACAGAACAGCATGGCTATCCATCCAATAGCTGTTGAGAAAAAAAAAAGCACAAATCTGAATCTTGTGGTGGCAATAGAGGAAAACTTAAAGCGTCACCAAAGTCAGTAGGATTCATCCTCTGGGCACCATGAATGTCAGTCCAAAAATCAATGGAACTCCATCATATGGCTGTTGAGAAATGTCAGTGTGTGCTGATAGCGTACCTTAAAAATTATTTCAATGATTAAAATAGATGTCAATAAATGTTCTGTCGATAAGTTGAATATTCAACTAACTGATTTGAATTTACTGTATCTGTAGCATATTCCTCTGAGACAGAACTTCTCTGAGAAGGCTTCAGCCTGACTGAAACACTGCTGCTTTGCTACATTACAGCCAGCATGTCCAACGACCTGATGCTCTACATCTGTAAACTGCAAGCAATACTCAACAAAACCTCACACCTCTCATTCGACCCCTCGTATATCCCCTTGTTAGGCAGAGGACACGCACACATATCAGCCCACTGTTTAGTCCCAAACTAAGAGTTAAAGTGTTAATCCTTAATCCATATATAACTGTGAGGTGAACGCCACCAGTGAGGTTCAAAATTCAGTGAGTTTTTCAACCTCAAATTGATTTACAGTGTGAACTTTATTAATATTTGATATCCCCTAATCTATCCAAGATTGTGGCTTTAAAACTCTAAAGTAAACAGAACTTTAATATCAAGGAAATTCACCTGGAATCTAATAAAAACACGACTTCTGTGTCGAAACAGAAATATTGGTGGGACTGAGAGAGCTGCAAGAAAGAAGAGACCATTTCGTGTAATTTCATTTAGTCAGGCCGGCGTTATATCACAGCAGACTTCTGTTTGATCATCGTTGTGTGTCTACGCTTTGGGTGGGGGAGGGAGTTAGGAGAGCTTGTGAAATTCATTCTTTAAGTTCCATCGCTTCAATTGCCTGCATGAGCGCAGAAAAAATTGAATTGGGAAAAGACAAAAGAGAGGCAAACTCATTTACTCCAATCATGTGTTTTTAAGTCTTTTCCCAGGCACAAACATCTGTAAATGCTGAGATATTGTTTCACACAACAGAAAGGAACATAGAGACGAAGGTCTCCGACAAATCTGGAAGCTTGCGCCTTAAAACTAACTGACTCATTCATGGGAAATGGGCTGCATTCTGGTCCCACGACCACTCAAAGCACTTTTACAACACAAGTCTGCGTTCACCCATTCACACACACATTGGTAGCTAGGCCACCTGCTCATTACGAGCGTTAACCACCTGGCACAGCATCAGGAGCAATTTGGGGTTCAGTGTCTTGCCCAAGGATACTTCAACACATAGTCTGTGGAGGCCAGGGATCGAACCACCGACCTTCTGATAAGTGGGCGACCGCTCTAGCTCCTGAGCCACAGCCGCCCCAAATTCATTAATGACGCTGGATCATGACAGTTCTGTAACACTGCTGCTCTCTTTCTCTGTTCTCTCCCTCTCTTTTCGTCTCATTTTTTATTCCTCTATTGATTCCCCTCTCTTTGTTTCTCTGACTGCTGCCAACAGCTTCTTCCGTTCTGTCTTCACCCTAAATTTTAAATTGAAATGTTAAGTCTGTGAACATACGGCAGTATAGAACGAGCAGAGCGAACAAAAACATTACTGTCTTGTGAAAGACTTTACAAGTACTGGAAATTCATTTGTGTCTTGCCGATTATGTATTAATTCTTTAGTGGACTCACTGCTTTAAACTGCTGACAGCATAACAACTTTTAAAACCACATGACATCAGCAAGTGTGCAGGAGTTATCTGTCTTCTATGTCAGTAGATAGATAATGAACATCATACAGTAAATGCACAACAGCAGGTACATCGATGAGACTCAAATAAAATACTATTTGTTTTTTTTCCACAAAAGGAAGATACATGACAATCAGTCTAGACCAACAGTGGATCTATACCACACATATAACTGCAATTTAAAGGAGTACTGTAGTGTTGTACTTCGGGCACTCACAGGGGACAGATTAAATAAATAAACTGTTGCAGCAGAGGCTTTTAGTCCCTACGATTGGTCAAACTCCAAAAACACTGGATCCAACATTTCCCATAACACAAGTCAGCAGCATCTTTCATTTGACCCCTTGCTTCCTAAATGTCTGCTTCTTGCTCTTGCAGTCCTGCTCATGACATCATCGCCTCCAGAGGCACAGGGGACATCATACAACTATTTTCACAGGCTGAGTTACACTTGTCATGATGAGTAAACTGAGCTTTATGTGTAAAATCTGTGAGAACACCAACCACCAGACATACAATTCAGACCACTCTTCAGCTTTTTTCAGACATTTTCAGGACCCATGGACACCCCGTATGAATGTTACAGCCCATGGGAAATGCCCGTGTACAAGGGTCTGTGTGGCAGATCCTCCTACACGGAATAAAACCAGCTCAGCTTGCTGTGCAATTCTCATGTGTTTACCATGTGCTTGAAAAAAAGTATGTCACGTATAACTTACACTGACAGCAGGCTTATCTGTCAGTTCTGGCAATGGTGAGACCAAAGATGAGGGATGGAAGAGGAAGAAAGACACTGAGGGTAGACAGAGAGAGAAGAGTGTGAAATTAAATGTTTACCTCTGTAACCTCCATGACTTTGATAGCTGCCAGTTGGCCCGTCTTGACATGACGACCCTGGAGAAATGAAAGAAAATGTTAAGATCGCAACAGACTAAACGCCCAACTTATAAAGACTCAGCCCCACCGGTATAAAGAGATTCTTCAGTCTTAAAAACAGCAAACAGAACAATGAATGACATCGTTAAGTACTGTGTAATGAGGACTGTAACTCGAGTCGTGTTTGTAATATCCCAAATCCCACAAGAACACAAGTTCTCACGTACGACTGTACCAAAACAGAAAACAACGTGCACTATACTGTGACTACAATCAGCCCATCAACTGTAGTGTGTGTGTGTGTGTGTGTGGTACTAAAGTGACACACACCAGTTACATATTACAACACCTCTTTTGACCGAATACTTGGATTGCGATATCATCGTCAACACTGGACAAGGCAACATGTACAGAATTCATTTTCTCATAAGCGGCACGGTCAGAAAGGACAAGACAGTATGCGAGATGGAGGGGGGGAAAGGGAGAGAGAGGGAGGCAGCAGAGAGAGGCAGAGCTGTAAAGTGCAGTCAGGTGAAAAGGGGAAAATTGAAAACCTTGTCATGAGTCAGAAAGCTGACAAGATACTAGAGTAGCGACTCTATAAGCCTTTAAGCTGCGACGTATGACAGGGCTCTGGGTGTGTGTGTATGAAATAGACCAGAGGGCATGACAAATCCCACTATACTCAGTCAGTCTGCTAATATTCAAGTGCAGACAGAGAGACAAAGAGAATGAGAGACAACTGTGAGACAAACACCACATTTTAACACTAATCTATTTTCTGTGCAGCTACATTTCAGAAACAGTCTCCAGAGGTCTCCAGCACCGATTTCCCCATGATAAAGCAGGCCATGGAGGATCAGCAGGGTGTTGAAACCTGCGTGTCTACATCAAGTATTTCCACATCAGAGAAGTCTTCAGGAGTTTCCAAGAATTCAACTCAGCAGTTCAAACTCACCAGTCGTGAGCCAGCTGACTGGATGCAGTGTCAGGACGAGCTACTGTTGCTGCTTAACTTTATACTAACACTTCCATTAAATCTGTTACTGTCAACACCGTCCACTGTCTGCAGGTCACAAAAACCAGCATACAGGAAAGGAGTTGACCGGACATTGTTGGACATCGCGGTAGAATGTAGTAAATGTGGAAGTTTTCATAGTGGGAACGCTCCTACAGTGTATGTGGGAATGTGTCTGCAGGTCATTTTGGGTCAAAGTCACAGAAGTCCCAAATGGACTGTTTGGATCAGCAATCACTCTGACTTACTCACTTCATGTTTATCAGATGACACATCTCAAATACAAGACATATCTAAATGTGCATGATGGGTATGACCACAGCCTCCAGAATAATTTGGGTAAATTCCTAAAACTCCAGATTTTAAAGATTGGGTGAACGCAGTAGGAGGGGTAATATCCTGAGTCTCAATCCACATGTGTCTTTAGCTAACTTTCTATTGTATTCTTCGACTCCTTCCTTTTCCTATTTTTTGTTCTTGGAATACATTTAATCATTTATTTATCTCATATTTTCCCCAAACAACATTTCCCATTTTCCTCACCGCATTTCCTGAATTTCTCATGCTTATATGGGATGGGTGTGTCCATATATGTCAGTGATTGGAGCAGTGATGAGCTTACTGTCCTCATATAACTACACTAGCCTGTGCACATGCTGATCAAGTTATCCAACTAATCAGTGCAGTTATTAGACGATGGTTTCAAGTGACAGTCTCGCTCTTTAAAAACACTGCTGTGTGATGTATTGCCACTACTCGTTTCCTTCTCACTTCCGCAGAGGCGTTCCTCGTTTCAGGGCCAGCTGGACACCTCCACTGTAAAATGCTTCAATATGTCGAATGTTTAGGATGTTGGGTGTACGTGGTGGTTTTATTACATCCTAATTTAGCATGAGTGAAAATGTTTCAGTCCCAGAATTAAAGGGGACAAAAATTCATACAGCCAGTGGAATCACATGACATGCCTCTCAATAAAGTTCACTGAACATGTTGCTGAACCAGCTGCCGTGAAACAGGCTCCTTGTCAGATGACAACCTAGCTGATGCTCTTCTATACATATTATGCTTTTATATTGGATGTAAGATGGCAGGCTTACTGACCTCTATTCATTCTGGCCCTGATTCTGTCCCCAAGTAGAGAACATTGTCTCCATAATTGCAATGAATTGTGGCATACCAGCAGCCAGCAGCCTGAATGTGATAAATAAGGAAATGGCCTTCCTGTCCCTTCAGACTCGATGGTGTCTGCTGACTCTGCTGCCACCACAACTTACAAATGTGAAATGTTCTACTCTCAACTGGGCTACTTATTAACAATATGCAGCACTGACACACACATGCACATGCACACGCACACACACACACACATACACACACAGACACGCTCAAAGGGCTCTCTGCTCTCCACCAGAAAATTAATTGGAAAAAGCTTGTGCACTTTTTGACACTGAAATCCAATGAATCACACACACACACACACACACACACACACACACACATGTGCATACACACACGCACACACACACACGCGCGCGCACACACACACACACACACACACACACACACAGAGGTTGGTGCACGCATGCACACACACACATGCACGCACGCATTTAAGTCTACATTTAAATCCTTATCCACTTCTGTCTGTCGCTTGTTCTCTGACACACACACACACACACACACACACACACACACACACACACAGTGGCACAATACGGGAACACTACAAATATTGTGTCAGTGAAAAGGTTACTATAATATATCCATACATATGCTAATTAGATACAAGAGAGACATTTATAATACAGACAGCGAGGGGATAAATGAGAGAAACACTTCTACTGTGTCCCTCTGCTCGTCTCCCACTTTGTCTCACCCCTCTGTCTGTGTGATACACTTCCTGTCTGTCTCTCTGTCTCTGTCTCTCTCCCACCTCCCTCGTCTGTGTCTTTCTATCTAGCTCCTGCAGTCTGTTAGTTGCATATGTATGCTTTGTGCTCGGATGGACTGCGTTACTGATCAGCTCTCCTTTCCAAACTGCATGTAGGAATGGTGTCTGTATCTGTATGTGTGTGTGTGTGTGTGTGTGTGTGTGAAAGAGTGCGAGCGTGTGTATGCACATTTCTGCTAGTATGATAATATATAGTATAATGCTGCTAAAAGCTCAAGGAAAATTCATTCTGTCCTACTGTCACATGAAAAGAATTGAGAAAATACTGTGTTTGTGTATGTGCATGTGTGTACTGTCAGCCAACAAATATGTATTAACGAGTATGGCTCAGGGTGGAACCAGCTTGTTTTTTATGAATACATGATTTTAATCAAATTTAATGAAAAACCTGGGATCTTATACAGAAATGAATATCTCATTATCACGGTAAGTCATAATTTCTAGTTAAGAAATTAACAACAAACGTTAACAAGGCTGGAGCTGCTACAGTTTTGGTATTTAGACAGCACAATAAGGAGACCAGTCACCTCTGAGGATATTCTAACAAGTTGACTTCCCCATATTCTCACTCTGTGATAAACAACCACAAACACACACACAAGTAATCAGAACAAACCATAGCTGTAAGCCTCTTGGGGGGTTACTTTCCTCTTCTCTCTCTAGTTTTCATCTGTCTGTCTCCCACTTCCTTCCTCCCCTCCTCTCTGTCTCTCTGCCTTTCACCTCTGCCTTCCTTCCATTCGCCCTCCTTCCTTTCGCCCTCTCTCTCCTTCCTCTCCTTTTTTTCCCCCTTTGTCTCTCTCCCACCGTCCTTTCCTTTTTACCTCTAGCAAGCACAAACACAGCAACTCTGCGCCACATTGGAGGATGTTTCCTGTCTCTCTCTGTGTCTCTTCTTTCTGCCCTCAGCTCAAACTCCCACACACCATTACTTGGCTTTGGAACAAAGACTTATTTCAAAATAAGGCATTACTCACTTCAATCTTTCAAATAATGTGTAGTAGTGTAATGGGGGAATAGTTTGCACAACTGAGCAGTCCATTTCTTACGGGCCTTTAATTTCTCTGAAGTTGGGCAAGTGTTTTTCTAAATACAACCCCTCCACGGTTTGTGCTGTGTAGCAGCTGCAGGGTGGGCTGTGCCACAGTCACTGAAGGGAAGGGGTTAAATTGGTTGCAACTGTAAGCAGAGGTTGGTCTAAATCTACAGTTGGACATTTTTTACACTCTTGTCAGCAGATCAGTTAACATGAGTAAGATCAGAATGATGATATATGGGTCAGAGAAAGGGAAGTGACGCTACCGAAACCAGAAAGATTTGAGGAAGTGCAGGTGAATCACATTGGGAATGGCATTACAGCCAGCTCTTTTATGGCTGCGTGGTCCACGATGTTTCAACACTGTGTCACCGAGGTTTAATGAGAGCAAATTTGGGTGCTTTGACCTTTTAGAAACATGTCTAAAATGTCTGAATGTTAAAGATTTGATTTCATCGTGAAGGCAGTCTACGGTGTGACAAAGCAAACACTTCAACTAGTTTCATTTAGTCAGAGTGGCCTGAAAACAGTCACTAATTTCAGTGCAGTGTTGCATCAGCAGTGATCGTGGTGCTTAGCCTTGGTGGAGTTTGACATTTTCACATTGTAACACACGCGCACGCACACACACACACACACACACACACACACACACACACACACACACACACACACATACAGATGACTCTACAGCAGTGGCTTGCAGGGAAGGGAAGTTCCTATTGCAAACAGGGAAACGCCCTGTGTGTGTGTGTGTGTGTGTGTGTGTGTGTGTGTGTGTGTGTGTGTAAATGATGAGGAGGAGCATGCACAGTGTATGCCTCGGTGATGCAGCAGTAAGGGTGTCTAATAAAGCAACTCAATAACTTGATGTTTATTTTGAAAGGTTTAACAGGTAAAAGCACCAACTCCACTGTTCAGGAACCAAAAGCCACTTTCTGCTGTTTAGTTCTAAAGAGACACATGTCTGAATGTGCTTTCAGAGTCATTGTCAGGGACTGGGATCCTGGGGGTACAAAACTACTGCAGGCATACTACTGCCATGTGACCACGACTGCACATGACACATCCTTTGAAACAAATGTGCCTGGGTGTGTGTGCTGCATTAGCTGGACACCAGAGAGAAAGCAGTTCACCTAAAATAAAATCAGTGCTGTTAATTATGTTGGAAGGAAAAGCAAAAGAAACCCGAGAAAAGGAAACGGGGAGGAGAAGAAGTGTGTTGAGTTTGGAGTATTGAGGTCACAGAAGTGGAGAAGAGTGGAACTGAGAGGAGAAAAGGGTGATTGTGTTTGTCTTGTCGTGGCCGGACCACTTCCCTTTTTGACCACAGGAACTTTTCCGGGAACTTTTTGAGGGACTAAGGAACTTTACTTGCATTGAAACTGGGTGCAGTTTTAGATCTTGTCCTATGGCACTGCTTTACAGTGTCCCAAAGGGTGGAGGCTGTAGTGGTGAACGTCACACACCGGACAAAGGCAGGTTTCAGTACTGATACATATCGTAGCACACAAATAACTAGAAAGACATGCAACAGTGATGACTTGTCTTGTTTCGTGCAAAAATCCTCTCTCAGTCTACACGGTGGCTCTCTAATTACCACAGCTCTTAAGATGTGGTGTAAATGCAAAAACACGTGCATTGAACATTCTGCGTAGTAGTTTACGGCTTCTCAGTTTGCGAGGCAGTTTGGCTGAAAAGACCTGATTGTTTTCTCCAGCCCTCTCTAGTCTCCATATGACTCTCCAGCTCTTCTAATTGTGTCTTTCTTAGTAGGTGAGGAAATCCTGTCCACTGAGCAGGAGGATGTTCCACTGGGTTAAATGAAAAGGAGGCTAATGGCTCACTTTCCTCCAGTGTCAGTTCCCACCACTTTGATTGACATTATATCAGACTACGACCTAACTGGCAATTAGGGGATCACAAATCTGACCACACTGCTGCGCAACATGAGTCATGGTAGAATTTAGCAATCCCTGCAATCAGCCCCTGACGCTAGACACAGGTCAGCTGTAAGGCTTCAATTTAGAGCTGAACTAATTGGCAACATAACCTAAGTTCAACTATAAAACATTTCACTGAACAACAGACAGTGGAGCGTGTGGTTTGCAGCAGAGACTACAACAAACTGCACATTACTGTGCGCATATAAACATTATCATGGCGACTCCTGCCCCTGCTCCCTCCTCCGCCTTATCCTCAAACTCCCAGTGTGTGTTCCTGAATTTTGCACATGCTGTCTATCTAACCTACCCTCCTGTTTCCCTCCACCTGCTTGTTTCTGTCCATTCCTGAACATAGAATACATAGAAGAGTTTTTCACAACAAATTTGGGTCAATGTCGCTAAGGCTCCATGGTGCTCCGGCCATTCCCTCCTATTTAAACCTGTTGCTTTCCATTTTCCAGTAAGTTGGTTTATAAATGCTTTCACCTGCTGCCTGCCTCATCTGATTTGTTTGCCTGACTTAGACGACCTAACCTAACCTGGTCTGTTGCTGACTGCAAGACTGTGAATCAACTTTAGACCTTATTAAAACTGCTTTTCACAAAACCAGCCATTTCTCTAGTTTGGCATTTGAGTCCTATACTCTGTTGCCGTCTACAACAGGAAAAAAACAATTAAAAATAACACAAAAACATTTTAATTTTGATTAAGTTGTGATAGTGACAAAGCATGCGATTCATAACTAAATAACTATTATTAAGGTACATAATGGTCATACAGCGCTTTAAGCTTAGAATTAAGATCTGTGCATCTGTTACTGGATTTCGTCCAACTAACATTGCTAAATGTTTAAAATGCAATGTCATGAAAATGCAACACACATATAAATAATCAGAGGAAAAGCCCTGATGCTTCGTCAGCATCCCCTTCACTCCTGTCAATCTACAGCTAAGTGTTTTTTTAAGGGGCCATGTGTTTGTGTAAGTCATTGTTCTATAGACCCTGTTCCTGTTCTGGCTTCCCATGATGGGACACACATGCATACACACTGTCTGAAAGTTTTTGCATGTGTGCATGAGGAAGCAGATCTGCACAGCCCTCATTAAGGTCCAATTGACTGATTGCTAGCATTACATACTATCATTACAACTTATAACACAGCAATTCTCATAAGACAAACTGTAGAACTGACAGACTGTGAGTGCATGATTTGAGTATTAACCAGCATGTCAAACACACACAGTGCTATGATACGCAAATCTGCAAGTGCAACCACTATACTGTACGTCTTCATGTATTTCCAAAACATTTAGAAGATTATAAGAGTATAATTAGTTGCATGATATGTGTGTATTTATGTTTCAATAGCCACACCTCAGTTTGATAAAAAGCATCCACAATGACTGCTTTCTGTCTGAAGTTTGAGAAACTACCCCAGAAGACTACTGGAATGTGGATTGTGATATGGAGTCATAGTATTTCTAGAACTGGCTGTGTTTGGCCACAATTGAATGGACAATTGAATGGATTCTTCCTTGGCCAACGCTTACCCCTTCCACTATGTTTCATGAAAATAGGGCAAGTGTTTTTTTCCATAATCCTGCTGACAGTCAAAGAAACAAACCAACAAACAAACCGAACCTGAGATTATTTGAGAGGGCAGCACCCAGGGAGGAGTATTTTCATGTCATTTCATTCATTACTTTACAAAACGACAATGCTCTCACATATAACCGAACTTTCCAAATTCTGTAGTCTCTTGTCCTGCTTTTTTTGCGGGATCGTAACAGGAAAACATGAGAATCATTACTGTAATTCCCCCTCATTCAGACTGCTCACAAGTCATCCACATTTGGAGGTTTCCCCTGGGGGTGGGTGGTATACCAGTTTCATCACCGTCACCAGTGTCACATTCAGCCATGAGATGGATTCTGCATTACTGTCATTACCATGACAAATATTTCAGCGTATCAAAAACAATGTCTTTTCCTGTTTATTTAGTTGGTTAGCCTGTTGAATTTGGCGTTACCAAGTCCCGTGGCTTATGTGGCTACTAGCATCTATTGCAGACCCACACACTGGAGCCATGTTGCCATATATAATATGGAGGGACAGTCAAGATAAACTGCGTGAACATTAAGCCTCATTTGAGGCCAACTAAATCACCAGAGTAGGTGCTTGAAAATGGGAAACTGTTTTTTCACACTGCTTTTTTTGGAGTCTTGCATAGCCACACCTAATGTTAGCTCCACACTTCAAACTCTAACACACACTCAGCTGGTTTTGTTGCGACAGGAAAGCCTCCTCTGCTACGTGCTGTCAGTATATTTGTCTGTTGCTGCCATATGTAAATGTACCTGATAGACATGCCCTGTGCTACACTTTCTGTTGTACTTATATCATATACTTGGGGTTTTCGGACAAATAAATGCTGTTGAGATGCCTAATCCGATCCTTTATCCAACTCCGACCATGAATCACATTGCATTTACTAATTAACCTACATTATGGCGCAGGTTACTCCTTCCAAAGCTCATGTAGGCCTCATATGACCTCATTTTCACTCCTTCACGGAGCCAATAAACACGTTGATCTCTTACATTGCTTATGGAGTGAAAAGGGGTAGAATCATGTTTCGAGTAGACTATCCCTTTTAGATAGATAGATAGATAGATAGATAGATAGATAGATAGATAGATAGATAGATACTTTATTCATCCCCAAGGGAAATTCACAAATTATTTTTGTAATACAGTGATATAATACCATCAGTGTAAAAAACAAAAAAATAAAGTGATAGAAATTTTAGGTCATATTGCCCGTGCCTAGTTTGCACTTGTTAAACCGTAAATGAATGTGAGTCATAGGATGAAATTCATAATGTTCTGCCCTGTATAAAAGCACCATGTGTTCAGGTCAACACAGGCCTCACTGTCCTGTGCATCTCTTGCAACATTTCCTCTTTCTGGAAATGAAGTGGCAATCGAGGCGCATGCCCACCTTCTGTCACAAACACATTCACACACACTTATGGACCATATTTGTTCTTTAACCTTCAAGTTTTCAACCTCCAGCGAGACCACGCCAAATTCACTTTTTATTTTGAGACATCTTCTGTAGTACTTGTGATGATTGATTTTAATACATTTGTGCCACAAAGCAGTATGTGTCTAAAAGTGACCTGAACCTGAACTGAATTTGCTCCATCATGGTCGTGTACTGCAGGACAAACAACAATCCTCCTTATACAACCTTTTTCCTCTTCCATAATTCATTTTGAATGCGGGCCAGTTGAAATCATCTTCTGTAGAAACATGCCTACCAGCCTTAATTTCCTTTGCCACATGCAGCCCAACAGGAGTGAGTTCTGAATTCTGATGACACTACAAACAAACAATTTTAATCTTTTGACCACCCATAAAGGGTGTGAGCCCTCTGTTCCACAATCTTCATTCACCTAAGAGGACCTCCTTTTTGAACTCTCAAAGGTGAAACTGTTCCACATAGGTATAGTAACACAGCGCTTGCGGTATTGCAGAGGCATGTGAACATGCTTTGCACTGAGGGAACAACCAGCTGCAGAGACCTAAATAAGGCTACGCACCTCCTGTAACCACAAACCACTCATACACATATACACAAACAGATATTGTGATAAGGAAGTGACCCCACCCAGGCCCTTTTAAAGATGATGCAGATGCTCCAGATGCTAATGTGTGTGTGTTATGTGTGGGTCTGTATGCTCTGTACGTAAGAACTACAGGAAATTTCAGTCAACTGAGAATTTCTTCTTTTTCTACTGAACTGGAAGTAGCTATAGGAGGTTTTACCAGAAATCACGTGTCAGATACTGCAATATACTCTGTGCCTGCATGTGTCAAGGCTGCTGCAGGCAACTTAGTGCCAACAGTTAGAAACATGACAACACATATCATGTGTTTGTTTGTGTCTGTATTACAGGTTACACAGCAGTGTTTAGGTTCTTCCGAGCATGCAACACAAAAAAGGAGGAAAAGATGGACAGAAAAGCATCATGGGAGTACTGACCTTGTACACCTGACCGTAGGTTCCATTGCCGACCACCTCCACCAACTCAAAGATACCTGCTGGATCCTTAAATAAATAAAAACATGGTCAAGTCAAAGAAAAGAGAATCAGATATGAGTGATGCTGAGCAACAAGAGCAGAGCGGAGTCAAGTGAACAGAACAGAGCTGTGCAGACAGCAACAGAACAGCCTATGGTGCTTTTCAGCAAAGTCATAACGCAACAGGTTAACGCCAAGAAAAACTATAACAGACAGCGTTACGGTACAGACTCAGTTCTAAAGGCCAATGGAGAAGAACAATGCAGTGTTAATGTGTGATGGGGGCTGAGGAAGTGGGGCTGCAAAGGTGGATAACATTGTAAACTACATGGAATGAAAATACATCTTGATTTTACAGACCATGATTACACTGACTGCATGAATATCATCACCTAAAGACATATAAAATAAACTGTAAGTGTGTAAGTGTAAACAGTCTAGGGCCATGCAGGATATTGTCATTTCTGCAGAGAGAACAATATCATAGAAGTATTACTGAAGAACTGTACTTCTGAACACTGGCTACTAAGTATCTTTGAACTGGGCTGAAACTGTAACGTGCGACTTGCTGGAATGCTTTTTTTCTACTTTTCTGTCAATAAATAGTCAAAGTTGGTCTGAGTGGGCTTTCGCTTTTCAGCGTGTAAACACTGAAGCCCGTAAACTTCCAGCCAGCAGGACACAATGCAGACAGAAAGCCCAATGTTAGCGGCGAACATTAGGCTTTCTGTCCTCACTCGTGACACACCACGTTTGGACGCGATAAAACGTTTCTTTAACAGTTCACAGAGCGAGAGGCGACCGTCAGACGACTTCAATCAAAGTCCTGAAAATACCATGAAGTTTCAAACAACACCCACCACATCCTCCAATGTTTACTCAAACATTTCATTAAAAAAAAAAAAAGGCAGGACAACATTGTTCTACTTACTCTTAAAGCAGCGAGGTCTATACTGTCCAAACTTCGAGTGGTGTTTTCTCTCGACATTGCTGTCAGTAACTTTGTCACCGGGTTGATATTTGTGGACAAGTCATGGACGGTCGGAGTTTCTCCTCTACTAACTAACGGGTTTTCTTCTCGTCGGGTCCATTCTGAACTTTTGCAAGCAGCGTCAAACAAGTCAGCGTCAAACGCACCACTTCCGGACCAGCTTTTCAAAATAATTGCCTTTGGCAGACCTGAACTTTTTCTTACACACTTGCGGCACAATCCTCTTTTTTTTTTGTGAAGAGATGAAATATAGAAATACAACAGAAAGTATATACATAATATCAGAATAGGTTTAACCGTCTTTAAATCGATATGGAAATATCGAAATTCAGTATGAACACAGGCGGATCTGATAGTTACACTGGCCTTTTGGACGTTTCACTTCCTTTTCCACTACATGGTCATTTATTTATTTTATTTTATTTTTTTTAAATTGTTTTCTTTTTACTCTGTCTCAGGCCAAAATCTTCGCCTTACAGCGTCTATGTTTAATTGTGAAATTAGCATCACCCTATTTCTGGTTACGTTAACGCACTTTCAATTTGAATTTGTTTTGTTTTTTGTTTTTTGTTTTTTTTTTTCCCGTCAAATGACTCGACACCTTGACATCTAGTAAACCCTGGGGAAAGGAAGAGGTTTTGCTTTACTAACCCCATGTTTCGACAGTATTTGCGTCAATACGGAGCTGACTGAAAATGTTGAAACAAATATTGTACACAATTTTGCCACGTGCATGTAAGTGTTCGTGCACGCGAGTGTGTGTGTGTGTGTGTGTGTGTGTGTGTGTTGTGGGGTGACGTTCACAGTCCTGACGTCCTCAGTCATCACTATTGCAAATACCTTTTAAAAATAAGTGACAAGTAAATGTTACTACATATTACTAAACATTGTTCATGTCATTAGGAGGTGGGCTTCTTGGCCGTATTTTACTTGAACTTGTGCAATACAGACTGAGGCTCACATAAAGCTCACCAATAGAAACTCGTAGTTTTAAGATGTACTAGACATTTTTCACATTGCACATTTTGACGTGATGGCACAGTTAATAAATATCAGTTATTGCCGAATTCAATTTATGTGTCCAAGTATTATCCATTGTGTAGAACATTCTGGTTCACTCGTGAATATTATTGATCACAGCTGCGGCTTTCATGCTATGAAAAAGGTCCATTGTGTAAAATCCAGCTTTGTGTAGGATTCATTTTGCCAGGACAGCCTAAAGATCACAAGATCAAAGATTAAATTGTCTTGCAAGTAGTAAAAGTGTGATTATATGTGAACATTTTCAAACAAACAGAAACTGTTGTGTCCCATATATTTCCGTGATGTCCTGGTGCAGGCTCAACAGTGACTTCTTAAACTATGGAAGCCACTGTGTGGGCAAGACTTTCTCTACACTTCATGCAGGTGGACATGGGGCTTGCTAACAGTGTAAGTGTATGAACATTTGTGCTGTTAATCCAACAACTGCCAGTAACTGCTATATTTTGCATGATGAATAGGTTGTTTGCAGTCACGTGACAAAAATTTCAGATGGAGGACAGGAAGTGAAAACCACAATGGACAAGATGGAGGAAAGTTCTGACTTATTTCACCTTTATGAACAAAAAATGTTTGTTACTCGATAAAAGCTCCTGGTGATTATAGTGCTTCCTATGCAGAAAATCACTTCCAGCCCTCCATCTGCAGTTCATGCCACAACAAAAGAGTAACATGACATCATGTGCAAACAACATATTTCTTGGAAACACATGCACTTGACACAGTGCTCAGCAGTACAACAGTGGCTGAATCACCTCATTACCCTGCCCCACCAATTCAAGTAAAGTGAGCTCATTAACTATGACAATCTTCATGACTTCAACACATTTTTAAATCCGAAGTTAACTGAAATACAACACTTTACTTATGCCGTTGAGACAAAACATAGGTAGACCTGTTGCTACAGTTCAGTCTGGAATTTTGCAGTTGCTAACATGAGCTAGCTAACGTCAGCAGATTTTCTAAAGTGTAGCTAGGTAATGGAAGCTAATGCTAATGCTTAAACTCCTTGAGTCAGCTGAGAAGTCTGTCTCCAGCTGACATTTCTGTGTGACACATTTTAAAGCAAGAGCCTCGTGAAAGAGCCTTTAAATATGCACATGATGACTGCGTACATGATATCATGCTAAAGCTACACGTCTTTGGTATAACAGCATCCTCACCAGCTGTTGATCCTTGTATTGCACACAAGTGAGCAACATTTTTTTTGTATTTCAGCCTCGAGCTAGTTCTCTACATAGCATGGTCGTAAAAATAAGATGCAAAAATAATGCAATGTAGGCCAATGCCAATGTTCATTTATCATTTATTCAAAAACAAAGCGCAGGGCTGAGCTGCAGTCATTACTTTAAAATTTGATATAGCTGCATCTTGTCTCACAGATCAACACATCTACAATGAATGTGTCCCTCGTGAACAGGTATTTTTCTAATGTAACCTGTAACACAAAATAATCTTGAAAGCTAGTAAGCATTGCCTTTGGATGTAAGGCTTGGCTAGCAAGTGAGTTAGCCAGATATGCAAACATTTGCTGCTTGCATTAAAATAGATAAACACAAAGTTTGATTAATTCTTCACATGTTTGTTCTTGTATTTAAGGTTTTTAGAAAGAAAAGAAAACATACTAATACAGCATATATGATCAATGCAAAGTCAAATTTTATTCACAACACCATCACTGTGCAGTATTTTGTTTTATTTTTTTTGCTCTACCTTTGTACTTATTTTTAAAGTAGGCTATATAAGTATGTAAGTATATAAAGCATTAAGTAAAAAGTACATTGAAGAGATGGAGCTTGACATTCCAGTCTCCTGACTGAACCAGTGAGTCATAGTCAGCATGGTGAAATAAGAGTCATTATGTGGTAGGACACAGTCGCTGTGTGTGTTGTAGAGAAACAGAAAGAGTGAGACTATGCCAGACTTCTGTGTGTAGGAGAATGAGGGAACGATGGCAAGTGACTCTCTTGCACCCTCTGTATGTGTGTTTGTGTGGGTAAGCGAATGTGACGAATTAAGAACGAGAGAGGGAGGAGGGAGGCTGTCAGAGTGTGTGTGTGTGTGTGTGTGTGTGTGTGTGTGTGTATGAGAGAGAGAGAGAGAGAGAGAGAGAGAGAGAGAGAGAGAGAGTGTTTGTGCCACACTGAAGAATGCTCTCTCTGTGGTCTCACACAGTGGCCCTGTTCACACCAGGGTCAGCTGCCTATACACACACACAAACACACACACACTCATCCACTCAAACACACATTTCTGGACTCATATCCAACCTAAACAAGACAACATTCTGATTAACAATTGAATAAGAAAATTCCAAAGTGATAGAGGGCATTTGTCCGTGTGTCTCTCTCCATATATCCATCACCGCTTTCTCTGTGTGTATGTGTGTGTGTGTGTTTGCAAATATATGACATGTTCTGTGTCAAGAGGAAGCTGACATTCCACTTATCTAAACCATTTCCTGAGGGCACTTGCATTCATGCATGCACACACTCATGCATGCAGGAATAAACATGTATACGGAAGTGACAGGAGTGTCAGATAGTAGTCTCAGTTCTTCAGAATCAAAGCGAATGGGTCTGTTTTGCTGGGCAATGCAAACCTTACTTCAATTTTTATTTAAACTGAATTCAAACATCTAAAATAGTTCATATACAAGGAAATAAGATTACAAAGAGATAATAAATGTAATTTTCAAGACCTTAAGAAGACACGTTCACAATAAGCAGGCAAAAAGAACACATGCAAATTATTCAGCTGTTCAGCTGATATTTGCTGACACCTGATTCTACAGACAAAAAACAGTTTCAACAATGTTTATGAGAAAGTCATATGTCAAGCCAGTGTCTTCAGAATGCTTAACAGACCAGCGCATAGTACATTACAGGACTAAACCAAAAGTATAGCAAGACAGATTGAAGGAAAGTGGGATCAGCTGTGGTGTCAGTGGACAGTGAATATGAGATGGAGAGACTCTCTGACACCAGGTAACTATAATGGTTTGGCTCAGCAGTCTAAATCCAGCATACTAGGTTACTTGATTCTTACCAGACTGCAATTCAGGATACTGACACTAAAACAGAGTTAGCTACAGCTTGACTCACCGGAGCTGATTCTGTGACCAAAATGACCCACACCCCCAAAACTTCGTGGAATCTGGGAGCTTTGTTCTCCTCAACCAGACATTCAGCTGACTCGAACCCTCAGACCTATCTGTCTTGGAGGGGATTTGTAAAGAGAGTGGTTGTAAAAGAGACAAATGGTTTGACACATGGGATGACAGGGTGGCTGGAAGCAGAGAACAGTCCAGAGAGAAGATCAAGTACATTTGGTTTCAGCCATTGTGAGTGTGTGGAGGTGCAGATTGGGATAGTTCTGGTCACTCAAGAACCATAACAGTTTAACTTTTTCTTATGAAAGAGCCTTAGACTGGGGGTTTTTAAACTTTTATGGACACATAGCTGCATTGACATTAGAAAAAACCCACTATGTGGCAGGATTTTTGGTCAGGATGTTGTGCGGAGTTATTTACCTATCTATTATGAAGGCACAACGGTCACGAGGTTGTCTCAGATCTGCAAACACCTTTCTTAATGCTGGTGCTTTCACGGTCTAGTAATATTTAGCAAGTTTGTCAAGGAAGGTGAACACAGGATCTCATACCTAGTTGTCCTTGGCAGTCCAAGTAATGGCACATCAACATGTGGTTGCAGGACAAAACTAAAGTGCTTATTTTTTGCTACATGTTAGTTGCCATTTCCTAATTGAAAGTTGTTAAAACTTGATTATCAACCACACCCTTTATTTCAAATGTTTCACTCATAATCTCTCTCTATCTCTCAGCTCTATCCTTTCCTTTTTTCTGTTTTCTTATTTGTCTGCTTACCACAAGAGAGCGCTGTTGCTCATGTTTGCGTGTCACTAATGTCCTAGCTGACGTGTCTCTGTACTGTACAGAGCCTGAGAACGACAACAAGGTCACGTTTGGATCTCTTTGAAGTCATGATCTCAGGATGTGGCTTTTAAAAAAAACGGAGTGAGTATCTGTGAGAGTCTGTGAGTGTTGAAGTATTGAGTATGCACCGCTCTACATGTCTGTTTTGCAAACTACATGGAATCCTGTAGCTTTTATAATCAAGTTCAATTAGGAGAGATTTGCACTCAAAGCTGACATTTGATTTGGAGTCTTCAAAGTCTTCAAACACTGTAGGAAATTTTCTTCTGGTATTCTGATTAGTAAACACAAAATATTGCGTGTCAGTTATTTCTGCCTGTTGAGCTCTTGTGAAGAGCAGACCTCAAGATTAAAATGGATGTATAAGCCACCCACAGGCTAATCAGTCAGCCACAGTGTAGTGTCACTTATTATTTCTAAGTTTGATAAAGCAGGCAGGGAGCAAAAGAGGAAGTCCAAGGTTTTTTTTTTTTTTTTTTTTTGCTGTGTCTCACTGCAGAAAAATTCTTGAGAATCAATACAATTCAGTCTTCTGTAACAACAGTTTCTGCATGATTAAACACACACATCATTATCATCATTATCATCACAGAATGGAGGCTCATTAAACACCTCGAGAGTTCATACGAATAAAAGAATTTAGGACAGAATGAATGTAAGAAAAAGAAACTGGGAGGAAGTTAGTGGGCAGAGGCACAAGAGAGCAAGTCCTCATGCTTGAACATCTCTCACAAATATTATATGTAATATAGTCTCTCTCTATAATGTATGAAGGATTCATTAACTTACAACCAGGGGCCCAAATAAAAGATCCAGCAGTGTACTTTTCTCCTGCCAACCAGAATCATTTCTGAGTCTTGCAAACCCAACACTGCATCTTTAGAAGGAGGCAAATGTATTTAATGACTAGGTGATAGGATGAACTGACCAGAAAATGATGAGAAAATGGTGAAAATCCCCAAATTATATTTTAGAAATGCATGAGATGTGAAATAATTACGTGAAATAAACATCAACTATCAAATTAAAAATCATAGATAACTTGACAGATAAATGATTTATCTCCTCATTTACCCCACTGTAGTCATGTGTGCTGCACTAAGATGAAATAAATGTTTTCATCCATCAAACTTTGAGAGCCTGTTGATTGATTTGCTTCATTGGCTGCAGGCTTGACTGATTTCTGCAAACTGTGCACAGTTTGAGATTTCACAGAGAGATAAAGCTATCATTCTGCACCTAAAAACAGGAGATAAGTACTTGCCCGTCCTCACCAGAAAAACCGCCATATATTTTTATGATGACCCATATTTATATTTTGACCTATTGAGTCATTTAGGTATGAGGGTGTGTTGCCACCCTCATACCTAAATGACTTAATTCACAACCATTCAGCAGACTTCACTCAGAAATGATGAACAGTCAAATTGTTCATAGAAGGCTCAATAATTTAAATGTCAGTTTGTTGTTTGTGATGCAGTGAAAAAAATTCTTCTCTTCAGGTGATCTTTTTTTTGGTTTAGGCGTTCTAATTATCTCTACAATCTAAAGTACACACTGGAGTTTGTGTGAGGCCTCTCCTTTCAAACAGTGACCAGGCTAACTGAAGGGTATTTCCAGTTCATAGAAACTGTCTAACTTTTAATAAAGTTTTAACAAATTTAATTTCCTGACCTGATGACGGTGGTAGATGAAAAGTGAATTACCTAATTTTTTTTTTATCCTGTGTTGAACAGGAATGCCAATCCAAAATTTCATGGAAATATATTCAAGACTTGCCGTGGTGGACTGACCAACCCACAACCATCAGACTGGCATTGCCTTCTCCTGAGCCACGCCGATAACGACTTCAACGATTTATGGATGATCAGAATAGATGCCAGCTAATTTTCTCCCAGTCAATTTGTTGATCACTCAGACAGCTGATCTGTTAGCATATTCCCTGAGAAAAAACTTCAAATTGATCATAAACTTGAGTATTCAGAGTGTATTTTCAATTGTTTTTTATTGAAGCCGACAACTGCGTAAAAATGTGAGACAGAAATTTACGGCATTTGAATAAAAATTTTTACTTGCGCTACTGTTAATGCACAACACTCGTCAGAAAGAGAAATACTGACGCAGAATGTGTACTGCTCAGGAAATCAACATGACCTCATCTTGTCATCAGTTTCCTTTGTTATCAGCGCGCAAAAGATTCTGTGAGCCTGTGTGTGACACATACATGTTTTTAGTTGGAACTTTAATCAGCAACAAAAGGAATTTATTGCACATGCAGTGTAGAAAGGATTTTTTGTTCCAAATCATGACTCGCTAGTAAATATTCTGGTTGCAACTCAGCATAAAAAACAGCTAACAAAAAGTAAATCTGCAGGCTAGTATGTTGATGGGTGTAGACCTAGCAAGATGTACAGGTCTGTTATTCCTGACAGCACGTTTAATTAATGTTGTGATTCTACACATAACGCTAGGATTGCAGTAACAACTGCTGTTTTAGCAGCACACCATGTGAACCATCTGAAATTGTGCCTCCTCTCTTCTATGCAGCAGTGGTGGGCCTCTTTCTCTTGTAAGTGAAATTATTGTGGTTAAAGTTAGTCATACATATTTTGTGCTTGTTCAAACACAAAATATGTATAAATACTTCAAGCACCTACATTCTACATGTAAGTGCTTGAAGTGCAAACCACTCCACCGTTTCACAGCGCGGTGACTATTAGGCTTACTTACTTCCTGTATTTGTGCAGTTTGATTATACCACCAGCTATGACATGTAAGGTGCACGGCCTCAAGAGCAATTTTATAAACTGCATCTTAAAAGCCTTAAATTATTGACATCTTTACGATGATTTGTGCAATCTGTGCAAAACATCAAAAACAGACTTTGTTCAGCTTCAAAATGTGTTGTCACAGTTTCTGTTTTGCATCAAAAGTCCAGACCATACTTCAAAGATAAAAAATATCTTCAAGGCAGTAAACAGATTGGCATTGTAACCCCTGTGCTGTGCAACAACGCCATGTCGAGACAAGGGGCAGCTTTAAAACAGTCACAATTTTTGGAAAGCACAGGCAGAAGTGTTCAACAGCCACTTTGTGCTTGAGTCTGATATGATACCCATACCTTTGAAAGCTCTTTAGAGTTCTGTAGTATTGTTGTAATGACCGAGGTCCAATAACAGCTGCCTTGAAAATAAGGTACTGTTGTCCTAAACAAACCACCATGAGGAGGATCTGTTAGCGCAATACCCAGATGTCTCATACACAGTCCCACGTACACATCCTCAATGTAAACAGCTTTAACATGTGCAGATGCCTCCAGAATCTTCTTGGGTAAATCCATTGAGAACACATAGCCCATTCCCAGGGCATACGGTGGGTACCTTGACTCGGAGAAGGCAGAAACAGGCATAAACCACTTTGAATTATGGTCTCGAAGGACAGGAGCACCCCTTGTCACCATTCCTGTCATGTAGAGACTTTGAGGGGCTATCAAAAGCATGTTAACGAGGTTGTGCACATTCAGGAACATGTCCGAGTCGACCTTCATGGCGTAGGAGGTATTGGGGCAGTGGGAGGCAAGCCATTCAAACATGAGCATGGTTTTAATGGTGAGGTTATTGTAGCTGTCCGAGAAGTTACTCTGGAGAATGTCATGATGTCTCTGGCTTTCCTGTAACACCTACAGAAAGGGAACCAGGAGAGGGGATTTAGAGCAGTAGTTTTGGCCATGTAGCAGCAGCAGAAACAAACTGGCAAACAGTTACCTATTTAGTTATGTTTCTGGTGACTTGATGAACCTAACTCCACTATTCACTCTCCTTGGAGCTGGTCTGCTCTCTACTGAGGGAAATAGTTGGCCTATTAACACAAAATGCTCCTGTTTGTTCACCATCTAGTCGCTAACTTTGCCATGTGGTGCTGAGCAGGTACTGTGCCCGGGGTTTATCAGAGCCTTTTCACTGAAAACAAACAGGGCTGTTGAGGGTGGTGAGACTGAACAAAACTCACTGGCTGGAAAACCCAAACAAAACTGAAAGATGCTAAAAAGCTCTGCAGGGGTGAGGGGAATTACAGTGCTGGGTGATAATCCGACTTCCACGTGACATGTCATCATTTGGTCCATTGTTAAGATAAAAATGTCGATTTGTGTAGCTTTAATGTCTGAATGCTTAAAGTTCTTCCTTATTGTGACACAGCATACACAGATTGTGCGTTTTGCTCGGCTGCAGTTATAACCTGACATCTCAACCTTCTTTCCTTTCTCTGCTCTGATTACCTTGTGAGTTTCATATTATCTGAAGCATCTGCTGTAGCACATTCGTGTTGGCCTATTTATTTTGCAAACAGCAAAAAAAGAAATGAATCTGGATTCTCTCTCTCTCTCTCTCTCTCTCTCTCTCTCTCTCTCTATATATATATATATATATATATATATATATGTTTTGATGATTGAAAGAGATGGTGAAAGAGAATTAAGTAATTTCAAAAGTAAAACAACTCACTTGCTCCTTAAAGGGCTCCGTCCCTCCCTCCTCTTTTGACTGTCCCAACAGGAAGTAGCAGCTGACCACTTGGCCCAGCACTATCATTTCTTTGCCCCATGTGTTGCGGATTGTGTCACGTGCCTCTCTGTTGTGGGGTGCAACTGGGATCATCAGAACCAAGAATGGGCTTTCTTGCTGACATCTATCGGGTTCGTCCAATGTGAAATGGTAGTCGTTTGGGTATGCCACAATGTACTCTGATGCTGAAGGGTCATCTGATGCAGTCTGCAATCTCACCAGCACAGGATTTATCTTTTTTTTGTCTGCACTCAAATATGAGTTTCCCATCTAAAGGCCAAACACAAAAATGAGACTTTATTGCCAGAAATGGAATATAATATTCCTAATAATGTTACTGTCATTAGTGTATCTTCACCTGAACATAAGAATTGTGTGAGCTCTTTATATCTACAGAGGAAGCAGGGCCTCTTTTCACTCTCAGTCTGCCATTTTGCACTTCCATGTGTCTACAGTAGCCCAGAATGGACAACTGCAACTTCCCCTCTAGCTGCCACTTTATCTCACACATCTTGAAGGAAAAAAAAAAAAAAACTGCCATGCTTTATTTGCATACATTTGACTGTCGGGCTGTCTGTGGAGTCTGCTAACCCGAAACAGCCAATAATAGCCAAATCTGCACTGACTGTACAGATGTTAGATTTAGCTAGCATTAATCCAGCTGTTGATGGTCTTTAAATACTTCCAAACTGGTGGCTTGTTAAAGCATAACGTGGTGTTTCCTATTTGTGCATGTGTGAAACACACAATATCTGGTCCATATAGAATTAACGGGCATCTTTGATGGAGACATGCTGAGTAATGATTATAAAGTAATGAGTGATTTAATGTATCGTCATTGTAATTCACACATCCAAAAGTAAAATATATGCCCATTCACAGCCTCTTGTGTCCTTCAAATAACTCTTGTAAAATTTGTAATGCACTCTGTGTGAACACACAATTGAGAAAATTTATTATATTAGCACTTTAGTACACCAAAAAGTTAATAGTATTCATGTATGATTAACTAATTACAAATCTCATTTAACTGGCTCAGTTTTAAAGAGTTGAAATTGGACAGCTCAATATTAAAAATATAAAAATTGAAAAATGCAGCCGCATTATGTGTGTGGATTTTTCTTTACCATAGACATTTTGATAGCTCCATTTATTGGCCTCCATGTCTGCGTGATCGTTCAAGATCACATACTTACATACTTACACTGCTAACTGGAGTAGTTGTTATATTGTTGTCATACTGGCTTGACCACGAGTTTGTTGTCCAAAAGTTCAAAGGCCACAGCAGTTGAGGGCTTGGATTGTAGGACATTAACATTAAAATTCCCATAACGAGGAAGAGCAAAAAACAGAACCACCGTTGAGCTCTTGTCCAAGGAGTCTTTTCACTGCCAAAACAAAAGTCAAAATGGACATCTTGAACGGCCCTTCTGCACACCAGAAGCACTTAACTATCCATTACTGGATTGGAATCAGAAAGCACTTTGCTAATATTGCCTCTTCCTTGCCCAGTAATGTAGCTCCTGTTGAGGTGTGATTAATTTGTACCTGTTTAGAGCAAAGGAAGGATTCTCTATTAAGATCTGCATCTACCAAAAACCAACACAGCCATGAAGCGTGCTTGACTGTGCAAGCACTAAAGCGTGTGGAAACCACTGGGATGTGTGTTCATGCATTCTGCACAGGCCTATTGATATGTAGCCTATTATACTGAGCATGTTTTACAAGCTTCTCTGTGGACTGTGAACATATTCTCTTCATGATGTACCCTTTGTGGCACACATACAGCAGTCAATCAAGAAGCTCAAAACCACAGAACTGACAGGCTCTCAGCATTTAGCCACAGATGGAAACAGACACTGAAAGCATACTCAAAAAACTTTTTGCAAAAGGACGCAAACCTTGCCCAAACCTCTGTGTTTTAAAATGTCTACACATTTCCTTTTCATTCTGTCGTGAGCAGTAACGTATGAAAAGGGATCCTATATTTACAGTGAAACTGTGGAAGACGCAGCATCATTTCACAAGTATGACTCAAATTGTTCCTCTTTTTCTTTTTTCTTTTTTTTTTTCATTTCAAAATACATATTTCAGTTTGGATAATTGAACACTACAGAATACGTTTTCCTGTCACATGACTCTTGCCAGCATGTTGGTTAAGGTCCACTAAATTTGTGGTGAGTATTTCAGTCAAACACTTCATACACTATGTAAAGTAGTGTTGAAGTTAGAGTTCCTTTAAGGTCAGAAATGGAGTTTATATGGTTTACATTGGCTGCAGCGTGCACACAGTACTGGCTTTCATCTCCTAATTGTTGGATGTTAACACTAATCTCAACATTAGCGGTGCAACTGTTAACTACTGTGCCTTTTCACTTTACATCAAAAGCCGACTGTAACACTGATCTCAGTGAAAAAACTCAGAGACAGTAGCAACTGCATGTTTTAGAGACCTTGTTTCTATCATTACTGTGTATTGTTGGAGAGTTTAGATGACACTATTCCCATGTTGGAAATTTAGATATTGCACTGTATGGAAAATTTGTCATTATATTAAAAAAAAAAAAAAAAGAAAAAAAAAAAGGTTGTATTGATATTACAGTATTATGAACGACAAAATCACATTTTCCTTTCTGTTGAATACTCAAACATTGCAACCACATAGTCAGACACATTTATACACTGCCAATAAAGACATTAGCTCTGATGTTTGCAGTCTCAACTATAATCAATTTGTTCAAGCCATTTTAATGATTGCCATACAGATTTCTCATAAAAGCTTTCACTTTTACAACCCACACTGAGCTTTGGACTGAAGTGGATGATCCCTTCAAGTCAATACATTTTGCAGAATCAAAATCTAGACTTACCATGAAACAGGGCTCTCCAGCATTTTTGGAAGGCAGAGAATGATTTCCAAGCCGACTGTCGTGGAAGCTACAGCAGGCTCACAGACAGTCAACAGGTAAAAATGAGGATGTTGCCGTTGTCTGACTGCGACTGCATTGTGGTTTGTGGTAGAGTGTATCAGACGTGTACACCAGGCCTCCTTGTGAGCAGACAGCAGACCGCTGTGAAAAAATACATGTGAAGACACGAGCTGATCAGCTGTGCAACATCTAAATGCAAATGCTGATACTGGATAATCCTTATATTAACTTTTGAAGAGCCTGAAGGCGCTTTAAGTGGAAATATAATCAACTTGACTCAACGTGCACTCAAAGCTTTGAGTCATTATTGCAACACCGTTACATTTACCAGAACTCACTCCTCCGTCTCCTTCTCCTGTTTGAACTCTTTCTCTCTTCAGATTTTAATATTTGCACTTCATACATGGTTTCATACAAGGTTGACTGATTTTTTTCTGCCGCTGCATTTACAACTCAACTTTTGATGTGCATTGATGCTGCCCTCAAAGCTTCATTCGGTGATTTCTTTAGTACATACATAATATCATGAAATAAAGTAATGAATAGTAGCTTTAAATGAATCAGTTCTATTAGCCTTGCTTTAGCACAGGTGGACAAATCTTTTAAAGATTCTCCTCCTGCAGCTAAGTTTGACTAAATTATGAGAAACCGTGAGAAGCTGTATGATTCTCAATCAATCACGATTCAAAAGATGTGTGTAGACAAAAATATCTGGAATGAGTAAACTTTTTTACTGCATGGGAAGTTATTGACTCGATAGCCTGGTGTTAGTCTGTTTACTGAAAATAGGATAGGATGCAGTTCTTAATTTTGAATGCTGGTGGTAGGGTTCCACATTTTCCTGTTTTTGGAGGTTATTTTCATCGTAATGTTTTTTTTGTTTTTTTGTTTTTTTTTTCCACTTTCTATCTGCACAAAAAAATCATACAAATATGTGATCTGTGACAACTGGGTGATATGGGTCTATTTCCTAAGAAGTATGGTGTTACTGATAAAGCAAAACGAGGTCAGCTTAGATTTTCCTCAAAAAATGTTTGATAAACGCAGATACTTTTTCAGTTAAGTTTCCCAGTAACTTCCACTGTGTGTGGTTTATGAGTAATATATTAATGGTTTACTGGCAGTAAAGCAACATAAAATTTGCTTGAGAGTTACCGTCACAGTCTTTCTGAAGCTTCTATGCAACATCCTTGCAATCTCCAGTGTATCAGGGACTTTTTATCTGAGCATGTCATCGTGAACATCTTGTTCTGCTTGGTCAACATCTTGATAATAATATTTCCCAATTTAAAAAATATGGAAATAAGGTCATGTGAATCATTTCACCCTTATTGTCACTTCCATCATCGTAGTTTGATAGCAGGTACGGTATTTTTTGTATTTTTGTTTAATATACGTACACTAAGCTTTCAAAAGAGAAGTAAATAGTATAAATTGTAATTTTGAATAATTATGGAATTCTGGAGGAGGAGCACCAACTGCCTCTCCTAGAAATTTTTATATCCTACTAGTTTGCACCAGCAAATGTTTTAAAAATATATATAAAATGCCACCTGTGTTTAATTTTGGAGCCCTAATAAGACATTCCAAAATTTTATATTTAACACAATTATAAAATGCTCTTTGTGAAGGTGTCTGTTTAGGAGCAAAATTTTTTTCTGGCAATATCTGCCCTTGTACTACAATATCTGATTTTAGTAATAATGAACGTATTTAGCCACGCTAGCAGCATGGCTTTAAGGATGGCAATGTCGGACTGCCAGTCGGTCCAGACTGAAATATCTTAACTACTGGATGGATTGTGATTACATTTTGTAGAGACATTTATGGTCCCCAGATGATGAACTTTGGTGATCCCCTGATTTTTCCTATCGTGCCCTGATTAGGTCATAGCTTCAGTATGTCCAGTACTTCGGTTTATGACCAAATACCTGCTAAAGTAATAACATTTCCATCAGCATGAGCTGTTATTTGTGTTTTGTGCTAATGAACAAATGTTAGCATGCTAACACGTTAAACTGTTAACATGTTGACATTATCTCTACTAAACACCAGCATGTAAGCATGTCATTTTATCAGTTTGTATTTATTCCAAAGTACGGCCTCAGGGCTGCTTGCATTGCTGCAAACTCAGTAAAGGTTGGGGAAACATGGTGGTATTGGTTTTATCATGGAAAAACATAAAATTGACTTGATCTATGAGACAAGATGTGTTTTCTGCAATCCACAATCTTTTCCTGAACTTACCCAAAGTGCTTTTGTTCCCTAAACCTAAACACATGCAGGACTCACACCGTGAACCTCTGTCACCAACATCAAGGTCCAATGTTTCCCTCAGTGTAAAAAAAATAGATCATTTAACATAATCCAGGCAGCAATTACATTTTCGAACAAAGAGTAATTGGCTAAACAACTGAAAAGTGTACAAACATAATTTTTCAGAGACAGGGTTAATTACCTGCAGCACATTAACATAAAAAGCAGCAAAAGAGACAGTGCCTGTCAACTGTTCTGTGGTTCTCAGCAAACCTTAGCAAGTCAGCAAATACTGCAGGGATAACTGAAAAACATAACAATGCCCATTTCTTAATGCACCTGAAATAGGGCCATTTGAAAAGACATAGTTTGAACCAAATCATGCATTCATACCATTGTGTTCATCTACACCCGCAGAAAGAAAAGGACATCTTAAAAAAACAGATGAATGCCCCTTGGTTTTTGTCTCCCTACAATCCCAACTCTGCATACAGCCACCAAGCATGGGCCACCCTTACATATTGGACACAAACTCATACAGGCCCCAGAACCAACCATCTCTTCCCTTCCATGCAATTGGTAGTTCCTTGCCAAATTTCCTCCTTCTGTCTCTTTTCTTCTATTCAGAAAATTTACCACGTGGTTTTTCATTTAAATCATCATTTTTATAAGTGCAGCATTTTCTCTGATTGTTCAGTATTTACCTTGCTGGTGGTAAAACATTACATGAGGGAGGTGTAGCACAAAGTACAGTTCTTTTCAGGGTACAATACTCTGAGTGAGCACACTTATAAATGTGCTTTGTGATGTGTATGCATTGTCTTCTGGTGATTTTGTGTGGTCATTGCAGAGCCAGACTGCTGACCATTGGTCTAGTTTATTCTGTCCAATGACTGTGCTGAGGGATTAATTATGAATATAAACTGAAACTGCTGATGGCTTTGAAACTAAAGCAGAACAGAAACTGATCGACCACAATCTAAATTTACTGTTGTATATGAGAAGGTACACTACAAGCTAATGCTGTATCACATCTGTGAGACCATGAACTTTTGAACTCCACCACCTTGATGAATTCTGTGCAACCAGGAAACTGGGGTAAACCATGTTGGCACCAAAATTTCATGTAAATCATTTGGAAGTGGAAGTGGTGGAAAGACTCAGATATTTACATTCTTAAAGCCATTTAGTGTGGCTAAACACAAAAGAATGCTGTTGACAATATTCCAGTGCACCAGACTTGTTTTCAAGAACAAAGCTCTATTTCTTATGAGGTAATGAGAATAAAGAAAAGAATATTGAAATAAAAATTTTGCTTCTATGTATTCTTCTTCTAAAGTTTCAAATATATTCACTGGGTAGTTAAATAGTTATATGGAGTTGTGTGACAGTTATGATGAACTACATGGGGAAATGATAAACTACTAAATGGTACTAAGTATGGTATACTAAGTGTATACACTGAAGTGTATTCCTTGGAAGGAGGGACTTGCTAAGTACATTAATAATAATTATCCAGTTTTCCAGTTAAACACAAGTTCAGAAATAACAATTTAAACTGGTATTTGCAAAAGTTAAAGGGAGCTGAATGCAAATTACACCATTGTCCTAAAGTTGTGACTCGTTCGGAACATTTTTATGAGTACAGTTACAATCTCAAGACAAGAACAAGAACAATAAAACAAACAAACAAAAACAGCTTTAAACTAATTACTTAATTTCAGAGAATGCTTACTTACCAAACAAATAATAGCATTATTATTAGCCGTATAATGCCATATTTGTCAGTACTGTGTTTCCTCAAATAAAAATCAGTTGCCAAATAAAAGCCAGGTCTTGTATAATGGCCAGGGGCATGGCTGACATGGACAAATAAAGGCTGGCTCTTTAATACAGACTTGGGGAATAAACAAGAGAGAATAAGGTCCCAGTGGTTGTTACATTACATGCATGTCAACTAAGTACAATGTATATTTCCATCACTTTGATTTAATAAATTCAACAATATAATCATACTATTTTCAACACCTTGTTGTTTTGGATTACTGACTTTAAGTATTATTGTCCAATTTCATTCTGTGTGGTTGTACATGTCTTAATGCTTCTGCCAAACTGTATTTTATAGTAATGTACAAACCCCACACTTTAGCAGTAGCTACATTTCAAGAGCTGTATGGGAACCTCACAAGTCAGTGAAACATTTCTGCAAATGTTTAACAGTAAAAGCCTTGATAAGAATTGAAGGGTTTCTGTCAATTGAAATGGTGAAATAAATGATGGCTGTGTTTGTATTAATAGTCTAATGCAGTCATGCAGTAATCTTAACAGGGCGAACAGAAGCGGATCAAAACACTGCTTCTTATTAAAATTTGACCTATTATACTTATCAAACAATGGGGAATTAGAAATAAAGGTCTGCCTCTAATACAAGCCTGCTTCAAATAAAGGCCTTTTACCAGCCACAGCTGAGGTAAATGAAGGCCCTGGTCACTATTTGTGGAAATAGGTATGTTTAACACAAAAATACTGCAGTTTATTAGGAAAGAGAAATGGTCAGAACATACAACTCCCTCCAAAACAACAAACTATAATTTCTGTTTGTGAAATAATTAAACTGGTGCGATACAGTGTGTTGATTAGTGAGTTTTGGAGGACCTGGTACATGGATTTTTGAGCTTTGGAGACAACAGGGTTAGCTGTTTCTGCTTTTAGTCTTTATGCCAAGTTAATATAGTTGCTGAAATATCAATTAAGTGTTGTTTTAACACAGCATTACTTTTCCAGTTTGCTGATGTATTTTCAGCACATTTTGTTTATTAGGCAACATACTGTGTAGTGTTGAATAAACACTGATTTGGTTTTCTAAGATTCCTTCTTAATGCCTAAATTTTAAATGTCCTCTTGAATTTGTTTCTGCTCAGTGAAGCCTCTGACAATCCCAGCTCAACATAGCTCAAATCCTGTTCAATTCACTGTACCTCACTTCAGTTCAGCTTAGAGTTATTAGGAAATCCAAATGACTGTGGAAGAAAAGGAAGTGGGCTGGGAGTCAGTAAGAAATGTTACAGAGGAGTGTGGGAGGAGCATGACACATGAGTAAGATGACAGTTAAAAGAAAGGATAAGGAAAAAGCTTGCAGAGAGTTAAAGTAAAAAACAAAATCAAAACAGACAAGGGGAAAGTGGTGAGGAGGCAGAGGAAAGAAGAAATAACTGTTGGGTCAGACGACAGGCATCAAAAATGTAGAAAACAACTCATATGATTTTTATTTGCTCTCAATTAAATTATTTCAACCAATATAGCCAAAGAATAGTCAAAGAAATCAGCAGAAATCAAAAGACAACCACTATACTATGTATATTGCCATTGAATATAACAACTCAAATAATTAATTATTGTATCAAACAATCTCAAATATCCAGAATTCATTGGTTCTAATAAGACAATGACAGTACCTTTGTGTAAATTCAAAACATTATTCACTTTGCTTAAATATTATGGTAATAATCTTGGTTTCTTAAAGCTCACAAAGAAGAATGTGGTCTAGTTCAGTTTGGAGTCCGACTTTGTATGCAGTGAAGCCCCCTTTGGCTGACTGGTAGTGGTTTCGATTCCAGAGTGAAAGGCCCAAAACATCAGTCTGTTAGCAGGGTTGTACTGCCATGAGCATCCATCCATCCATCCATCCATCCATCCATCCATCCATCCATCCATCCATCCATCCACTGATGAAAAGAGGGACAGAATGAAAGCAAAAACGGGCTCTGGGTTTCACACACTTAAATGAGGGTGTTTAACTGAAATTGTAGGAAACAAATCACTGTCATGTATAGGTCTATGCATAAGTTATGGAAGCTGTACAGAGATTATTGCAACAAACAAACATTAAAAACAAAGCTTGGCAAAAATTCTCATCAACCTTCTAAAAGGATATAACTCTTAAATAAAACAAAGGAAAATAAATAATACAAATGTTTTTGGAGGGACACCTCCGTTTTTTCCCTTTATCAGATTGTATCTTTATTTCATGGCTGGACAGAAAACAAATATACTGTATAAACATAAGATGTTTATTCTCCTCCATATTAAAGGAGGCTGCGAGAAATGATTGTGTCATTTACTCATTTATCTATGTTTATTTGATTATTTTTTTTTATCTAAATGGGTGGTCATGCAAATAGAAAAAGCCAAGTCCTTTATGCTTTTAGCTTGATGGTAAAAGTTGGTAGGTAACCTCTTGGCCAGTTCACCTCTTGATGAGTTGACTAGTTGCTGACTACTGGGTTACAAGGTGAAGAGCTGGCTGGTTTTCAGTCTCACGGTGCCTTTTAGTATCCTCCCAGCTCAAGAGGTAACTAGCCTTTTAGTCAGCTAGTTTACGACTAGCTATTTTTCCATATACACCAGCTAACCGTGCTTTCTCAGTAATTGAGTTTAGCAATTGCTTTACGCATCACTTCTTATCTTGCTGGAATCCATTTCTTGTAAGTCAACCATTTTAGCCTCTGAGAGCCAAACCAGGTACGCTGGCTAGCTAGCTAGCTAGCCAGGAATTATTTTTCAAGAGGTTGACTTGTTGTTTTAAGGTGGACTGGTATTCCAAACTCATTGCTTGAAGTCTGCCTTGATTACTGACAAGCCACCTAGTCAACAGGTAGATCAATATACTGAGAACTCGATCAACTGGCATTCTGATATTACGCTACTTTTGTTTTCCAGTTGACTGATATTTCCGTGCAGTTAAGAAGCAGACAAATCAACTGGTTTTCCGGGTACACGGCTGGTGTGAGAGCAGACTGCCATTACGAGACACTTGCTTTTTTTGTGCTCCGAGGTCCAACTTGGTAGCTTGTTTGACAAATGGAGTACCCAGTTCTGTCTGTGGACACCTACTCACAAGTATCCTGGACCTTTTCATTGACTTTTCCAGTTCGTTACATCCACATGTCCATACCTTTCTACAAACTCTTTGCACCAGTCAAATGAGCATGACCAGTTGTGTTGTATAATAGGGCTCCTTCCCAATGGTCGTGGCTATACATCTTACAATTTGTATCAGTCTGTAACCAGTTGGTAGGTCCAAAACCAGTGTGCAATCTGTTTTGTAATCTGAATCCGTCTGTCTGTAAGCAGTCTGCAACCAGTGTGCCAGTCCATTGTGAATCCCAGGCTTATACAGTCTTTAAGCTGTCCTTTGCTCACAGCATGGGATGAAGTGGCCCAAAACTAGTTTACAGGCAGTCCTTCTTGGAAAACGAGGCTGTACACAGTCCAAAAACCCAATGAAAACCAGTCGGCCAACCAGTCTAACCCATGTCCAAAGCCATTGTAAAAGCAGTCTGTAAACCAGTGTGTAATCCAGTACCAGTTGAGCAGTCCTTCTACCAGATGTCAGAGCTTAGTTCTCTGCTGGTGAGAGGTACGAAGGTGCTGTTCAGGTGGAGTTCTGGCTTCTTCCCAAGCGTACTGCTCTGAGGAACCTGGAAAAAAACACAACACAACAATGATAAGCAGGAATCTCCCCCACACAACAACTCCTAGCAAAAATTTAAAATTCAAAAGAGAAAACAGGGGCTCCATTCTATAGAATATACAGTACTATTGCATGCCAATAGTGTACCATGCCTCATGTATGACAGCTATTTCCCAGTGTCTTAAAATGAATTACTATTGTAGGTTGGTTAATATGAAAATACTATTCTCTTTCTACATTTTCTTTTATCCAAACAGACCTCTTGTTCCCCAGTGAACTGCTCTGAACCCCTGGGAAGAAAAGAGGGGTTTTATTTTTAACGTGTTTAAACTCTGAGAACATGCAAATAAACAACAGCATGGAAATTCAAGAAAAGGATACACTGTGTAGATGTTGGGTGCTAGAAACTAACAAGGAACTGAAACAAAACAAAACAACAAAAGTGGTCCTGTCTTTTCTCCCACCTGTCCATTCAACAGTGTCATAGGGATGTTGCAATAGACATGGCGTCCTCCTGGGCCCAGAGTGGAGAACTGCACGGTGGAGGGAGGTGGGAGGGGAGGCGACAGGGAGGAAGGCTGTGTGGGAAGCTGGAACTCATAGCTGCGGCAGAAATGCCTCATTTGGGCTGCTGTAGCAGTGTGACCGCCTCCCAGCGGCAAGGTCATTTGGTTGTAGTCGGGGATCTCTGTCGCCAAGGCAACCTGTGGTGAGAAAACAAACAACAAACAAAGTATTATTCCAAGTGGCAATTAAATCCAGAGTTGTCAATGCCAACATTCTGAAGACATTTTCAGAATTCCGTTACTTCCAGGATGAATGTAAAAAAACAAGCAACGGCAAAAACATGAATTCTGTAAATTGTCACAAATTAAAGTGGGACACCTCTTTTTCATCATTTCACCATCACTCACCTGAGATTCATTCCCAGTCAGTCCAGTATTTAAGCTGCTCTCCCACACACACTCAGTGCCAGATTGTTCTTTGCATTATGCAAGACTCTCCAGCAATAACTCTCCACAATAGTTCTGAGCGGGACATTGATCCGTACCCCGGCTTATTCTTCTCTGTCATGCCTAAGATCAAAGTTAGTGAAAGCGACAACTGTGTACTGGTGGTACTGCAATTGGGTCCAAAATTAACCTATTACAGTGCAATCTGGCCAGTCATGGACCCAGCACACTCCATCTCACCACAAAATTGCTTTGAGAGAGTGGAGGGAATCCTGATGGCATCTGCAGCAGCTCAAGAACAGAGGCTGGTCATGTTAGCTGCACAGATCCAGCGGCTATTGTTCGGACCCAACCAGTGTTTCCGGGATCACGTCCAGTCCAGTCACCAACCATTTCACCTCCTACTGTCTGTGAACCTTGGGTGGGGACTCCTGAACGCTACGCTGGAGATCCAGAGACCTGCAATGCCTTCCTGACTAACTGCTCCATTCTCTTCACTCTACAGCCCCACACCCTTGCCTCTGAGCAAGTCAAGGTAGCCTTCATCATCAGTCACCTGATGGGGAGGGCTCGCCTGTGGGGAACCACTGAGTGGGCACGCCAGCCTGTGGGGTCTTTCCAGTCCTTCACAGCGGAGCTCCGAAAGGTGTTCAGACTGGGATCAAAAGGAGCCATTGCTGCTCAGGGCCTTCTGAACCTGCACCAGGGAGAACAGACACTGGTGGACTACTCCACCAAGGCTCGTCAGAGTGAGTGGAACTCAGCTGTCCTTTGTGATGCCTTTTTGAATTGGCTGGCTAAGTATATTAAAGATGACGTGATTTCTTTCTTTCTTCGTGGGTAAGAAAGATGGTACACTGAGGCCTTGTATTGACTACAGGGGTCTCAATGACATCATGATCAAGAACTGCTCCCCACTTCCCCATATCTCTTCTGCCTTGGAGCTTCTTCAGGGGGCCACCATCTTCATGAAGCTAGACCTCTGCAACGCCTACCACCTGGTTCACATCCAGGAGGGGGACGAGTGTTCTTTGCATTATGCAAGACTCTCCAGCATTCATTATCGGACTGATCTTTCGTTACAGGGTAAATACCTCTGCCTTCTGTATCTACGCATTTTGCCTTACACTTCATGAATCTCTGCCTGCTTGTGACTGTTGAATGTTTAGTTTGCCAAACATATCCAGAGACTCTCAGTAGTTCTGAACAGAACATCAATCTTGCCACATCTTGTACTTTGAGACAATAGTTCTGAAAGGGACTTTGATCCATACTACGGCTTAAAGTCAGAGAAACTGAAATGACATGATTTTGGATAAAAAAAACCCCTGATGCACACATATCTTTAAACAAATCAATCAAAAATACCACGCCATCAATTTGAAGTAAAACAGGTGAAATGGCTGACCTGATGATGCCCATGCCGATTCTCATTAGGGGGTGCCAGTGAAGCAGAAGTGGTCGTCATGGCAATGGTGGAGACAGTGGTCTGTAGGTCACCAAAGAGGCCCTGTTCACCAGAGTCCATCACCTGTCCCCACAGAAGCACAATTATATAGCTTTCACTGTGCAGCTTCATACAAATGTTTGATTTGTCAAGATTTTATCATATTGTAGCAATTACCACAGTGATGGGAAAAGTATCAGAATACATATATTAAAAGATAAGACAAATGATGGCCGATGTTTCTTATTCTCTTACTATTCTATTGTCCTTGTGGCCATTGTCATACTGTATATCTTAAAGTTTCGTGTCATTGAGCTCCTTATTTTTCAAAAGCGATGAGAAACCCATCAGTGGTCCACACTATTAGACAGGGTGACACACTCCTTCAGAAAATCATACATATACAACTGCTGTAAATACTCATGAGATCACCAAATGTGTATTAATCCACATCTCAAAATAGTCCCCAACAAAGGCATGCTATTTATGAGTAACATCTGATAAAAACTACAATGCCCAACATTTTATCGTAAAAAAAAGAATGTATTTCTAGAAGGAAAAGCATAGTATGTAGTCACATAGATTAAAGCAGTCCATAAACGGTTGGAGATGTTGGTGTTGGTGAAGGGTCAGACACACCGGATTGTCATTCAGCGTACACTGCTGCAACATTACTCTGATGGCTTGAATTCTTTGGCTTTCAAGAAGTTAGGAGGTGTGTTTCTTGGCCCATAAACTGAAGAATCATTTAACCTCTTCTTTGTTTCATTGTGTAATATCAGGCTTTCCAAGCATGAATAACTGCAGACCATAAGATGTTGATGTCGATCCATTTAAACTCACAAAGGCCTGAAAATTGGGGTTGTTCGATATGTGGTGTTTTTTTGGCTTTGAAAATAACTGTTCTCAGCTGGACCAATGAATAGAACTATAGGAGCAAACATTACATTAAGTTTGACTGAGCTGTTTCATACACAAAGAATATAAACATGCTTCAGTTGGAATTCTTTCATTGTTGTATAATCACACAGGAATAAAAATCACAACTTGACACAAGTCAAATAAGAGCCCCCTACCCCTAACAAAGTGGCACTTGATAACACTCTCATTATAATCCAATTTCTACAACATGAATTGTAAAGACACCAAAGGACATTCAGATGATATTTTCCCATCCGTTGCACTTATATAGTTCACTCTGTATTTGTTTCTCCATAATTATTCTTCAGTACCAAGCAGCATGACAACTTCTCTTGCTAATCAGGGCACACACCACCTGAGGTGTTAACACATGGCAAACATGGCACATTTTTCCCCATTGTGATTCCAATTTTCATACATTACCTGTCTTTATCAAGGCCATCTGGTTGTTGTGAATATATGCACCCCAGGGGAACATACGTAAACATGCAGACTAAATTTCCACTGCATTTTTTTTCGAAGCTCCCGGACACGCAAAGGAAATAGTGTTTTTTTGCCTTTTCACCTGTAGCCATACATGATATGTATAATTAATGAGTAGAAGGAAGGGTACATATTTTTTTAGACGTGCAAATTCATCTGTTTTTAAAACTACTTAATGTCAGAAAATTTAAATTGCACTTTCCTACTGTAGCACTTCTTTTGGTCTTTAATGTAAAGATTTGTGGTTTTGCTCTTACAGACAGTCTCTGTTTGTACATGATAGTTAAAAAACTGCAAAACAATAAAGAAAAGCTAATTTTGGACTTTTATTCATACCTGCCGTCTGGACAACGTCTCTCTGCGTTTAGCAGGCATCTCGTATACCACCTGTTTCCAGAACTTAGATGACAGCTCATTGCTCTTAGGACCCCTCCACTTGATGATTGATAAAACCTGTGGAGAAGAAAGATTTTTTAAATTATCCTATTGATTTAGTCTCCTGCTGTCTAATGACACTGTTCAGATCGCACCCTTCTCCCCCTCCCTCCCTGTATTCATCCGTCTCTCTGTGTACCTTGATTGTATGTTTAAGTGCTTCCACCTCTTGGTAGTTGATGACATTCTTCAGGTCTGCACACTCTATCATGATCACCTGGATACACAGAAACAAACAGGCAGAGGTGTTTGAAAAGGGAGAAATACAAGAAGTACTTCACACCGTCTTTCAGGATGTAATAAAGTAATTGAGCCAGAACAGTTGATGACATGTCTGCTTATCTCTCAAATTGTTGTATTTCCTTTGTACTCCCCAAATCATACCTTGATCTCCCCAGTAACCAGCATGGAGTGGAGACGTGTCTCTATCTGGAAGATGCTCCATCCTCTTTTGGCGACAAACTCCGGAGTCAAAACAATGATCAGACGCCTGCTCTGATCCACGCTACGAGCCAAGTCCTCAATGTAGGCTGGGAGAGACAGACATGGAGACAAAGTGAAAGCTAAAAAGAGAAGGAGAGTTAGAGAGAGGTGTCGTTTAGAATGAAATGAAGATCAAAATATGGTTGGCGTCTTGCAATTTACTACATAACACAACAGAAACAGTTCAATCCAGAATCTGTGGACACTGAATATGTACCAGTTTTTGTTAAAAAAGCTAAGAGGGAAAAACCAGTTGGGCTTTGTCTATACAGAACAAATAAGCTCTAAAGCTCAACATGTCATGTCTCATTTGTTTAACCTGTGCATAAAGAATAATGTGGTGAAACTGAGAGTTACATGCTGTAACCATTTCCCAGCAAACAACAGCTGGGTGCAGTGGACTGTACAGCTTCCTGAAGTGTCATCACGGTGACGGTACAAAGTTTGTCACTGTGTGTAAATTAGGCAGCTTTAGCGTTGTTGCTAGGTGAATTCCAGTTTTTTTTTTTTTTTTTTTTTTGCTAAGAGGTACACAGTATGTCTCAAAATGTTGAACTATTTCTTAAACATCTGTTTCGTCCAAAAAAAAATAATAATTTAATGTGTAATGTAATTTTCTGTGATGCACTCAATGCACTTAAATCTGTTGAAGAAATTAACACATCTGAAATAAATTCGTAGGCCTAATATTTGAGCAGCTTTGCTGGGTGTTTTTTTTAGAGAAATAGCTCAACATTTAAGGAAATATGGGGGTTCATAATAATTAGTAAGTATTAGAGGTGCTTGTAGGTGTATTTAGGAATTTTGCTGAGAGCCAGGGAAGCTTTTTCCCTGTGTTTCAAATCTGTATGCTACGCTAGGCTAATCACCTCAGATATGATACAGTATGAAAGTGGAATTGATTTCTTCATCTGACTTGGACAGAAAGCAACAAAATCTATTTGTCACAATGGTGAACTGTGCATGAGTCAAAAATAACGATCAAATCTAGAATTAGAGAGAAGTCTTTTTGTCATTGTGAAACAAAAGCTTCAAAAGGAAGATGCAGAGAGAACTTAGTACATAGAACATTAGCAAGCAGGGAAACCTCCCTTCATAGTATCTGGCTTCTTTTTGCTGGTGGCATCCTTCAACTCATTTTGTTCAGAGATGACTGGAGTGAGTGACAGGAGTATACAGTAGAGTGACAGAAATGCTTGTGCAAGAGTTTTGGCCCCGACACCGATCAGTGAAGTCAGCTCTTAAGTGGAGATCAGAGTTGTGCTGATACACCACCATCAGCTTTTACTTATAACTTGGGGAGGAAAGTGTGAACTTGGGGAGGTGATGAGATGTGAAAAGTGCGTCCATTACATCTGCACATCTATCTTATATTACATATATGTTTTACTGTGTTATATATTTTCTACAGTGCAACAGTATCCTTCTAAAGGGAATATTATCTTCATACTCTTTTGTATATAATGTACATATATATGGTTGATTTTATTTTGTATCCTTTCTCTTTGTCTATTTGTTCTTTTTCTGTGTCTTCTTCTTTTCTTGCTGCCTGTAACAAAGAAATTTCCCCAATGTGGGAATCTTATCTTGACTTAAATCTGAGGTAGAGCTATTGTATGTGTCAATATATGAGTCAATACACAGCAGAGTCCAAACGCTGCTTCAAAAGCTTATTTTTCATCCTCACTGTGGTGTTGTTGCTTCACACAGAGCCCAGTGGAAACATATCTTCCCAAATGCTCCTGTTGCCAATTAGTGACATTCTGATTTTTTTTTTTTAATTTTTTTGTTGAACGTGCGTCACTGAAATTGCTCATTATTTCTCAAATTTGTAGTTACTGAAAATGGATGAAATGTTCTGTGAACAGTCTCTCTCTCTTTGTCTCTCTCCTCCACCATCTCCTCACTTGCTAACTAAATTAATGACAGAGACTCTCCAGCAACACATTGCAATTTCACGCTCAATTTGAGGGGCACAAATAATACAGAACATCCCAAAATTCACTCCCTTTCCTTCTTTCTTTGTCTGGTTTAATTTAACATCTGTCTCTTATCTTTCACTCCCTTTTCCTCACATTTAACCTCCTCTTTTCTCTGCTGCCCTTCACTTCCTCTTCCCGCTCTCTCCTTTTGAGGATTATGTAAATCAATTAATGAAATAACACAAACCAATGACCCCGTCCCCACCTCTTTCTGTCCCCGTTATTTATTTCTCGCTCTCTTGTTAATTTCAGAGGGCTAATGGAGTGGATAATTGAATGGTGTATTTTAGGTCGCATCGCCGTGTTGCTCTGTCAGTGGCTTTGGTAAGCACTGAAAAGGCACCTCTCTTTGTCTCTGATTCACTCGTTCAGTGTGTTTTTCACACTGCGTACCCTTTAGTTTGTATGCAGCTTAGACAGAGTTGTGGGTGTAGTTATGCACGGTGGCCATTTGTTTTTTGGATGTTTTCAGGGCACGGAGAGGAAGCCTAATTTTGGGAGGAAATATGGCTTTCTCTGCTGTTTTCAGAGGGCGGTGTTGGCTCTGTTTGTCTTGAGTGTGGCAGACTATGTAGAGCATGGAAATTCATTATGAGCCATATTTAAATACAAAAGTATTTTAGGAGAAAATGTTAAACAACGCACAGAACACACATTTGTTTGTTACTTCCTAGCCGGATGGCAGTTATTTTAGCGACTACATTCTGTTTTAGGAAGTTTTTTTGGGCAAATGAAATGTGATTTTGGTAACAAAATGCTCACACATAGGGGATAATGACTCAATATTTTATTTCATGCATTAGTTTGATATTTCAGTTGAACTAACCTGGTGCCTGAGATGTGTTTTACATTGTTTTTAAATCAATGTGAGGATATATTACATATTCAGTCGCCTGAAGTGCACAGTCATGTTGTCTGGTGTTTCCTTTCTCTTAGTTGTAAGTTACAGATTAGCTGTCATTTCCGTGCATGTGTGTGTGCGCAGTGAAGGAAGTAATTGTTACAATACAATACAGTCATGAAATACCAAATAAAACAGATTGATTTGTCTGACTTTAAAATGGCATCAACTGACTTTTTGGCCACTTGGGGGGCAGTGGAACAAACACAGCACTGACATATTGTCACCTTATGAAGTGTTAGCATGCAGCTGCCTCTATACATGTCCAGCAGACAGAGCAACATTAGCATTCCTTTGGAGTTGTGGTGATTGTGAATCAAATATTTAATCTCTTGTTAGCTCTGTTTCACCTCCTGAAGGACATATCTAGCTCTTTATCTATTTGACATTTCCACGAGGGAGTACCATGACTGAGTGGAAAAACACAAATGTTGGTGAGAAATAGTGGAAGTGCGTCATCAGCTAGTGAGTAGCTGCTGTGCTGTCATAAAATTATCCCTGGGCGTAACGGCAGCAATATGCTTGTCATTACTGATACCAGACCGAACGTTAAAGTAGCCTGTTTGATGCAGCCAACACAGCCGAGCCCACTCTTTGTAGAATAATTAACTTAATAATAACAACTTAATATTAACGTGCCAGTTTTCTTTCTTCTCTTTTTATTTGGTACACGAGACTGCAGCATCACACACAACGCTTCTATCAGTTTGATTGACAGCTGCTTCACCGTACACATTTAATGCTTGCGTAAGAATGCGCATGTACATTTGGGAAAAAATTAAATGTGTTTATGTGATAACCAGTTGTATGAAACAGATGAACCTCACAAGATTTTCAGTCTCAATGCTGCATTCACCATCCCTGCAGCTAGCAAGGCCAGATATGACCTTAACAATGATGGATGCGTGTGTGAGTGTGTGTGTGTGTGTGTGTGTGTGTGTGTGTCCTGAGAATTCTGACAAATCGGTATATTATATCACATCTACCTTCTTCCTTCATATTCTGCATGCACAGCCACAGTTTCTTGCAAAAGCGTCTGGATTTTTGGAGAGTATTTACATTTGGATTGTGAGCATCTGTGGGCAACAGTTTCACAGATAAAAATGTTGCCACTGTCCAGTGAAAACTATCCTCAATATGTTTTAGTATATCAGTAAAACAAAGGGAGGTAGACAGATTGATGATGTGTGAGTTAGGTTTCTCCCCTTTCGTGTGTGTCAGTGACAGAATTGTGTGTAGGTGTGTGAGTATGTGTGTTAGGTCAGAGCCTTGACAGATAACAGCAATAACAGTCATATTTCCCCTTCCTGTTGGACAGTGACACGTAACCCCAGAAATGATGACAAACGGGGTCTGTGTGTATGTGTGTGTGTGTGTGTGTGTGTGTGTGTGTGTGTGTGTGTGTGTGTGATCTCTATGCATCCTGTATAGTATGTGTGAGCATTTGTTGGTGTGAAAGTGAGATCTAGAGGTGAGCTCGCCTGAGGAAGACACAGACTATGTCTGTGGTACAATGTGAGAACATGAATGGATGAGAAACTGTGTGTGTGTGTGTGTGTATGTGTGTGTGTGTTTTGTGTACATGGGGTGTTCAGCTGAGACTGTACATAGATGTGTGTCTGTAAGTGTGTTATGATGAAGATCCGCATACATCCTTATTTATTCTGACAGTGTGATGAATTCTGGGTATTGGGGGCCATAATGGTTTACAGTGAGAGAGAGAGACAGGGCATGTGTGTGTTTGGGGGGGGGTTAGGTAAAGTAGATAGATAGATAGATAGATGGATACTTACTACTGCTGGGTATTAGATCTCTGTCTGGTATAAACAGCTTGTATCCATAGTGCTTCTCTAAAACATCAGGCAGGATCTCCAAAGCAAATGTTTCCTCATCGCTGCTCGTCCTGCTGGGGAAGGGAATAACATTTATGGCTCCACATTCAAATCAAATGCAAAACCATCAGTGACATGAGCACCTGGTGGAGGCTGCAAATTCATTTTAAAGGGTTTCCATTTAAAAATGAACTTTTAAAACCCAGAAATTGTGTAATATCACTTCATTAAGCTTGACGTGATGCACTGTTTTTGCTACAGTGGCCGCGCATCACTTACAGTTAGCATGGCCTCACTGTAAAGCAACTACAAGAGGAAATGAGTTGCAGTGACTGTGCTTAGGTTAGCTTAGTTTATTGGGGAAATATGTTTATCCACTTTGTATTCCCGAGTGAGATGAAAAGATGGGAATTTGTATCAGTACTCCACATTGTTTCAATACATATGCTGCATGTGTCCAGAGGTAACTGACCTGCCCAAAGAGTCCAGGTCCACTTTGGTATAGGACAGATAGGCATCGTACTCCTTATTATCTGTGAAGAGAGAGACGGCCAGGCGGAACATACCGTGAGTACAGGCCAGGTGCAGGTTACTGAGTGTGACTGCTGCTGTCTGCCATGTTTGAAGTTCTCCGCTCTTTCCTGTATGATATGTATGTTGATTCAAGCTCTCTATCTGAACACTGCTGTGGCGTGATTGGCCTGAAGTGAAAGCAAGCACACACACAGGCTTACCGTCTTCAGTTTCATCACTCCCAAAGTGCCTCCTGTAGCAGAGCAGGATCTCCAGGTTGTAACATTTATAAAGTGCCGTCAGGACTCCCAGCAGCAACAATATGACCCCCAGACCACCAGCCAACTCCAGACGATACATATCTGCAGACAGACACAGCAAAGGCAGGAGTGGAAAGAAATCGATGAGACTTATATCAGTTATTGTTCAGAGGAACACGAAAGGCGAGGTAAAAACAAAATAATCACTTTCTCCAATATGTCAGACTTTGAACGCTGTATTACTGAAGCTCAGTTTTGTTTGTGTCGATTTTCTTCTGTGCCTTTTACAAAATGGTTTGCTCACGTCTGAGTATTTGAAGACAGTCCACAACAATTTGACTTCAGGAAATATGAAAAATCAAAACTTGAATTACAGTCAGATTGGCAATTTTTCTAAATTGGTGACTAAGAAACTCATTCACTCACACAAATAAACATCCAGACAAACAGAACTGTACTAAAGCACTTTCCACCCAACATTCCTGCAAATAAAGCACAATAAATTGAGTGAATGAGGCACGAAAGGACGAACACACACACCAACACATGAACATGACTTCTGTAAAACCACAAAAATAAGATGGCCGTCAAGAGCCAATTAAGGAGAGGCTAATTATTCATAATTATTTGCTTCATTTGCTCATATAGTCATTCTCTTTGGACTTGGATTCTGCAGGGAGGTTAGAGGTCAGAGGCTGGATGAATATGACAGTTTAACATTAAACTAAAGCTCCATCAGGCACAATTTTGAAGTCAACATTGAAGTAATGTGGAAGCGTTGCTGGAAATACCAATTCAACGATGAATTGACAGACCCATCATCAGCCAATCTGGTTGAACCGAAATCAAACATTTAACAAAGCTGCAGACAAACAGATATTTTAGTGTTTGAGACACTCGTGTTGCTCTGTCTGCTGGATACGTGAGTCAAGCGGGCAAACTGTTTGCTGACTCATTAACCACAAGAACTTACCAAGAGTGTTTCAGCTAACGGCAGCTCACTGATGTCACTTTGTTTTGCAGTTTCTCTGAACTCCTGTCCTACTTCTGTCCAATTCTACTAAATCAAACCTTAGAGTAAGAGAATTGCGGCCACAAGTGGAAATTACAGGAGGCTGGTAAATGCTAAATTGATTCAAGCACAGTTGTAAAAATCATCAAACTGACTTGGTCATGTAAGTTAAGGTCACTGAAATAAAGTGGAACTGACAAAAATAGAGGAACCGCCTGCACATTTCATGTTTTTTACAGAGCTGCAGATGATAAGACGGCAAAAATCACTGTCAGCCTCACCACGAAGTATGTTGGCTTGACTGGGAGAGACAGGTGACCTCACGTCAGCGTGTCAGACACACATACACACCCACACACACCCACACACACACACAATCTGAGATCATGTGTTTGTGTATATGAATGATAGTGCTATCAGAGGCTATATGAGTGTATGGGAGATTAATGGAATATGGCTGCTGAATGACACCGTGAGAAACATGATCTATTACTATCTCACTCACTCACACACACTCCTACACACTGACACACACACACACACACACCGACACACACACACACAAAAACACAATCTCATCTGGGAACCACTTCATTTTCAAACCAGTGTTTATTGGTTTTCTTAGTCATGGCAGGGAATAATAACTGTAAGCACACACTGTTGTCGAGCACGAACTGTGATGGAGGAATGTTCATTTATTTTCCGAATGCTTTTTTTACAGTATAAAACACAATATACACAATCTGATCATCAATGCAGCATAAGGATCTGAGGCTTGCAGAATCAGTGACATCTTTCAAATGACAAAACTTATCATTTGAAAAAAAGCTTTTTAGCAGTGCTATATATCAAGGCTTCTCAAAGCCAACCGCAACTGTCATTGAGCCTGCAGAAGTGAAAGAGATCCAGTCCATCCTGAGAGTGATCGTTCATTGGTTTGACAAAGCCTTGCATAGGCCAAAAAGAGTGTAATTTATAGTTCACCTGTTTCAGAGTCATTGTCTATTAGATGCAAAAGGAGTCACTTGGATTTATTGCTGTTGGCCAACTGTTGCATTGAGTCGCAAACTGAGTAATTTGTTTGCTTCCTGGTTGCTTGCTGGGATCCTTAGCAGGAGTTTCTGTTGAGATAAGGACTCATTCACTGGCGGTTGAACTGTGGGTTTTGTGTCGAGCATTGACTGCCTCCTTGGTGGAGGGTGGAGAAGGTTTTCTGGTTCAGTGTCTTGTTATTCGTATGGCTTTTACATACTTTTTAGGAGCCTGTTCACACATAATATAAAATAATTTATTTAGTAAGAAGAAAATACTAAACAACAATAAGCAAATTAGACCGAAATCATTGTTTGGTATTTGAAAGGCCCCACAATGTACTAATTTTGGCCTTGGACAAAGGTTGCTGAGGAGCCCTGCCACCTTGTGTTTGAATCAGCTTCATCATGTTATGAAGTGTAGCATTTTTCTTTTTGGAAATAAATTTTCTAGTGATCAATAAATTGTTAGTTATTATTATTCAACATGAAATTTTAACCAAACAATACATCCTAACATTATTCACACTCTCACTGATTCTGTCTGTTCTGGGGACTGGTTTGAGCCCGAAGTCAGACCCTATTCGTGTGATGTCACATGAAGGTTTTTGTTGCCACCCGCGACCACAGCGCCACCTATTGATCCACTGAACTGTCAGATGGAACGACTCCAGGAGAGCACTATCCCTTACTATTTAACAAGTGTTTTTTTACGAATGCCAACATACAGCATGTGCTTCTCCCCTCCAACGCTGAAGTTACACATGAATGTGTCAGACCTGCTTCAAAGGGTCGACACAGAAGATACAAAAATACACAAAAGTAATGCTACAAATATCACTACAGCTCTGGACTCACTGCTGTGATCAATATGGGACTTGAAAACCCCTTTTGATCCATAAAGTCGAATTGTTTAGTGCCACTGTGTAATATGAACATTCAGTCTGAGCTGTAGTACCTGTATGTCACAGTGGAAGCCCTCCCTCCCATCTGACCGTTCATTTCACACTTCATAGAACTGTAGTGCTGTAGTTCAACTTAAGGAGTCAATCAGAGATGTTGTCATTATAAAGACTCACAATGAGCTGGATTTTAATAGCATACTATTGTCCAAATACAGTACAGTTACTCCAGTATGAGAGGGCTTCTATGGATTAATGTCAGAAATGGTTCATTTGAGAAAAAGCCTTTAGAGGCAGTGGTGAAAGAAGTAATGAGATTCTTCATGGATGAAAGTAACAGTATTGCTCTGTAAACATGCTGCAGTCCTGCACTCCAAATCTGACTCAAGTAAAAGCTGTGGTGGAAAGTACTTTCAGTCAAGTGCTGTACAAGTGAGTATTGAGTATTTCTAATCAAGCGTACTTCATACCTGTATTGCACTACATTTCAGAGGGAAATATTGTACTTTTTACATCACTACATTTACTTTACACTTAGTTACTTTTTACATCAAGAAAGATACAATACTCTCATATAATACAATGCAGTACTGAACCACTAATCCACCCAGTACAGGGCTCTACACTAACTTTTCCACTGGTAGCACTGGTGTGACCAACTTTCTCAGTTGGTCGCACCAGCACAGGATTTTCCTTGGCATAGGTTGGGTTCACATTCAGCCTGTTTTTTTTCATCAGTGCGATCTGGGATTTGAATTGTGTGAACGGGAGTTCCTCTTTTGCTATGTTATAGGCAGTGTTAAACTTAATGACCATTTCGATCTCTTCTGTCCATCCGCTGAAAAAAAGTCGGGAGGGGCTCAGTGTTTCGGGTGATGCATTGGTCCCAACAGGTTTTGTGTTTTATGCTGTCGTTGTGCAACTTCACAGTTTCCAGCTTAAACTGTGTCGACCCCGTAACAAATTTAGTGTTGTCTGCAACACACTGTCGACACCAGACACACAACATAGTTCCCCCTTCGTACCGCAACCACGGGTACTGTGTCAACCATTGTGGGTGAAAGCAGTACTTTTTTTTTTTCACCTGCTGCTTGGCGGGTCTCTCCCTGTCCTCCTCATCAACAGTAGGCCTACCGTCTGATTCGGCACCTTTTGCTGGCTCTACCTAACCACCAGTCTCCTCCTCTCTCTCCTTATTTAGTTTTTGGAAAAAATCAGCAATAGACCGCTTAATTTTTGAGAATAGCGAAACGATAGTCTTGGTGTCTTGAAGTTCTGTGCGCTGCACGTGTACACAACGGCTTATGTGCCCGCGACGGCGCTGTCTCAACAGGAAAGAGTGCAGGTGGAGGCGGCTGACTAAACCAGTGAAAAAAGGACGACTTTCAACCACAATGTCTAACACGGAGCCATAAAACTGATGCGCTCGCACGAACGCGACCAGATGAAATTCTTACTCGCAAACTCTGAAAAGAAGGTCACATATGCGACCATTTTGGTCGCAGTCTCGAGCCCTGCAGTAGAATACAAAGTAACACGCACACCGACAGATCTTTGACATCTTTCACTGTCTAATGTGGTTTAATCCAGAGCACCTATATTTCAGAGTATAAAGGATCTTTAAGCAGGAACAACATGTGCAGTAGGTGACAGACGGGCCTCCCTGGTTACATTATTACTAATAAACACTCCTTTTGGATACACAAGGTGTGTGTAAGCTCACAATCATTCATATTGATCAAGAGTGAAGCTCATGGTTGTGATCAGGAAACTCGTTTCATGTTGTATCAGTGTGGTTGGAAAACTCAAAATGACGACATCATGAATAATGAAGAGGGAAACGTCATCAGAGACGTGTGGATGTTACATTCTCATCTGATATCCTGATAACTAATTTTTAAATATGAATATATAAAATCTAAAAAGTTTAAAAAACAAACTCTTTTCAAGTGTAGCTGCAAACAAAATAAGCCAACGTCTGAGTCCGGGCTTTGTTTGGAGCACTTGACTGTACTTTTGTGGCTCTCATCTTGTGTAGGCGGTACAAGAGGCTTGTGGTGTTTCAGCCTGTTACTGGTTGGTACGTGCTGGTCTGCGGCACATTTCAAAGTCCAGTTTTCTGGTCTGTGTCAGAGTTTCAGCCAAAATGAGTGGAATGACAGTAATGTGTAAATTTATAATGCGTTACTCCGTCACTGGATGTGTCGAAGACGTCTTTCTCTTCTCATTCTGCACAGGTGTTTAACAGACAGCAGCTTCTGGATGAAAACAAGAACACTGAGATGAAGCGAAGAAGAGACGAGAGACGAAGAGATTGGTTCTCTTCACCTCCGTCTCTCTGCTCTGGAGTTAAAATATGCCAAAGGCTTGGTCTGCTGCCAAGGGCTGAGGGAAGAGCGTGAGACTTCAAAGTTGGACATGAAGAAGAGAGATGAGGAGATCATCTCTCTTCAACAGAAACTACACGCTCAGAGAAGAAACAACAAGAGCGAAAGCCCCTGTTCATGTGAGGATAGACTCCCTCAGGATGAAGGAGATGGAAGAAGGCTGGAGGAAAGAAATCAGCCAACTTAAAGAGCTCCTTGCTGACAGGGAGAAAGAGATCAGCAGGACCAATAAAAAGAGAGAAGCTCCATCCAGAGCTCACATCGACACCTTGGCCGTACTGAGTAGCACACAGGCTGATGTGTGAGGCTCTCCAGGACAAGCTCCAAACGCAGCTGGCTGAGAGAGAAGAAAGCCACCAGCAAGAGAGAGCAGAGAGCTTCAGAGCAGGATCTTACTGCTGTAGATGGTTGAGGCGGAACTCATTTTCAACTATTAGTATGCAACTAATGATTATTTTCTCTCTGAATTAATCTGCTGATTATTTTCTCCATTAATTGCTTGTTTGGTGTGTAAATATTCTAATAGTGAGAAATGCAATTGCCTAGAGCCCAGAGTGACACCTACACAATGTTTGTTTTGTCCAACCAACAGCTCAAACCTCAAAATCATTTGAAAGAAATTAAAATGACTGAAATCACTGAAGTTGCCAATACATTTTCTGTCCAATAAAGTACTTCAAATTTTATACTTCAGTACAGCATTTGAGTAAATGTGTGTGCTTTGTTACTTTGAAAGTAACATTCTGCATAATGAGTACTTCAAGAGTATTTTTAGATCATGGTATTTCTACTTTTACTTATGTAAAGGATCTGAGTACTTGTTCCACCACTAAGAAAAAGTCAAAGTCAAGTATTCGAAACAAAATGCTCATATCAAAAGTAAAAGTACTTCGAATGCAGCAGCTTGACCTCTGCCAGTGTTCTATTATTCTGTGCTATATTACTGAAGCATTAAAACATAAGCAACACTTTAGTTGATCGAGGTGGAACATATCTTGTAAAGTGCTGATATGTTTTGTATCTAATACTAATCCGAAAAGCAACCAGTCATAAAATGTCCAGTGTTTCCCTCTGAAATGTGGTGGAATAGAGAAGTGACCTCAAAAATATGCATATATTATACTTACTTAAATATAGCAGCTTTCCTAATACTTCTTTAAACTCTGTGGGGCACGGTGGCAGAATGGTTCTACAGTGCACATTTGTGAAACTCTAAACTGCTTTAATGCCAAAAACGTTCCCAATTTTAGGGGATTTTTCCGAAGCACATCTTATTATTTTTGGACAGATGGATAAGTCTTTAAGTGACCACAGCCTGCACTGGCATTAAAAAGTTATGAATCATTTGTTAAACTCAAAGGCTCAGAGTGTCCTTCGTGGGCCAAACTGAAGATTTTTTGTGTTATCGTTTCTGTTGTATCGTATTATTATCAACTGACATGTGCATGTGTCTTGTGTTGACTTTTGGCATGTGGAGCTGGTAGTTTTTCTGGCTCTAGTATCAAACTATGTGACATAGATGGCAAATTTTAAGAACAAAACTGAAAATGTAAGGTCTTCTTGAAGGTACAGTTGAAATGGGTTACTATTGTTTGTTTTGTTTTTTTTATTTCCTGTGACACAATCTACCACAATGCACCTGTATTTTAATTTCCAACCACAGTACATAATCTGTCTGAAGTTACCACACTTCACCAGTAGACGTCTCTCCAACTCTACTCTGAGCTGCTACACCACCTTTACTTATACATGGAGGCACTATGTATCGTAGAAAGAGGTGGGACAGCGACAGGGGGAGGGGGGGGAGGAGGGGAGGAGGCAGGGGCAGATGGAATGGCGGTCCGAGGGGGGAAGAAAAATAGTGAAATTTAACTAATTACCAAATATTTGCTCTACAGTGAAGTGAACTCAGATTGCTTCCATTAGTAATGAGACCCATTTAGAAACCTCCGCCTCTCCCTCCATCCATCCCTCTCTCCCTCTCTCTGTTCTCCCCCCTCACTCTATCACCACTCCCCTCTCCATCTATCTTTCTCAGATATTTTCCATTAGTAATGAGTCACTTGCTGCCGTCTCCTGATATCAGTGCACAGGAAAATGGGAGCAGAATTTGAACGCTGAATTTTAAGTGTGCTTTTTACTTATTAGGCATAAAAAGAGTAGTCAGCCGTAATGGCGGTGTTGGTGTCTGCATGTGATAAAGGAAATTTCAGTGAGATTTTGCATAACTCTTCTCCTGGTCAGGCTCTTTGTCTCTCTTCATGACCACACGCGATGACACTGGCACCACTTTCCACAGCATCCTCAGTCTTTCTCAGTCTTTTAGTTTCCTATGTTCTTCCACTGGCTTGATTAGAAGTGCATTTAGCATATGTTGCCAAAGCAATTTGTCAAAAAACAACATCAATGATGATGAAATAAAAATAGCCTTAAAGCTTGTCTTCCAAACGTACCATCTGTCTCAGCTTTCAGTTTGGAGCCACCATGAGATGCTGAAACGCCTCAAGGTGTAGTTTCTTTTAAGTTTACTAGAAGCTGAAGAAAAAGCCTTCCATACACGACTGAAGTGACGAGGGAAAACCTCAACTTCCCTCCAAACTCCCATCAACATAGGTTCTAAATTATGTTCTCGGAATGTATTCAGCTTTAAAGCCAACGTAGATGAACAGAGGAAGTCTTTTCTTCAAATCTGTGCTGCACCCACGCAGGTTACTGTGTCTGATCAGACTGAGCTTTAATGACACCCCCCTCTTTTACCTGTTTCTTGCTGCTGCTGTTAGGGTGGAAAAACTCTCAGCTCACATAATCCCAACAGAGGTCCAACCATCCTCAACCTGTACAGAGGTATGCTCGACCAGAACGAGGCCTGTGTAGGTGTTTAAAGACATTTCAACATGTGCAGCGGCCAACGTCAATCTACCAAAGATGGCGTTGCAATATGATCGAAAGCTCCAGAACAGCTGTAAGTAGCCGTTGTGTTCAGATAAATGTTTTCCACAAGACCTAAGAGACAAGGCAGCTTATTACTTTTCAGGAGAAAAGGAAAAATGCTGCACATATTATCACTCAATGGCCCCATTTACATTTTCAAATTTCAAGTGTCTCCTATTTGGATAAAATCTGGATGAGATTTGAGACACTTTTGTGTACACTTATCCTCATCTCTGATGGCCAGATCACAAATCTGACTCCATCTGTCTGGCTTCTCCCAGGCTACAAGCACAGAGGGTGTTTGGTAAATGCCAAAAAAAATGCACCAACAAGAATACACTTTGCACACTAGCAGTTTAGTTAACAAGAATAACAACAAGAGCCAGGGAGAACGACGGCTGATTTCAGAATAAGTTCAGCCGTCACTGACACAGCTACACCCGGGAGGAGTAAAGATGTCGGCACCTTAGAGAGACTGATGCATTAAAGCCTTTTCATCATCGGGCTGGAATGCTTCTTTAACCCCCTCCCGGGTTGTTTTGAGCAGTTATATTGATCAAAGCTTCCTGGATGCATTTCCAGTTGGCATTTTTGACATGCGACAGCTATCAGGTTGGTCCAAGACGCATGAAGCACCTACATGGAGATGGGGTCGAAGGGAAAGTTTCCTCGCCACAAATCAGCCCTCGGTATGCTGTCTAAATCTCCATTTTTTGCCTCTTGAGGATGCAAATGAGCTGGGAGCCTGTGGTGAGCCTAAACAGGAACCTTTAATGACACCAGAGAAACCATGTCTTCCATGAGTCCCCATCTGTCCCTCTGTTTGTCATCTTCTCTCAGTCCCTCCTCTCTCCTGTCAGCTCTTTCAGTCCGTCTCTCTGCCTCCATGTTTCTTTCTAGTAAGGCTCTCGTCATGGTGGCTGAAGGCAGCTCTTTCTGCCCTGTCAGTTACAATAAGTGGATGTGTATGGTGTGTGTACTGTAGGTACGCAAGTGTGTCTGTGCGAGTGCATGCGCGCAACATAGATGCAGCAACCCATTACCTTGGGTCATTGTGGGGTGAGAGCACACCCTAATTCAATCACACACACAGTGCATGAAATCAAGCTTTGATAACTTGTGCTAACTTAGGACAACTTGTGCTGTTTTTAGGCTGTCATGTTGTGTTCAGGCGCCCGAATGTGACCCTATTAGCTTCAAGGCTTCAGGCCAGGAGGCGCCGGGACAGTCTGCTGGCGAACAAGCCTGGTTTGTGAACTTTTGCAAAAGAAGCCCGTACAAGAGGTAACAAATGACTGTGCTCATTCGGATGGTTTTCTGCAGGTCAGTTCTGAGGTTAATAGTCACTGACCATGCGGTTCATTTTTTTAACACTGTTCCGTGGAGTGTGACTATTTTTAGTTCAGTCTCTTAAACTTAAAGTTCAGTCTGGTGCTGGTTTAACATTTGCTTCAGCTTAGTAAAAAACATCTATCTGTCTTAACTCTGTGTTCGTACACTAATGCCTGTAGCCTAAAATTTCACGAACTTTTCATGAACTTTCGCATTGAACTCCTTCTGAATGCTCGAGTGAAGCATTAATTGATTTTTTTTGGCCACTTAATGCCAGCAAGAAAAAGCTTCCAGCAAATATGTTCACAAAAAACCGAACTGAAACAGTAAAGTTTTAGGGCATCAAACCCAAACAATGAGCTGAAAGGTGGTGAAGTGCTTCACGCCGCAGAGCTGATCACGACATTACTCATCGACATTTGACCTGTTGATTGATTAGTGCAGATGTATGTGCACTGTAACGAGTGGTAAAATAAAGTATACCAGGTCCTCCTGCATAAAATGTCATATAGCTTGTAGATTCATACATGTTAGCTCAATCCTACAAGAGGGGCTATTTTAGATGTACTTAAAGGTTATTTACCAGGTATTCACGTCTTTTATTCTCTGATTGAAACCGCATGTTATTTTTGTCATACATATTTACACATGCCGCTGCCTCTTCTGGCTGCGAGGTTACTCGCTCATCACCTCAGGACCTGACCTAATTGTCCCGTCTGCTGAGGCATCGCTTTCTGCGCTGAGTTGGCTGATGCACGGACCCCCTCATCTCTCAGACGATGTCATTCATCGTAAAAATATTTGGAATTACCCCTCCAACTCAAAATCATGCCAGGACACTGCAGCTTTAATTGCAATGAATCCTCCTCAGCAGGCTCTGTCTCAGCATCTGAAAATACACTGGTGTTTAGAAGAAGACGATATAATGAAGTTGAATTCCTTCTTGGGCTGACTGAAAAACAATAATAACAGCGCTGCAGGTGGTGAGTTACAGTAAATGCGGACTCTTCCAGGATAAAGCTATTATCTCTTGCTCATTTCCTTTAAGTCTAGACTGATCACAGTGAAGGAGATGTAGATAACGAGAGGCAGACAAGGAGTTTTAAGCTTAGGGACAACTGCTGCATATTGCTAAATTGAGAGATAAATGGGAAGCAAAGGGGAAGCAGGAAAAAGATAAGACAGAGATAAAGAGACTGAAAGGAGAGGGAAGACTGGGTGTATTAGAATGGCATTAGGAGCAGACCACTTTATTCAGGATCAAGATGCACAGAAGCACACAGACACACACAAACGCACAAACCAGCAACAGAGACAGTGCTGCAACCTCCACCCTAACCCAAGAGGGAACCCACACACAATTTGCTGGCTTTTGGGGAGATCTCATTTGAAGCTGACAGAGCAGCTACACATAGAACACAGTCCTCTGCTGCGCAGGGATACTTTCAGTGTACTAATACCTGCTTCAAGTTCCAGCTATTCCAGTAATCTGCTGCGTGTGCATGTGTTCCTTTACACTATGGTAAAGTGCACTACATCAAATACAGGAGCATTCTTTAAAGCAATCCAATTACACTTAATGCCACCCATGAGGGCAGTCGATGTGCTTCCCATCTGATCTGACACATATGCAGAACACGCTGTGTAGCAGTGCAGCCTGTTGTTTCAGTGTAAAGCTTTGTACACAAGCGCACACACACAATTTCCCGTATTCATCCAGGTAATTACAGTGTGAGGTAATGACGACCCTATATTTCCCATCCTGACCCCCTCTGATGGTGTGTGTGTGTGTGTGTGTGTGTGCGTGTGCCTGTGTGCGAGGGTCCCTCGGGTGCTAGTTAAGTATAGTAAGATAGATTTGACAGCCGAGGCATTCAGCGTGCGTCAGACGGGGAGAGGAAAAGACCTGTTTTTAGTCCTCCTCTCTCTCCCTCTCCCGGTGTTTCTTCTTTTCTATTTTTCCCTTCACTTTGTCTCTCCCAATTTTCTCGCACACCCCTCACCTTCCCCATCTTTATCTCTCGGTCTGCATCTATTATTTCTCCCTTGTTCTCAATTTTCTTGCCTCGTTCTGTCTCCCACTGTTTCTGTGCCTGTTTATCTCTTTCCAAATTCCCTCCAATTGTCCCTGTCGCTGCTTTTCTGTATTACATACATTTATTTCATACAGTGGCCATTCATGCAGCTCTCTTTTCCACAAAGATTTGAGGTAACAGAGACAATTCATCTCCTCCTCTATTGCTGTTTGGCTATTTTCTGTTTCTCTCCGTCTCTGGGTTGTGGCCTCTGACTCAAACAGGCCCGTACTTTCTGCTCATCAGATGGAAAGCAAGATACCACAGGACTGCTGCAAATGTTTTACAAAGGAAGCTGTGCCCTCATGCATTTTTCATTTTATTATTATTATTTAAAGCGGTAACTATGAGATCCTGTTTTTTTACATTGTCTCCATCTGTGGTGCTCAGCACACTTAGCTCTTGTATTCCTTCACCACACTTTCTGAGATCATCATCAGTCAATCCAAATAATGCTCATTTCATTAAGGAAAAGACATTACCAACGTCATTAAATTTACGTGTGTGTGTGCACGCTTGTGCCCGATGCCCCAACTGTATGGGAACCGCTGATGTTTCAGCTAGACTGCAAGTTTATTTAAAGCAGCAGCAGAGCTTCAGTCTGAAACTAGCAAGCTAACGAGCTAAAAGCCATCCGCCCTGCAGTCATAAATAACAGCCCTATATGCACAAAACACCTGAGCAGCCAACTTCCTAACTGATGTGTCTGCTGACAAAAAAATGTTGTGTTTATTCATCCTTCACATTACCATCACAATGAATTTGATTTAATTTGACAGTGATAATTATCAGATAAATGTCCAGATGTGTAAACTACTAAAACTTGCCTATAAAAACTAGGATGAGGTTTACTCAATATGATATAAACTAACAAGGACAGTTAACTAAGAATAAAGAAAAAAAAAATTAACACTACAGTCCAACAAACTGTCCACTTCTGTAACATCTCTTGTCTTGGGTTCTTTGCTGGTATGTCTATAGCTAACGGAAGACAGTAGGACCTCATCTCGTTTCTTTCCGTCAGCTGTTGAAGAGCAGCTACCCAAATGTTTGAAATTAAGCTTTGGAGGAGCATTTACATCTCGCACATTTCTTGATGGAGCACACATTTAAATCCTTAATTATCTTGGAAGCTGTTCACATCCACAAATGTTTATTGAGCCATAAAAGCAGCATCAGTTCCTGAGCTGTAGGGGTATCTCTTGTTCAGAATGATAAAGAGAAGTGGAGTATGTCCCAGGTAACTAGAGCAGATACGGTTTTATATTTAGAAAGTCAGGGTAAACAAATAAAGCACTGCTTTTGGGACAATACACTGTGGAAGCCTTAAATCCAGAATATGCTTATTTACAGTCTGATACTAAACTATCTGTGAATAGAGTTGAATATCTTTTTAGTTAATGTTAACCTGCTTAGAGGAATAGTTTGACATTTTGGGAAACACAGTTATTTGCCTTCTTGTCAAGAGTTGGATGAAAAGATTGATACCACTCTAATGTCTCTGATCAAAGTGTGGAACGGCAGCCAAGAGGGGCTTATTTTGGATAAGCACAGCATAAATCCAGGCAGGGTTAAAAATACATCTCCACCTCTAAAGCTTAATCATTTACATGCTATCTTGTTTGATTAATGCATATTAAAAAGAGGTGAGCAGGAGGTGACCAGCAGCTTGGTGGAGTAACACCTAATGTGTGTCCGACATGGTTTTTGCAGAAAACAAAAATATTATCACCACATTCAAATCTTTGAAATGGCACGTACTCCTTCTCCATCATTAAAAATCCTAGAACATATGAATATGCAAAGTAAGTCCATCCTCAGTGTCTGTGCACTGGAGGCTTCACATCATGCTCGTAGGCATGAAAACAGCCTTCTGGTGTCAACCTCTGCACATACATCATTCTGCACAGTGAAGCTCAAACATTCAACTGGAGAAACAAGAAGAAAAACACATTTCTGAGGGAGAGAACTTTAACATTTTTACTTTTACAATGTGCTAATTGGTGAACTTTAGAGGTCACACAAGGCAAATTCGTGAACACTGGAGAAAGGCAGGCTACTTATTTCCACCTGTTTCAAGTTTTTATGCCAAGATAATTGCCTCCTGGGTCAAGCCCAGAGTGGTGGTGAGAGTGGTGTCATTATTTTCATTCCAGTCAATCAGTGTATTTTCCATCATTTCAAACACTCTTTTAAGAATTTCTGTATAAAAAAAGTACTGTTTTTGCTCTACCCCAAAACATGAGGTCAGACTGAGGAGGCTACCGGTACCTTCACTCCCTTCACTGGATCAGTGACTGGCTGGTTGCGAGAGTTTGGCAAATAACTCAGAAACATCAGTACAATGAGTAATTTGATGACGTGGAGTTTGTTCTGTAACGTTTTCACTCCAGAGTTAACATGGCTTCAAATGTTATCACGAAAATGACATGCAGTATTCTCTCATCTATAATATGTAAATTGATTCTCTTTCACAACAGAGAGCACAGGCCTCCATTCTAGGTCCCATCTAATACCCCCTCTCCTGCCTGTTTTAAAATGTATTTTTTAGGTGATGATGATGTTGTTCACGATGATGCTTTCAACAAAAATTGAAGCATTCTGCTGGTTTTGTAAGGAGCAATTTACCTGCAAGATGTTTATGATTATTACATTTTATCTGTCACTCGGCCAGGTTTACGGTTCAGGGAAAGCAAAAGCTATGACATGATAATATGATGGCAGTTTTTCCTACATTTGAGGCACCTCTTTGATTACATCTATTTATCTATCTATAGGAAGGGAAGGAAAGAGAAGAGTGTAATTTACCTTTCTTTTGCAGTATAGCACTCCCGCTGCGCTTCCCTATGTGGTTCTCCACATAACAGGTGTAGTTAGCCAGGTCTGCCTCCTCCACAGCATCAAACGTTAAGGATAGCTGCACCTCCTTCTCCCCTAAGTGCTCCCTTAAAATCCTGGACAAACACACAAAGAGAGAACAATAATCACAGAGAGCAGGAACATCTCAGGAACTTTACTCCTTTAAAGACCTCTTAAGGAAGACAAGGAAAACATAAAGATGTATGAAACGCTGAATGGATTAGCAAGAGTTTCTCCTGGATTACTACTCAAAAAAATAACCTACAAGAATGAAAATGAGAGAGGCGAGAAGAGCAGGAGAGGGAAGGAGAGATGGGAAAACCCTAAATATTTAAGACAGGTGGAGGTCCGTGTCCTTATCTACTCCACCAAAAGCTGCAAAAGGAGATGAAGGATAACAGAGGAGAAGAGAAAAAGAAGAAGAGAAGAGAGATGAGGAGCGGAGCAGTGTGGAGTATAGGGAAGATAAAAAAAGGAGGACAGAGGGAGCAAGGAGGCATGTGTAGAAAACACTGGCGACAGCTGGAAGGAGACACTCTCCTTATGGTGAGGTCATACTCCTCTAAAAGCCTGCAAGGAGGAGGAAGAGAGCAGGTGGAGGAGAGGGAGGCTGAACTGATGTTTGGGTCATGGTGTGCCCCTTTAACCCTGATTTGAGGTCAGATTCAGCCGTAACCACTGATACCTGAGAACAGACTAACTGTGCTGACACTGCAAGTTCAGAGCAGTCAGCACAGATGGCGCAGCACCGTCACAGGGTGGAGGATTTCACCCGTTCTGTTAAATGCATCTGATAGTGAAAAGGAAAACGTCCATTTCATTTAATGTATTCCAGTTCATTTCTTTTTTAAATTGGCCTTGTTTTCAATTTGAATAATTTGAATGATTTTATACCTTAATTTGCGATTGTATTTAATCCATGTTAATTCACACATGCTTATATCTAAGTTTCTATTCATTTCACTGCTGTGATTCAAATTAATATTTCATCTGGTTTTGAATAATACCAACACAATTTTATTGTCTCCTTTTGGTTCCTGTTGTTATTACAGTTAGTGAAAGTCAGCATGAATGTCATGTGGCACATTGTTCATTATCTTTAAGCTGACATTCATTTTGTTGACATAATTGATCACTGCTAAGCGAGACGCTTCAGTTCTCTGATGAGGGAACTTTCAGCTGCTGACCCATGGCTAAGCCCTGCCAGCCGTGGCCTCTACGCCTCTCAAACTTGTACTGTCTAGCAGTGTAAGCAGTTTCTAATCACTGAGACAATTTGAGGTAACTTTTGATCAGTGACAAGTATTTTACTGGCTACCATTGGTTACCGCTGTAATCAACTAGCGAGCCAGGAATGCTCAAGACCACGTCATTTACCCCAACAGCCCTGCTTTTACAAAAATCTATCCAGAGGTTTCAGGGGAAGAACTGAACTCGGTTTTAGCTTCTTAGACTTCAGTAATGACAGCTTGAACAAGAGGAAATTGCTTCAGACTGCGACAGGACCAGAGAAGATGAGTGTGAGGAGTATGAAGTAAGACAAATCTGGACAGGCCTTTTGCGTGTCATGTGGGCGATGACACCAATTTGAAATGCTGTGTTTGAATACAGAGGGTCTTGTGTCTGCAGCCAACATTACATATTTTTGATAAAACTAATCACAGAGCTGGGAAGAGTGATTTTCACAACATGGAAGGACGTGGCAGCGGTTAAAAGATATAAGATAAGGCAAAAACGGGTATCAACTCACCTTGCTCACACAAGTCCATGTTATGGTGTAATGGTATAATAATATAATGGTAAAGCAGCCTGAAGAGAAACCCTCACAGTTAAGGTGCCCAGGTGAAGACTAAACAAAATAAATGTTGCATTCTTTTTGAACTGAGAGATTTACAGGTTATAAATATATAAATAAATAAAACAAATGGTAGAAAAGGGCAGAAAAGGATCAGATGACTGAAAAAAGAAGACAATAAGAGAGGTACAGAGGAAACATTCCTGCTCTCCAGCAACTGAGTTCAGCCTGGCTTAGGTTAGCGATGGGGTGGTTGGGTTTGAATTTACAGTGTGTGGCCAAACCAAACCTGCAGACAGCAGGATTTTGGAAATAATGAGCATATCCCACACAGCATCAGTATTACTGTCACAAAACAGACCAGCTGGAACACTGAATTTTGTTCCTCTTTACACAAAGTTTTGCTTTGACTCAGCTTTGACCTACAGCCGTTCCAGACTGACCGGGCTGTAAGACACACTGGGGGTGAACCACACAGGAGCTAGCACAGTTCAACCATGGCAGGCAGAGGTGAGGCCACATGTAGTAGTTCAATGTGGTGCTCTTGATAATTCACTGTGAAAAAGGACCACATCTGTCACCTGCAGCTTTTATCCAAGTGCTTGCATTCAAAGAATTCTGACACACACACTTTTAGCATGGGTGGTCACAATGGGAATTGAACTACTAAACTTCTCAGCATTAATGCTTTTCTCTACCATATTTGCAACAGACGAGAAGTAAAAAAAAAAAAGGAAAACTAGTGACATCTGGTTACAGTACAATTATCACAACAGTCATCATTACAGAAAGAATGATGAGATTTAAAACGTCAACAGTTCCTGAAGAAATACACCAAATGACTTCCTCTTGCTCTCCTCGGTGTGTCCGTGGCTTTGAGTGTGTGAATCACTCTGATGTCTACCAGGGAAAAGCATTAGAGGTCACTGTCAAAAGCACTGACTTGTTAAAATCCTCAATTAAAGCCACATCACATCCTCTCTTCTGTTTTCTCACCTTCCCTCCAATACCTCTCCACACCCACCCTCCACCCATTTCAGACCTCCTCCCTTTCTCCTCTTACCTCCCTCCATCTCTCTCCAATCTAATAATAATAATATGATCTACAATGCTGTCTTGATGTCTGCTATCAAACACACTCCTTCCATCCATCCAGTGTTGAATAATGATTTCTTCTACTTGTCTTTGATTGTTTTTATATTAAACTTAACACCGGGGTGAGACCAATGTCGTGCTCATGTAAGGTGAATATGATTAAAACCGTAAGGGGAATTTCGCCGCAGGAAAGATGGTCTTTCATAAAACTGGATTTTCTGTGCAGCAAAAAGACATAAATAATTTTGGAATTGGTACAAAGAGAAAAGCAAAGAAAATAGAGAACACAGAGAAAGCTGTGGTAACCTGAATGCACTGTGCCACTGCGCAGCACAATGCTCCTGGTGAGCGACGTGCTGACAATATTCATTTTTAATGCAAAATAAGGTATTTTAAAAAAGCAGTTTTTCTCCTACCTCTATACTTGACTCTGAAACAACCTTTAGCTGGTTAAAATGCTCCTTGGAAAACTAACACTGGATATTTTAGATGACTGAAAAAGTGGAGAGAGTAGCAACTAATAATTTACACTGATGCTGATACAAGTTCTGGTTAGAAAAACCCTGAAACAGTGAGGCTTTGACAGCAGTCGGATTGGACATCTGATGTGAATTCCAAGCAGGTAATGAAGCCTCTCCACACCACTACACATACGGGCCAGTGCTACCTTCAAGTGAAAATGAAGGAAGCACCGTCCCAAGTGGAAATATTGTAATTACAAATTCATTGCACATGAACCAACCATGAACTATGATAGCTGAGTTGCAGAAATGTTGAGTGGCTGCACAGCGCTGAAGCCTTGCCAGCCGCTGCAGTAAAACTAATGATACAGCTTTGTATTTTTTGTATTTGGGCATATCTCGACCAAAAACACTTGAAATCTTGACAGTTTGTAATTATATCTTCCAAAGAGAGACGCAGGTTTTCAGAAGGAGAGCTCTTGAAGGCTGAGTGAGGAGAAAAATTCAGAAACTTCTTCGTCTTTGTGCTCGAGGTGGTATAAATAACAAGGTGAGAGTGTCAACAGTTCTCTCACATCCTGCAGGGTAACAAGAATTGGTAATTATGGATATTCGCATTATCATGTAAACAGTATTAGATTCTTTGCAAACAGACAGGGACACATGCAGTCCAGTGGCCAGTGCTGCTGCAGGACGGGTGGCAGGAGCTAAACGTGGACAGATTAATGTGCATCACAGCAGGAGGCTGTCTGCTGAAATGTGATTGTTGAATTTGGAGTAGCAGTATGATTGGATCAGAGGTGGCCAGAGGACTGGATGGAGATGGAGAACTCATCAGGCAAAGGTTAATTTAATACCATGGGGCTTGATTAGTTTCAAGTTTGAATACATACTCGTGCACATTCCTGCTCTCTTTATCTGCAACACGATTTTCCCGGCGGTGAACATTTTCAGAGGCCACTGAGTGGCTTAGCCGTTACGGAGACCGTCCTTTAAATGCAGAACCTGGGTTCAAGCCCAAGCAGGTCATCAAGTAGTCCTCCTGAAACAAGACCCTGAAGCCCTCCCAGCTCCAGAGCTGCTGTTCTGTAGCTGACCCTGACCTCTGATCTCCCTGTGGAGGAGTCGGCAAGGCAAAAGGATTTGCCTTTAGGGAAGAATAAACATTCACATTATCATTGGTGGGATGAGCTGACGGCATACAATACGATGGCCTTTATGCAGGAGAGAACATTTTGTCTAGACTCTACTTAGAAAATGTTTCCTAATGATGAGGGCTTTGAGTTCTTCCAGGTCAGAGTAAGGGAGTTAGTGCTGAGGGTTAAAATCGCAAGTAAACAGAATTGAAATTGTGTCTTTCCAGCTTATAACACTATTTCTTTTACTGCATGCTGTATCAGAAGTGATGGTACTGCCTCGAAAGTGGGCAGGTTGAACAATAGCCTGGAAAGGGAAAAAGCAGTGAACTCACTGTGTAGTCCTGGTAAATGGTGCATCAATCCATGCAACACTCTTTAAAAACGGCCATTGGCAGGGTGCAACAAGTGCATTTAAGGAAGAACAAAGAGGCTTTTCTCTGCCGTCCCACGCTGCCACTGCGTTCGTTTAAAAGCAACAAAAATGCAGGTTGTGCTTGACAGGAGGGTGAGGAGCTGAAGAGGCTGCTTATGATAATTTATGGTGATAATGATGATTTAATCATTTTATTTACTGGTACACTGATTTAATTTGTAAAACCTTGTTCATTTACAGAGCCCAAGAGGCTAGTATCTCATACCCTGTAATTACTTGTTTCCTCAAATTATTAACTCAATTAATGCACTCAGATCCAGTTGCTGAGAAAGGTGGAGTGGTGCCGGGAAACTAATGCTGGGCTCTGTGCTGCCATTGCTGCATTAAAGGTAAACTACTTGGGCAGTGTCGCTAAAAATATGTCCAACAGCTATTAGCGGTAATGCTGGAAACAAACCTCCAGGTAAGCCAGTTTTATTTGAAAGAGAAAACCAAAGCCAACAGTTAAAAAACTACAACCCAAAGTGTTTGCTGAAAAGCTTAGTGCCTGACTTCCTGGTTGAACCTTGACCCTCTGTACCTTGCAGCAAAGTGCACACTCATCTTTCCTGTGTAATGATGGATTATTAGATTACGGGTGTGCTCACGTTTAGTTTTAACTCAAGAGCTGTGAAAATAAAACCTAGGTTGTAATAAACCACCATTTTCCTCAGATGTACATGTACAGTAGAGGATGTACTGTACACCCACGTAAGAGTGTGAATGAAATATTAAATTCGGGGATTCTGCAGCACTGCAGCACCCTAGCATTAACAGCTGGAGCTTTAAAGTCAGCCTAGATTCGTGTGCTCTAATCCTGCATACCTCATCTCATCCCTACCTCCTTCACAGAGCCCCCACAAAGCCCCACGGAGACAAAGTTCTTCGAGCAACGACTACCACCAAGCAGTGTTTCTGCATGTCTGTTTAACATTGTTGTTGAACTAAATTCTTCGCTGTGCATGTGCCAGTACAGCCTGCTTCTACGTCCTCTGATGTATTAGTGGACTCCTAACTTTTATTTCTTACTGATACTTTTTAAAAGTGATATCCCAAGCACTACAGTCTGTAAAAGTGTGTATTCAGATGGTTTCCATGGTTATCCGGCAGGTTGCTCTAATGATATTTGACGCCCCGCAGACCATAAGGCTTTTCCCAATAGAGCCCCATGTAATTGGTCCCAATAGGGGAGAAAATGAATTCAATTTAACTTTATTATTAGCATTCATAATTCTTCAAGAAAGTTGAGAAGAAATCTGTCAGAGAACCCTCAATGAGTCATAAATCATAAGAGAGCAAATTAGACACTGACAGTGTGAGGAGTGCAGCTGGAGTCGAGTCTTCTCAGAAATTAATTAACAATGGAAACCTGTAAACTTGAGAGGCTATAATTGATACTGTCGCAGTGTCTTGCAGGAGTGGTTAAAAAGCAACTCAACCAAAACAATATGATGTACAATAACGTTACTCAGCTCGTTTGAAATTTGCTGCACATCGACTGTGGTCTCCTTATTTTGTATCCTCTCCTCCAGGAAATGCTCAGGGGTGCACAAGTGGATTAACAGTCTGTGTTAGTGGTGCACTTACCTGACTTCACTTTCTTTAATGTGTCCCGCTAGCTCTTCGACAAACTTTTCTCCTTTCATCCAGTAGATAATGGGCCTCCTGTTTTCTCCACTGTAGCCAAAAAACGCCTTGCAGTCCAGACTGAGAGGCATACCTGCAACACAATACACAACGCTGTTACAAAAGAGACAAAGAGCAAACTGAAAGACTGCTAAATTATTCGCAGTGTTCTGTAGTCCAGGCTGAGGGAAATACGCACAATGCAAGCTGCCATACATCCTGAAATATCCTGAGCAAAGAAGAGAAGGATAATGACGAAAGCCGGAGCTTTGTGGTAAATTAAAGTTCTTGTTGCTGTTCAGAGGCTTGACAGTGGGAAGCCTGCTGCCCTCCCCCGCAGGAACCAGCACAGAGAGCTTCTGCATCGCAGGTGTGCAGCAGGGTACCTGCTTGGAGCCCCGTAAATTGGGGAACTGGAATACTTAAAGCTCAACAAACGATCCTAGTGGCAGTGAGGCCAGCTAAAAAGAGGTGTTATCTGAGTCCAATCCTTCATTTTATTGGACAAGAATCATATAATTTAATCGACTGCAACAGTGAGGCAGAAATAATTGTTAAAGGTCACACGTCACAATATAAAAAAAACTATCCTCCATGGCCCGAGCAGACAGTTTCTTTTTAAGACCTTCACTGCTCAGCAAATAAAACCAAAACTACAGTATATGCATGATTAACAGCAACACTGGAAAATAACAACATTATGTTATGTGGGTGAACTCACCCTTGTATCATAGAGATGTAGAATGAAGTGTTCAAGTAGACTGTGGTTACACTGGGTTTTTATGGTTTGCACTGCTGGAGACCAAATGAATTAGTGATGTCACTGTGGTTATTCTTCTATTTACTGTCAAAGCAAAACACCTTCACTTGTTCCTGTGTGGCCAGAAGTGCGACAGGCACACATTTCAGAGAGCAGCTGCAGTAACAGTGTGAGTCAGTGTTGAATTAACCTTTAAAGCTACACCTACAGAAGAGAAGCGGAAGGAAATATGCTGTGTAACAAATTCAACTCTGATACGAGACAAGATCTGGGACCACTGCACTAACATTGATTGCTTTCAATACCTGCACATAGCAGCTGTAGTACGGTTAAGCTTAGGGAGATATCACTCTTAAGAAAAAGGCCGACATTAATTACACAGAAGTCTGGTCTAATGCAGGAAAGTCACATGTACTACATGCCCGCCCACCACCAGAACGACCCCCATACCCTAACTGTCTACCTCGCTTTATCGAGGTCACACTGTGTCTTCATTAGAACTGAATGTAGGCGCAGGATGCAAGAGGTAAGGTGTGGAATCCTTTAACTGGGATGTCATTTCTAGGCCGTAATTATAGGCTATAGGCTATCTTTATAGGCCATTTGTACCCATATTGGAAGGGCTAAATGCAACAGGTTCTGCTGGAAGAAAGAATACACACACACACACACACACACACACACACACACACACACACACACACTTAAGCACACAGTATCCACACTTGCACAGCCTCCTGTAAGACCTTGAAACCAGCACTCTGTGATTACAGCTATCAGTGGTGATGATGGAGTATTAATGAGCATTCTAATGAGCGCTACCTCGTTAGGCAGTCAATTAGCAGATAATTATGATAGACCTCAGTATTATCACAATGATAGCTCTATCAGCACAGTCTAGAACCAACACTGAATGCTAACGTTGTGTGTCTATCTGTGTGTTTTGTTGTCAGGCAAGCACTTGAACTGAATGTTAACACTAATATTTACATTTTAGACATTGACTGTAGCTGGTGCTTTTATGCAGAGTGAGTAGGAATATGCAGGTGGTCCAGTGCAGCTTTTGTTCTTGTCCTTGTGCAAGTTAATCCCTGAAATGACTATTTTCAAAAGGGCTTCAAAGTGTTCAGAACAGCAAAGGTAAAAACAAACTTTCACAAACTGGTTATAAACATGTGGTTTTATCAATTGGTCATGGCAAAATACAACTGTTTTCATATGGAAATGTGAGATGATTGCTTTATGTTTGATTTCATTGCATCACGTATTCTGATTGATGGAAAAAAGGAAGAAGACGTGTTTGTCTGTCTCCCAAAATGATAATTTCTAACAAGCCAAGAGATGAAGTGGTCCGCAAAGCTTCATGCATCTCATATGTGTGTGCTGGTGGGCTCTCATGGTGAGTTAACTTGCCTTTGTGCTGAGGCAGGCAGCATCCTGTACCACACACACACACACACACACACACACACACACACACACACACAAGCACAAGCACAAGCACAAGCACAAAACAGAACTGGAAAAGATAAAAAAAAAATCTGGATTAGAGTGAAATTAGTTTAGCTTGACTTTGTGTGTGTGTGTGTGTGTGTGTGTGTGTGTGTGTGTGTGTGCTCCACAGTAATTGATTAGCGCCCTGAGGGTGTGTTTGTGTTCTCAGCATGTTATGGTGATTAAAATCATCAACTTTGTTTGCAGTTGTGTGGCACGAGGGTGTGTGTAGGCTGTGCTTGGTGTGGGTGACAGTGTGTATATGTGTGTGTGTGTGTGTGTGTGTGTGTGTGTGTGTGTGTGTGTGTGTGTGTGTGTGTGTGCATGTGCATGTCAGTCTCTTCAATCAGAACTACCAGCCTCATTCAGCCGAGTTGAGTCATGATTTCTATTTGTGCTCAAGCAGCAGGGTGTTTAAAAGAAATGTAAAAAACAGTTGGTGCTGTGCTGCTGTCATTAGTGTCGAAGAAAGACTTTGGAAAAAATGATTGATGGGAACTTTTCAACCGTCATTTCACACCTCGACATTGTTTCCTTTGGTGAGAAGCGTACAGGAAGAACTCACTGCGTCCAATCACAAGCATGTTTTTAAACAGATCACATGACTCATGAGTCAAAACCCATCTGATTGCAGACTTGGGTTCAGGCCGGCGGACCTGTCTGCGCTCTGGAATGTGGCTTCCTGACATTCATAACACGTAGATGCACATAAAGAAGCAGCTGAAAGTGAGAATCGGTCCAGACTGTGGTCTGCCCTTGGTTCATTTTTTCAATGCTGTGATGCAAGCAAGAGGAACTGCTGGTTACCAGACATCAACATCTGTTTCCTTCTGCCTGTAAAGCCTTGTGTTCGAGGTCACTTCCTGTCATTGGTTCAGACCACATTCTCGCAGATGAAAATCTCGGTACATGTTTTCTAGATTTCATTTGTTCTCACCAGCCAAAGGACATGTCCTCCACAGATCACATAAAAGATTAGTGCGAATGTGTTTCTATTTAAAAAACTGCCTCGACTCTGATGTTTCTAGAGTTTAGCTCCAATTCAGCTTTATTAAAACACTGTTGATTTAAATTAGTCTTCCTCACAACCAGACCGGCAGAAACAAAATAACAAGGGAGGCAGTACAAGATACAAGTGTTTTAACTAAAAAGCTTTACAAGAAACAAGAACACTGGCCTCTAATGAATCTATTAGCAGGTGTTAAAGCTGCATTAAATCTTACATTCCTTATTAATAACAATGGATTCAATTACTATAATCCAGTCATGTGAAAGTTGGCGCTGAGAGTGAATGCAGCTCCCCTCAGCTCTGCAGAGTTTTAATGTCTTTCAGCTCATTATTTTGGTTTTACGGGCCAAACTTTACCGTTTTGGATCAGTCTCACTGCTCTCATTAACGTCATATCCAGGCACAGGAATTTTCAGTGGAGGAGCTCTGATTAACCGACTTTATGGTTCCCGCTCAACACCTAACGGCAGACAAAGTTAGCAACCGGCTGGTGAACAAAAATCAAAACCTGTCACTTCCAACAGGATCTCAGTTTAATAGTTACTGGGACCAAAAAAGACAGAAAAATGACTGTGGCTATTTAAAGAAAAAGCAGGATTAAATTTGTGCCCATTTTGGTGCTATTTTCTGAAGATTTGTGATAAAGTTCAAAAGGCATCTGTAAAATTGTTATTATTGTTGCTAAGTTACAGTAAATTCAGTGATAGAGAAACTAATCTTCAGTGTTTTATCACTTTAGATATTCTGAGAGGCACTGAACGAAAGCTTCGGACAAACCCATTTTAATGAACACTTGCTTATTTCCGAAATCAAAATGCACTCAGCGCCAAAACTCAGGCACTGAGACACTAATGCTGTACCACATCCATTTGTTATACGCTGTTCGAATAACATCTCATTTTCTGCCACTATCACACCATGAGTTTTGTGAAATGAACATTCAGAATGTGAAGGCATAAATCTCACAGAACAACAATGCACTGATACAAACTTGATATGATTTCCATCAATTCACGCGACGGCAAGATCCCAAATTCCTGGAGAAACTGATGTGTGACGGCGGGGAAGTCTCACATGTGTGAACAGCGAGATAAAGGCACAGAGAAAAGTGGGGAATTCATACTAATGGAGTCTGTCTTCTTTCCTTCTTCCTCTCTAACTATTGTAGCTACTTTTCACATCATTAGTCCATTTCACTTGTCACTCTGTGTTTCCCCGTTCTCTCCTTGCTTTTCTCTTCCTCTCATCGCTGACAGAGATCCTCTGTCTCTCTCTGTTTCCTTTCCTCTTTTTCCATCTGTGTCTGGATTTTTTTTTGTCTCTTTCCTATTATTCCCCCATGCCTCCTCAGTCTCTTTTTTCTCTTCTCTCTTACCCCTATCGTTCTCTTTTTGTTCTTTCTGGTCTGTTTATCTCTCCCCCTCGCTCTTACCTCTCTTTGTATAGAAGCCTCTTACCTGTGCTGCGATACAGAAACCCCTCTCATGCTGTAAGATGTAGTATGTGTTTGATGGGATGCCATTAGAGTCCTGTCCCCCTTAAACATTTGCATATTAAACATAAATACACGCTGGTAAGTGTCACAAAGCGGGTACCAGGTAAAATAATCAAATAACTTTTAAGAATACATTTTTCTTTTGGGAGTAACGAACCAAACATGATGTGTATGTGTAAAGGAAATAAGAAAGGAGCAGATAACAGTCAGGTGAAGGATTGCACGAGAGAAGTAGGACACCCCTTAATGAGGGAAATGAATCACTGAAAACTGGCTACACACACACACACACACACACACACACACACACACACACACACACACACACACACACACACACTGAGAGAATCCGACATTTGACTTGACAAGTACGTATGACAAGAAAGGACCTAAAGTTAATAGACTTGGAATTATAGACTTTGACTCTTTGACATATTCTTATATTTCCGTCATCTGTGATTCAGCCCCTTCATTAAACCTTGGCCTACTTATCACCAAGATTAACGTTAAATAAAGCTTATTGAATTGAATCGTCCCTTTTCCCTGGAAATCCAATGCTGTCAGGGGAGCAGTGAGCTCCAGTATAGAAATGCATGAGATTTAATTAGCTTGATGGATCAAACTGAAGATTTTTAAACATTGATTCCAGTAGTTAAAACACCACAGACAGATGGAAGATATTCATTTACCACTTCATCCACTCGCGGGTCTTTGACTGGCAATGGACAACTGCAAGAGGCTAAAGAAGAGGACAATGGGAACAATTATATAAAATAAGGCTGATAGTATGAGGTCCTGATCGAGGCCCTCAGACTCAAATGATGCCCTAACACGGAGAAATAGTGGGACATTTGTTCTAAACTTCTGCAAGACGGACCAGATGACAGCCTACTGCCGGTGTGTGAGTACTGTTACCATGGGGTTTAACGTTACTTAACACCACACTCATCACATGAGAGGCAGGCAGCTGACTTAAAGAAAGTTGACTGCTGTGGAAAGATCGTTCTGCCTCTCCGTCCACCTTCTGTGTGCTGCTCCTTTCATGCCCATCTGTGGATGCAGCAAAGAACCTAGCCACTTCTGACAGCTAGCCGCAGCTCGTCAAGGCTTGCATAAGCACATTGTTTAATTATGGCAGCAGCATGCTCCAGTGACATGGACTTAACCAATGCGCTGATCCTTACCACTCAAATCTTACTTCTGTGCTGTAGAATTACAAACATTCTGCAAGAACTGCACAAGGCTGGAAAAACACTAGTGGTCCTAACAAGTCCAGACAGCTCCCCAAGAGCCAGAGTGTACACTTCAAGGGGCACCAATTATGAAATTAAAACTCTTGTCATATTCCAGCGGTTCTCAGCTGAGAGGCCTTCAGGTGCTCACTTGACAGGAACAATCCAAAATACATGGAGCTAAATGCTATCTTCATTGAAATCAAATATCTCTGTCACAAACAAAGGTAAATGGAATGATATCCAATTAACATCTGTTGGCAGTCAGGACATAATGTTGGTGTTCTCAGAGATACTTCCCCACCAGAAAATCATCAATAACCATCACCAATATCATTGACTTCAACCACGCCAACTTAAAGACTACGTTGCCCAAATTCGACTGGCAAATTCGCTGCCCTCACCTTGGCTAGTCAGACCACCTAACTGTTATTCTACCCCCAGCATACAGACCACCACTGACGTGCTCCAGGCCAGTGCACACGACCACCAGAATCTGGACGGAAGGTGACTCCTTCTGTACAGATTCCATCCTCAGTCTTGCAAGACCGCTTTGGGAACACAGACTGGAACACGTTCAGGGAGCGGCTATCTAAGATCAGCACATGTGTGTAGAGGAGCAAACACACTCTGCGACTGGATACATAGAGAAGTACATCACCACCATTGTGCTTCTATTGGTCCCATGTACAGTCGCAACTGAATTCATTGGCTGTATCTTCACTTAATTGTTCACCTTGGTTATACAGGTTTCGATACGGGCAGGTAAACACAATATTTTATATTATTGCAGTAGCACTTTGGGCTGGTGAGGAACAACATTTTGTTCAGCTGCGTGCTGTGTATATGGATGAATGACAATAAACAAACTTGAAACTTGAGACGATATGTCAATACCAAACAGAGGGAGAGTTCATTGGCTTTATCCTGCCAGAGGGGGGCAGCATAATCAGGAAAGCTACACTGAATGCAGCCCTGAGGAAGTTTGTAAACCACAATAGTTAGCATACCTTTGAAAATCCAGGCTCAGACACCCATCATGAGTATGAGTATGGAATTCAGTTCAGAAGATCTTCTGGTTCTGAAAGCATTTTTTCTGAGTATGAAGTACCATCAGAACAACATTTCAATTCAAAGTGACTGCATGGCTGCGTCTGATAATAATTAAACGTTGTTATTGTACACACAATTAAAACTCTGTAGCTCGCTCTACACTGAGCAGTAAATTGATATTTTTTGACATGAATGAATCATCATAATTTTGCATAATTTTGCACAGTATTGTATTGCATTGTGGGATTGTTAGCGGATACTAATATACATGCTGTTGACACTGTTTGTTTGTTCTACGGGCACCTCCCTCCATCCTTGCTTGCTTGTGAATGACTGAGCCTTTCATGGATGCCTCTTTCATACCCAATCATGATACTATCACCAGTTACCAGTGAACCTGTTTACCTGTGCAATGTTCCAAACAGGTGTTTTTTGGATGTGGTCAAACTGCCAATCGGCCAACATTATCTATGCAGAAACTCAGTGGAAACTTTACTTCCAGAACAATGGATGCCGGAGACAACTCCCCCATATTATGACTCCACTCTGGTAACAGGCTAAATATACCTTTATGTGTAAATATCACATTTATAACAATCCAACAATGATTTTTTTCTACAATGATACGTTCACTAGTATGAGTGCCATCCTTATTATTATCAAGCTGGAAGCAGTTCTATGCTTATTCTGCAAAAATGACTGAAAGCAGTACAAATGTAAATCTACCAAATGTATATTTCATTAGAGACTGAAATCACACATACACACACATACATACACTCACACACACTTGAGTAGAGGAGAAAGTCATCTAAAACTGAAAAATAGACTGTCCATCTGCTTTTCTCTCCATGTTTCTGTCTCTCTTCCACACACACACACACACACACACACACACACACACACACACACACACACACACATCTCATATCTAATACATCTCTGTCCATCTGCTCATTTAAAAGCACACACAGTGTAAGACCTTTAGGTGGTTTGAACTCTGTGTGTCTGTGTGTATGTGTGTGTGTGTCTGTGTGAGGACCAGGTATGGGGTGTATGGGGGTTGTCTAGGTAACAGCTGAGTTTTGGGTCTTGGGCTCCAAGGGAGCGCAGCTGCACATGGCAACACAGATGGTGCCTCACACACGAGCATGCGTATACACAAACACGGACACACACACTCACGCAGACGCACACACACACATCCACGTGTCAGTACATGGGCAGCTCAGCTGTAACCTGGGAGGCTGTTCATGCTTTCATTTCGTCTATTTACAGACATCCTGCCTCTAAGAAATTATTCCTTTTTAATTTCGAATGCTTCCTATTTTTAGTGTATCTGTGCATGCGGCAGCGACGCTCCTCCAAAATCCCTTCCTTTGTGCCAACTTCAGTTTCCAGGCTTTCAATACTAATCCTTGAGTTTCTGAAATTATTTGTTTTCTATCTTTGTTGCCAAGTGGTCATTGCTGTGCTGCTGTCGTGCTGCATGTCCCTGTAAATCACTGTCAATCATACTGTCAAGAGCCGTGACGTCATTTTCATTTGTTTGGAAATTATGCAAAATGCATCACTGCTTGTGTATCAAAGTACTTATCCAGCGAAACGCTTTGTACCCTGCATGTTAACAGATTAACTGTATTTGCTTTTGTGCTGAGAGTTAGATTAGAAGATGGATGCTCCTTTCATGTGTGTGTATGTAATGTAATTATATGTAACATGCACTAACTATGGAGGTCGTGCCAGCCGTCGATTCGTTTAACCTCACAAAGAGAATGCCAGTGGTGATTTACCACCCAGAACAAAGCCAAAGGCACGTTTATATGCATGAACACTCTGAGCTTGTGTGTTCCTCAACATGAAGATGTTTATCTATCAGTGCTGGTGAGTGGAGGGATTTTTTTCAATTTGTCTGTGAAATACTTTTTAAAAATTCATAGTGTAGAAATCTTGTAATTATCTGGCAACAAACTGCTGCTGTATTCAGGAGTCTTGTGTCATTTAAAAGAGTTTACAATCACATTTTGAAGGAAGAGAAACCTTTAGAATAGAGTCTCTACTTGGTTAACATTATGAAATATCATCAGCAGATTGTGTGTGTGTGTGCAGAGAAACCCAGACGGGGTAGAAACCAGAAACAACTGACAAGCACACATCAGTAACCCTTTGATGGTGTCTTTTCACAGGTCAGATCTGATGGGATTTGAGCCACTTTATTCCTCTTTACACACTGAAATACTCATGCACATGCACGCACACACATCCGTGGTTACACTCCGTCACATATGGCAGCTGTCCAATTGAAAGCGCAATCTGTTTCATTTCAAATTAGCATGGCGACTGCAACGAAAAAAGGAAATTATTCTAAAAGTTCAAAAGTTAAAGAAGCCGCAGATTTAAATCGCATTGTTTCATAAGAACATATTTAACATGTTTACAGTGATATGAAATCCTCAGACAGCCCTGTGCACATTCTCAATATAATTTGACATTACCTTCCCACTGGAGAGGCTGAATATTATTCGATAAATATGAGATGGAGAATCACTTCTGGAAATGCTAAGGCTCAATTTCCTGTCTAACAGGAAATGAAGCTGCCACAAAGTTGGAAAGAGACATATTTGATTATTCTGAATAAACTAAATATTTTTCATTCTCTTCCTTTTTTCTGTATCTCCATATCTCTCCTCTTACCCTTCACTCCCCCTCCTCTTCTTTATTCATCCCCACAGATACACACACAGACTTACCACACACACACACACACATGCAACCATACCACCCGAGGTGATTCCCACAGAATTAATAACTCAAGAAAGTAATAAAAGGAAACCCAGCCCCCCTCCTCTATCCATATTTGGTCACTTCCTGACAGCTCTAATTAACCAAGTCCTTTATGCTTCTATACCTGACATTTGATTGGCTGGGGGGCTGGCCTCGTTAAGAACAGTTTTAAATTAACAGATTAAATTAGATTGGAGATTACTGCAGATATGCTTGACAAGGTTAATTAAATGACCATTCATGAGGGGCTTGTTTTAAATCCACCATCACTGACAGATTCGGAGCTGATACAGTTTATCACGCTGGAGTTTCTGTCTGCTCCCAGTTTTCCTCGAACATACGGAAGTCATTAGCACGTTAATCCTAACGGGTTAACTTGATTACCATAAACGTATGAGACTATCTCTGAGAGGTCATTACCCTCTGCTGGAGTCAATGCTGCATTTCAAACAATCTTCCACTTGATCAGACTTGACAGAAAATCTATGTACAGCGTTTTAACTTCAGAATGTATACTGGCTGTCATCAAAGCTATCACTGCCTCTGATTCTTCTTTCTGCACCACATAACAGCATGATAACAGAAAGGTGAAGAACGCATATCCTTTTGTGCCCTGCACCAAACGTATAGGCATCACTTTGTCAAAGCTGTGGCACCCGAAACATGCTCCACCTAACAAATATATGATGCTGTGGAAGTTCAAAAATGCACTATGTATTTATTAATTCATATATTTATGCCCACTTATGGGAAGTGTAACAAGCTGTGATCTCAGCAGGGACACGTCACCACCTTATGAAGTTGTGCTGGCTAACTTTAGCAAACAGTTGCACGTTGATGAATGTAAGTCCAGCATTCACTTTCCATTTCAGTCTCTTTAGCGGCTCCTATTTGTTCATCAGCTGGTTGCTGGTCAGATGGTACACAATGGTTTGCAGAGGTTTTTTCTGTTCTGTTGCTGAAAACCAGGTTGATGGGAGCGGTGAAACTGAACCTATACAGTAAAACTAAAAGATGCTAAAATGCTCTGTGGAGCTCAAATTACTGAGTCACTTGTGTCACATTGTGTATACACAAATGGTGTTTAATGTGAATTTCAGGTTGGGGGTAGGGTTTGCTCGTCTCCGTTAGGCTGGCAGACTTTCTACACAGCCTACGAAGAGTGTGTCAACATCCTGAGGTGATTCTAATATTGTGTTCCAATTTTTTATATAAACAGGAGAGGCTAGAAAATTCAGCCCTATCTCCTAAAAATGAAGTATAGTTATATAGTTATTTTTCCAATTTACGGCAATAGTGAGAGTTTGGGCTGCTCCCTGCACACTAAGCCATAAGAGAAAGTACCAACATTACATCTGTGTGTCTACACAGAGGCCCTTGGTACCTGCAGTCGAGCACAGGTAAATAATCACTCGCCACCAATGGAAATAAGGAGGAAAAAGATGAATAAAAATGATAATAGGAATGAGCAGATGGTTGTGGCCTTGAGGGTGGTTGGCCGTGAGCTGAATAAAGAAACAAGAATCAGGAGGAGGAGAAATATAAAGGACAGAGGAAAGAAAAATCAAGTGAGCCCACAAGAGGTTACGAGTGCTAATAGTTTTGGTCTCAGCGGTGGCGTGCGTGTGTGTGTGCGTGCATGTGTGCGTATGTGTGTGAGCGAGTGTGTTGGGGGGTTTCATGACAGAACTGGGTGGCAGGTGATGGCTGACTGACAGCTGTTACCCGAGGGTCCCAAAACATCCAGGCGTGCTCTACTTCTCCAGCTCAGCGCCAACAGTTAACAAAGTAGACTAAAAGACGGATTACATGGAAAATTTAATTTGCTCCCTGAATTGCTTGAGTCATCTGTGGTTTGAGCAGCTGTAGGCCTACAAGTGACTGGACAATTTAAATTCTTCAAACGGTGTCAAGCGCTTCATGTTATTGCAGCATTCCCCGCTGGACAGCTGACCCCGCCGGACAGTAGACTGGGGAGGAATACTTCAGGCTATCACAAAGATTTCAGAGCTGGTTTTAAGTTATTAAAGCATCAGAAATATCAGAAACCCTATTGTAGCAACGGTGTGTTTTGCTCTAGTGGTGTTTATCTGCAGATGCTGAAATTCAAACATTTTCTTTATATACTTTCCATGTGACGAGGTGTTTCCTACATGATTACGTTTTTCTTTCTGGTCGCTTTAAAGAGGTTTAAAGAGGTTTTTTTTCACAGCAGGAAGAGCTCAGGTGTCACTAATCTCATCAACAATGGCTCTATTCAAGTGTGCCAGTAAGCCAGGATGCTGAAACTGAAGCAGCTACATGGAATTCAGCCGTCATGAATTTTATTATTTACATCTGTGCTTTTCCATCTGTGACATGTGAACGCGTCTTCGGTGAGAAAGGCCTGTTGCGGCTAGCTTTGCATTCACAAAGCAGTGCGAGCACCCTGAAGCTTTCCAAATCCATTATCTTTCTTTCATGAATCAATTCAGCTCTTTTTCAAACTAAACAAGTTGTCTATTCATGTGCACATGCTGCTTTGTTTCCATGTGGTCACTATCGATGTGCTCGGTAGTAGTTTAGATGGTAAATAATACCATGAGATTATTCTTGTCTTCCAAGGAAATTCAGGAAAACTTCATCAAAAATTTCACAAAGGAACACGAAAAGTAGAGTTCATGTCCATACTTTGTGCTAACAATCCCACAATGCAGCGTTCTGCGTGTTATAGATAAGAAACGACTGTTGTGTGACTCTACAGCTGTCAGTAATTCTGCAAAATGCTGATGAAAATGTCCAAAATCTCAATTTACTGCTCACTATGGAATCAGCTGTAGTGTGTCTATTATATAGCGAGCGGTGAATGAGTAAAGCCGAGTGTGATTTGGGACACAGCCTGAGTGCAGGGGCTGGTTAAGCAGTGAACTATTACTAAGGAGGAAGAGCACGGTCCTGCTCGACACCATAACATCATGCAGTCACGAGGATCAATTAGAAGACTGAACCACCAGCTCACCAGTGATAACAGCACATACAAAGCAATATCAAATAATATCTCACTGTTAAAGAAGAGCCCACTATACATGGACTTCTGTAGTTAATAATAAATGTGTTATTAGCTCAGATGAATTGGCAGCTTGTTTGGTTCGCTGGCAAGTTGATCCAGAAGTAGATTGCTATGGAATTAGCTACAAGAGGTGACCCAATAGGTTAATTTCTTTGCCTCCCACTGCTTGGCCTGTTATCATTAACAGAATGCTGAGTGCAATTTATCATGACCCACAGTCAGAAAGGCCATTAGAATTAAAGCCAGGTTAGAAAATACCAGAGTTTTCCCTTTTCTTGATTGAGATTTATTTTCCTGCGTGAGATGTGTTTTCACTGCCGGTAGAACACAGACACAGACAGTACATAAAATCCTCACGTCTGCAGTCATACATCCCAGCTCACATCAGTGGCAGCGAGGCGGCTCGTTCAGGGCTGCCGTGGCAGAAGGGATAAAACTCCTGCTGAATCGAGCTCTTCTCCATTTCAAAGTCCTTTATTTCCGAGCAGATGGAAGTAATGTGAAGTGCTGATTGAGGGGGTGATCGGTGTCGTTTGCTTTCGTGACTGCGAGGCGTGTGATGGCGCCGAGGTGCATGTTAGGAAGATTGGGTGTGGGAGGGCAGATGGTTTCGGAGGCAGTAGGTACGATGCCGGTAAATTTGTTTTTGTTGGAGATGGTGAGCATAAAGATGGAGGGGAAAAGTACACGAGAAGCGATCTTTAAGTGAGCACTTGGAGGAAACCTGCCGATGCATTATTGCCCTTGCTGTGTAACACTCACTTGAGGTCATGAAACCCTTCTTTAAGTCAACTGAGATGAGCAGCGTTGTCCATATGTAGCAGCAGACTGAGCGTAAGAGACCTCTTAACCTCCATTACACATCTAAAAGTGGTAGAAACAAACTATTCCACTTAAGATACCTCTTTGGCTTCTCTCGTCTTGCTTCCGCTCCCACAGCTGTTCTAGGCGTGAAAATGTTAAGAGGGGTGAAAAAGTGCTGCCCTCAGAGACCAAACACACACAGGGCAACAAATCACAGTCGTACACATATAATGAATGAATGAATGCACAGACGCAGAGGTCTGAGGAAGACGGGGTTATACGACTACAACGAGAGAAAAACTATGAATGTTTGACTTCAATCAAGACTGCCTCCATCTGCTTATGTTATTCTCTGCTGCACACATTTCAAATATCCACCACAGTTTTACAAACACACACTTTTCTTTTTATCATTATTATTATTTTTGGTTAAATTCCAATAGCCCAGCATCCATTTTCTGAGTCATTTCTAAACTTATTTAAATCAGAAGACGACAGGGTTGTCTTTAGGAATTAAAAGTCATATTGTGAATGCTTTTCTAAAGGAATAAATCATCGTGTCTCAGTAAGTGCCTCCGGATGATCAGTAGCTGGACGTCTGAATGTACCTCCAGCCAAGCAAAGTCACTGAATCTAAGAAACTTGAGAATATGCTGGTGGTTTAAAGCTGTTTTTCTCTACAGCAGGCAAACCAGAGCAGAAACCATGAGCTTTAAGAAGTGGGAGCAGGTGAGCTCGGCCCATAGTTGTGTTTATTGGCCCTAACTGGTCATACTAATTATAACAGGAGTAAAGAAGGAAGTCAGGTGATGTAGAATGAAGAGCGTAAAGTCTGCATAGAGAGGAGGTCGGGGTGGACGAACGTGTTAGACACACGTGTTCAGCACTTTGACCCGGAGGAACATTGTTCCTGTCGTTTGTGAAACAAATGTCAGTGTTGACATATTTTAGCTTACACCAGACGATTCTGTCCTATTCTGTCGTTTGGGAGTGAGGAAGTGTTGACAGGAGAAGAAGCACATTTTGGGGCAGTCTCAGACCTGCAGAAGTTATGGGCATCATTTTCTCCTTTGCACTGCGTTTGAATGGAAATTCTTTGCCTTTCACACAGCAGCAGAGTTTAATCCTGAAGGTGTCACGGCTCATTAGGATAATCATTTAGCATTTATCTAGTTAAAACCAAGTTTTGAAGAATTTGACTGTAGAAAAATATACATACTGTATCATCAACCAGACGACTGTGGATGCCAATCATGATTCCATCCACATCTAAAACCAAAGACCCTCATTCCATACTTGACAACAAATAAACTGTCTCCACGACATCTGCTGAAAAAAGGCCAAGAGATCATGGTTTGACTCTATGATACAATTTCTACCTGATGTAAATGGTTCACAGTGACCGAGCCTTGTGAGGTACGCCGATGGCAAGCACTACATTTTATGCAAAGCGGCCGGCAGACAGAGGACTCCAACAAATCTCACTGGACTTTGTTGCTCCAGTTGACAAAATGTTCAGGTTACCCGGTGTGCTTTGTGTCACATGCTTTGGATTCCAAAGACAGCCTCTAAATGGGGTACAGTGTTGAACTTTAATCATGGTGCATCCATGCGATCAGCTGAGACGATATTGATGTGATCCTATGAATTTCAAATCAGCAACCTCAATACGAAATGGGGCGAAGGCAGCGAGAGAGAGAGATGCAGGAAAACTTCACAGTAAAGTCACAAGCATTCAGTCTGTGAAGTCATGTGTTCTGACATGAAAACCAGTAACGTGTCAAGCCTGCAGACACTCCAGGAACTGTCGGTGCTGCATGGTGAAACCTCACTCAATCATACTTAACTCATTAATCCTTTCAGTCACACACACACACACACACACACACACACACACGCACAGGTCTTGGTTAGGTAGACTTTCAAAGGGGATTTCTACTTAATAAAAATCCAATTCTGGCTCCACAGGATCCTTATCCCACAGAGAGAGCGAGAGTTTGAAGCAGAGAGAGGGAGGGAGGAAAGACAGCAGGAGAAATAATTAGACAGTGATGGAGACACAGAGATCACAGTGTGCCAAGCAGCGAGGTATCGCTTCAGAAAAAAAAAGAAAGAAGTGCTTCTTTTTTTTAAAAAAAAAAGTGCTGAAATAATGTCTTCCGACACTAAACTGACCAGTGGTGCCTCAAAGTGAAAGGTGTAAAATGCATGTATCTGTTGAGCATCAAGCACTCGCCCCCTGAACCTTGAACGGTGGCTCTGGAAAGTTTGTCGCTATCTCTTTCACAGAAGACATATGACCTCTCAGGTGTTAGAGGCAGAGTCACAGACAAGTAATGTATCAGACTGTCAATGGAAACTTTTCAAAACGCCCCTGCAGCATGCTCCACCTCTGTATATTCAGTATGTTCCCAAAACTCACAGTTAACCCACAGCACACTGCAGCTGAACTCCGTACTTCTGTGTTGCTGCATGGTGCTTCCTCCTCGTCACAGCTTCACGATGCTGGAAGTGGTCCTGATTTATTGATTGGTTGGCAAAGCAGCAAAGCTTCCAGAGACAACTACATTTTACTCACCGGCATTTTGGTGATAGAATCTAGCTGAATCCCACTTAAAGGTCCAGTGTGTAACATTTAGGCATATCTATTGGTGGGTTATGGCAGAAATGGAGTATACTATTCAAGAGGATTGTGCCAACCGTGAATTATCATGTGGAAAAAAAAGAATTACTGAGTTTTTGCTACCTTAGAACGAGCTTCATTTCAACAGAGAGAACAGGTCCTCTTCCACAGACTCCACCATGTCGCACAGCCATGTTTCTATCCCACAATGGACAATGGAGGTGTTTAGTTCAGTCCACTAAATCCTTCACACTGGCCCTTTAAGATGGTGAAATATGTCTCTATTATTAAAACAGTGCTGCTGTTTTCTTCTTGTTTGAATTCTTGGTGTGTGTCTGTGGTAGTGTTTTAAAGCTGCACTCAACATTTTTTATACAAGCAATGGCTCAAATGTGTAATTGAAAGTAGTCACTCATGGCCATGAACATCTCCAACTGTCCACAGATACTGCAGCTCCTCTCAGGAGCATTTTAGCATCTTTCAGCTCATTGTTGTTCCCGCAACTTTACAGTTTTGGTTCAGCCTCACTGCCCTCACCAACCATGTTTCCAGCAACCCTGTTTTGTCTGTACATATCTTTTTATGCTGCCCCCAAGTGGACAAAAAAAAAAAAAAAATCGACTCATGCTGCTTTCAAATTGAAAGGAAACACTTTGTGTTGCTTGTTCAAAAGGATTCACAACAAACCAAGCAATGACTGCTGTTACAACTGGTGAATGACAAGTAATACCCCCATAGACATATCATCAACACACACACACACACACACACACACACACACACACACACACACACAGGCTTTAACAGTGCTTGACTTGGGCCAACAATAAGAAAGGTTCAATTTCCCTACAAATATCCTCCCGGCCTGCGCAGGGACTTAAACCATTGACCTTGCCGTCTGAAGCCCACTTCTCCAGGCCTGAGTCTTCCTTGCTGTTCAGTGAAACAGATATTTTGGTGACCGTCTCACCTCCATCAAACACCTTTCTCCCCCTCTTCTCTTCCTCTCACTCTACCTCCTCTTCAGTCTGCTTCTCCATCAGTCCCTCCCTCTCCATCAAGGTTGAAAACAAACGCTGATTACCATATTCATGAGGTTGCCAGATGACAAATGAAAGTGAGAGCGAAAGAAAGAACAAAACCCACTCTTTATTGTGCTTTCATCATCATATCGATCATCCCTTCACCTGCAATTATTTTTGAAATCCCTTGGATGCTCTCTCTCCTTTCAGCTTTCACTGCCCCCCCCTCTTCTCTCTCTCATGTCTGTCAACAGCCTGTTTATATATTGAGGCATCAAGAGAGATTTGTTTGTGTGTGTGTGTGTGTGTGTGTGTGTGAGTTTGTACATTATTACACTGATAGAAAGGCTAAACGCCCTGAACTATATTATGTAGTGCGATGTTTTGTGTGTCGAGTGTGTGTGTTGTGAGTGAATGGAGAGCGATGAAGACAGAAATGCTGCGTATGTGTGCTGACAGAGATAAACAGATAAACTCAGATACTTCCACAATGCAACAGTCTAATTGGCTGATGTGTGTCTGTCGCTCCTTCTTACCTCCCTGCCTAATCCAGCCCTTTCTTACCTTGTCCTTGTTTTGTGAGCTAAGCAGACAAACGGGGTAATGTTAGAATAAATAACAGCCTGATCTTATATTTTCCCTGTTCATACTTGTAATATTAGTGCTAGCTCGCTCTGCACTGAAACACAACAACAATGCTGCTTGTTCATTTTCCTGCCTTCTGCAGGATGCTGATAGCTGGGACATGTAGTTTCAGCCTCTTTTAGTACAATATGTACATCGTCATCAAGTGCATATTTACTGGATTCTCATTCGACTCAAGGCTTTGCGTATGTTTTGGATTTGCACCTTTCCGTTCATCAGTTCATAGTTTGAAGGTCTTTACAGTGAACCTCCTTATAGCTTTGGCTTTGCATCTTGTAGATATTTGCAGTTTTTTCTACTTTGTGCTGCAGCTGTTGTGCAACCATTTCCCTCTGAAGACATAACGTTCTATCTTATCCTATCTTATCACTTTCATCTCACTCATGAAGTTATCTTAATTAGCCGGCTAGCCTCAGCTGATAAAGCCTGCCTGCAGGTTGACAGTTGTTAGTCACTTCAGCTGTCGGCAGCTGGGAACGAGAAGCCTACTTGATCCACTTTTGGCCCATCCTCCCTCCCTCCATCATCCTTCAAGCTTTCCTCCCTGCACATCGCTCTCTCTTTGTTCTACTTTATTGCACCACTTTCTGAATTTCATGTTCTTTTCACCTCTTCCCTGCCATTCTTCATCTGTCCTTGCTTCATCCCCCAGTCTTCCTCAGCTCCTTCCTTCCCTGCCTTGCTCTTCTTTCTTCCCACCCTGTCTTTCTCTAGTTCTCGCCCTCTGTCACTCATACATTCTGCTGCACTTTCCTTCTGTCTTTGCTTCATTTTAATGTATTGTAGAATTAAATTTTTTTTTTCGCCCTCTCCTTTTCCACTCCACTGTATTACTCATCATCCTCATTCTTCCTCTCTGTCTGTTCACCATTGTTTTGCCTCTGCACTTGCTTTGTGCTGTGTCTCATCCCCCCTCATCTTTGACCTTCTTACTTATTTTCAATTATTTCTAAGTACCAATTTTTTTAGATTTTAGTACATAAACAAGGTTTTTATCACATTTAACTGGGCATAAAGGAATGCATTGTTGTGTATTATTGTTGCAGATAATTTGACACTTTTGAGCCATTGTGCTGCCTTATTCTGCTCCGAATTACAGGGCTGAAGATGACTAACAACTGCAAACACAAGCAGAGTCTCTCTCTCATGGAGGAAAATCTGAAATATAAAGACCTGTGTTGCATTCATTCCATCCCGCACCCCTCCCACCTCACATTATCGCTCTGTGACAGTTTGAAAGGGAATAATGACATGACGCATCACCGTTTTAAGGCACATGAATGAAAAGCCTGAATGAACAGAGAGAGAAACACAAAGGGACAGTTAGAGATATAGGGAGTGGCGGAGGGAAGACAGACAGATGGAAGGAAAATGAGATAGAGGCAGACACCTCGCAGGGACGGAGGGAGACAGACGTAGAGAGATAAATGCGAAGGGGGAAGAAGAAGACAGAGACAGACGGAAAAAGAGAGACAAGAGGGGAGAAAAAGAGGAGACAGAAAGCCTGCCTCCTTATCTTACCCTGCCTTTCACAGCCAACCTCTCACTGGCACCTAATAGCTGCTACTGTGTATGTGTGTGTGTGTGTGTGTGTGTGTGTGTATTTTTGAAATAACCGTGACAAGGCTCCCCTGTTTGTGTGCATGCGTGGCCTAAGCTGAGGCTGCGCTAATGACTATTTTCATTATAAACTGATTATTCTATTATTTCTGAAACTCATCTCATCAGCCAGTGGAAACTCTAAAATCTGAGTAGCTGGAAGCAGCAAGTGTTTGGCATTTTTGCTTAATAAATAACTTGATAGAATTTCAAAAATGATTTTTGTCAGCTGACTAATTGATTAGATGATTATTAGTCTCAGTCTAAGTGTAGAGGTTGGGTTTGCATCTGCCCACAGTGTGCATAAAGGTGTCCACTGTTTCCAGACGTATGTGTGTTTGTGTGTGTGTCTCTGTGCCTTATTTACATGATGCTATTTAATCTGTTTAATACCCACATCTGCAGCATGTTTGCCCATACATGTCTGCCAGTATGTGTGTGTGTGCGTGTGTGTCCACCTGTGTGTGCCTAGGTGATTTCCATGAAGGCTATTTATTTAATCTCCCAGATGATTTAGCGTGTCGCCAGCAAATGAACATGGACAGCTGAGGTCTAATAGTTACGCCTGCATGGTAGACGTCACACATTCACACACACACACACATACTCACACTAACATCGACTCATTGCAGCTTAGTCAATTTGGGTGTGCTGGAAACAAGTGCACGACTAAGGGTCATCTGCACAGTATGTGGCTGCAGTGTGTAAAGCCAGTAAAGCCACTCAGAGCGTCGTTTTGATCCGACATTTTGGGAAACGTGCTCATTTATTCATTGCCTTAAATATGAAGCTTCAGCCAGGAGATGGTACAAACGATGGGAAACAGCTGGCTCCTCTTGAGCACACTAATTAACATGTTCTATCTCATTGTACAAAAACTGAAGTTTAAAACTACAAGGTGCAGTTTTAGTTAGATATGTGAGAGACTATTTGTTGGCCAGGTACAGTGACTCTCTGAAGCCTCCATTGGTTGTCCAGCAGTGGTGGAAAGTCATTAAACAATGTTGATGTTGCACAATGTTAATATATTCTTAAGTAAAAATATGGAATGCAGCGATTCTGTCTAATGGTTCACTTTAAAAACGTTGACATCAATAGTAAAAAGTGCAAGAATTATCGCACTGGATGACCCGAAAAGAAAAACTGATTGTAAACAAACTTCAAATTTTCAAAGTAAACACAAAGGGCGACAATTTAATGCATACTGCCATTAGAAGTTGGGTATAATTAGCTGATAATTACCCACACCCACCCTCACTTATCAATATAAACCCACATTATGAGCGTAAACACAATGAGTTTTAAATAAGAAAATGTGGCCCTGGCTCTTTGGCTGTGGTATCACTCCTGTCCTGAGCTGATATCGTCCACATCACCACAGTGACTCACCTTCCACCTTCTTATACGCTTCAGCATATATAATGCTGAACACATGAACAACACATAATCATGACAAGGTGTGAATGAAGCTGTTATGACTGATGCGATGCATTTCTGAGGCCTGCGATCAGCTGATAGAGCGAGAGGATGATTGCACTCCTTGTTTTCTAACACCTCAGAGTTGCTGCAGAAACTCACACTTCAACTTTCACAACTTTCTACTGCACATTTTTAGACTCATTAGTCAAAATTTAAGACCATTCTAAAAACCACTCTTACAAGTTTTATAGATACTTGCCCTGGCAGGAGGAGGAGGAACCCTTGGAAGAGCTGTTGGATCGGAGGGATAAATGACACAAACAACCGACGGCCGAGCAATTAGCTGAGCTTCACTGGCTTTAAATATGACTGACATTTGGGTCTGAGAGCATCGGTAAGACAAATTACTGATGGTAAATGATGAACCTTAGCAATTTGTTGAGCTTGTGATGAATGAATGGAACACTTTACATTACCAGTTATTAAATCAAATCGTGTTTAATTTATCCAGTCATATCACAATTTGTCATGCCTCAGTTTCTGTGCATTTTCATCTCACTGGTTTTATTTTCACATTAATTTCCCCTCTCCCGTCTGCATTCATCAGTCACCTCTGTCAATTCTTTTGTTCTGGCTCACACTGAGAAAAACAGGCAATCCATTGTTGAAGTTGTGACTAATCAATGAGTTACATATGCCTCCACACTCGTATTTTCATCATTTCACTATCAGCTCCACTCATCGTATAACCCTGAACGACGGACAGGAGAGTACAGAATGAGTTTAAGCTGTTTGGAACATTCCACAGGTAAACAGGTTCACTGGTAACAGGTGATAGTATCATGGTTGGGTATGAAAGGGGCATCCTGGAAAGGCTCAGTCGTTCACAAGCAAGGATGGAGCGAGGTTCACCACTTTGTGAACACATGATTGAATAAAGGAGATTACTACATGTGCTCAGGAACACTTTATAAAACCACTGTCTGTAAACACAGTTTGTCTGCATATGACTGCATCCTGTTTGTATTTATGTTTTACACAGCGTCCCAACTTTTTGGGAATCTGGCTTCTACAGTTAGTCTTCCAATAAATGCATCTGACATTTAGGTCATGTATTTATTCTGAGCCATTTCCAGACTTCTAAGCTGCATATAGTACTGATAATACTGCATGCACATAACACACCTACACACTTGTGACAACGCAAGTGGCTGAATGTATGAGAGGATGTGCAAAGAACTCCTCAAGCACCATTACGCTTTCTTTTTGAATTTATTTTTTATGTTTCTTAATACTCATATCATGAATCAATCTTTAATTATAGCTCATTTTGTCTGTGTATTGCCAGTAGCCCACATCAGTATAATAACAATGGGCATAATGAATTGTGTTTATAACCCACAGCATTACAGAATAATGAGAAAAGCAGAGGAGAGGGAGGAAGGGTGTGGGGTGGCAGAGATGAGAAGAAAAAAAAAACTCTGAATAAAACAAAGGAGAAAAGAAAAAGGAGAGGAACCAACAGCTGAGGGGATGAAGAGAAGAAGAAGAAGAAGAAAATGAACAAGTGAATGTAGAGAAAAGAAAGGGAGAAGTGGGGAGAGGGGGAAAGAGGAGAATGAGCAACATAACTGTGGTTGCTGGTGTAAATCTCCCCCAGGTTAAAACAAGATGATAATTAAAAATGTACTGCAGGGTCACACTGTGACTGCGAGTGTGAGAGAGAGCGTATACAGTGTGTATGTGCTTGTGTGTGTGTGTGTGTGTGTGTGTGTGTGTTATTCTGCAGCCTTTATTGCTGTAGGTGGGTTTCTGTGTGTGTGTGTGTGTGTGTGTGTGTGTGTGTGTGTGTGTGTGTGTGTGTGTGTGTGGTGGGGGTGTCAGGGTGGTGAGATTGCAGTGCCCATTAAAAGGTGTCCCTGCTGCAATCAGTGTACAGAGGCCTTAGGGCCTATTTGTTGCTACATCAATCTGAGAGTTAATGGAAACACACAACACACAAACACACACTCGTACACTCACACACACACACACACACACACACACACACACACACACACACACACACACACACGTAGACACTTTCTGCCTACAGTGCTAACATTGTCAGAGAGAACGCTGAACAGCAGGAGACACACATACGTGCACGCACATATGCACTTGAACACACACACACACACACACACACACACACACACACACACACACACACACAACTGGCAATGAAGGCAGCCAACCAGGCCCACACGAGAACACAAGCCACACTGTTGAGCAAACAAGCAAATCCTAATGAGATGCCTTCAATTTTCAAATTCCTGCCTCCTCCTTTCTTTCCCAGATTTCTTCCTCGGAGCTTTCTTGTTGTTATCAAAACAGTTTTACAGCGTTTGGTTCACATTCCGAACGGAAACCTGATTTCCTCTTATGTTCACTGTTAAAGCGACATTTTTTGATGTTTGATGTAAGTAACCAATCCAAACACTCCGTACTCTCAATCTGAAAATCACCCAGTGAAGTCAAAGTGAAAAGACTAGATTTGAAAATGTCAGGCTTTTTTCTGCCAGTTCTCATCAGCAGATAAGGCAGCGCTGCTGCGAGTCCTGTGCGGGCTCTGTGAACGTTTTGGCAAAAAGTAAATTGGATTTAGTACATAAGTCAGTCGCTGTTAATCGCTGAGTAGGGGAGATAAAAGAACAAAACCGCAGCAGGAGAAGAATGGGTTCAGTACAGGCTGATCATGAGCTGGTCCAGTGCTCACAGAGGCACATCTTTCAACCGTCTGACCCAAGATGCCCTATCCTCACCAGCTCCAGGGTACTGTGTATTGAGGGATGTGATTTCCCTACAGGGTTCAGAAAAATATCACTATCAAGGCCACAGAAACACACAGCAGGCAGTGAGGTGGTTCTAGCCTGGTGGCCACAGTCAGGACTGTGGGTCAAGTAATGCCCACTGGCCCCGAAACCAATTTTCCCATAAACAGTCATTACAAAAGCCGGCTCAGTCGGAGAAGGCTTCTGATGCACCTGATCGGATGGCTTTACAATGCAGAAGGCCAAAAAACTCTCAGCACATGTCGCAGGGGAGCAGCTTTCATGGGAATGAATGGAGCACCATCTTGAAGTTCATGTCATTTTTAACATTTGCTCGCCCCGGACCAATAATGAACTTGACATCTAGTCTGCCATAAACTGGACGACCCGGGTTGTTAGCACACACAGAGACGGCATCAGTGCTGAAGATAGAAAGAAAAGGGTGCCATCTACAGGAACATCATGAACAATAACGCACGGCTCCATATGACCTGATCACAAACAAACACCTCACTCACACAGCGGCTACAATCCTACGCTGAAGGTATCTATGGCATTGCTCTAGTTAAGAACTTACATCAAATGCAATTACAGCTTCATTTGTTAAGAAACATCACAGAAATGGACACTGCACCAAAGGAGGAGACAGCATTTTCACAATGAGAGCCATAAGAATTAGCACTGTAAACAAAGAATAAAGAAACAGAGAAGAGCTGTTGGTCCTTACCAGGTGTGATTTCTATCACTGTGTCTTGTCTCTCCGGGGGATAAAGGATCTTGGGAGGCTGAGTGGTCTGCAGAGCTGAGAGAGAGGGAGAGAGATACAGGAGGAAGGTTGATTATCAGGAGTGTATGAGAGTTTTACACTAATGGCCTGAACACAAAGGCGAAGGAGAAAATCCACTTTATTTCTCATTGCATACAAACGTTCATCACATCCATCCATTAATATGTTCTGCTGGCTTGAATAGAAAGTCATTTTTTAAAAGAAAAGGTAGAACAAAACAAAAGGTGTTCGGTGTTTCATTCATGCACAGTAGCAAAACTCTTTATGTCAAAAAAGAGTTTAATGTGTCAGCACTTCTGTCAGCCGGATAAAAGAGTCTGAACAGGCAGTGCAAGGACAGACAGAGCGAGAGAAAAACAATGAAGGTCAGAGAGTCGGAGAGTGGAAACTAAAGCATGCACGGAGCAGAAGATATGCAGTAAGGTAGGTCTGAGATTTGGGTTAGCCTTAAAAACAGTTACACTGTGGCTGTAGAGCACCACAGTCCACTTTCTTTGTCAGGAAAAGCCCAGGGAGAGAGCTGGCCTTTGCTCTACCAGCTGATCACTGCTCTGCAGCATCTCCAAGCCGAACATAAAGAGACTTGAGCTATTTGACCTGCACACCTGCGAAGATGCTGCCTCAGCCACAGAGGCAGCTCAGTGCACAGCTGATCTCACCTCATGACTTCTGTCTCTTTGCAGACAGACAGGTCGACTGACTGAAACTCACTGGCATCAACCGATTCCTAATGATCATCTGATAATCATATTCACAAACTGATAATTCAACAAGCCGTAGTGAAGGTGATTGGTATTCATACAGAGCAGAGCCTTTTCATGCCACTGAGGCTGCCAAAGAACAAAATTGATGAGATGAATAAAAAATTGCCTTTTGAAACAGCACAGAACTGAAGCCCGATTTTAGCCATGTTAGCAGTGTGTCTCTATGGCTCGGGCAATGCTGGTCTGTCGCTCAGTCTGTCAGTCTGTCCACAGCTCTGTTCAGTGTTAACATATCTCAACAGCTATTGGATGGATTGCCATGAAATTTTGCAAAGACACTCGTGGTTCCCAGATGATGAATCCTTGTGACTTCAGTGATTCCCTGACTTTCCCTCTACTGCCACCATGAGGTTGACATTTGTGGTTTTGAATGAAATATCTTGACAGCTTTTAGATGGATTACAATGAAGCTGAATGCAGGCATCCATGTCCCCTTAAGGAGAAAGTGTAACATCTTCAGTGATGATGCCTTGATGTTTTATCGAGCACCTTCATCAGTTCAAAATTCTGATTAAACAAAACAATAATTGGCATGAAATTATTATCTGTTCACTAGACTTCAGCGATCTGCCACTGGGGCTGTACAGTTGCATCACAGTATGTGAAGAAGGTCCATTTAAAAGTTATTTTAGTGTCAGATGTTTTTGGAGGGAAGACGTGCTCAAGCAACAAGATGAAAGGTGCAGCCCCAGTGAAAAGACACATTTCCATAGACAGGAAAGTTCTCATAATGATGAATCGGTATCTCCCTCTGTTCTCTGTTTGAATGCTGTTCTACTTGTAATGATGTTAGGGTTATTCGTCTGAAACAACCAAATCTCAGTGTTCATATCAGAAGTGTGTGAGTACAGTGTGCAGAGGTGCTTCCACACATACAGCCGTCAGCGTCCCATGTTGGTCTAAACGCTCTAACTGTTACATTCTCAGTGACATAAACATTGTATGGAGAAAGTTTCTTTTCTTTTCCAGCTTGTGTCTGAACATTTTCCCCAATGAACCTGTCAATCCCTCTATCATTCCATCCGACTCTCGGTTTCTCTGATAAGACCGATAGTTTCATTTGCATTCTGAAGATATCGCAGCACCCTTTTGAGATTAATGAGACAACCCTTCACCTAGACCTGCTCCTCTCCTGTTCCTTTCTCTATTCCCAGCCTATTCCTTTCCTTTCTGCTTTACCACTCCCCTCACAATCTGTAGAGGCCTTTAGTTGTTGCTGTTCTCCAGTGTTCATGGTTTTAACATGAACAGTAAGAAGATAAACAGTAGATATGGAAATTGGTCATTTCCTTCAGTCCATTCTTTGGTTGTTGGAAAATGTATTCTTAAGCTTTAATTTCACGACATGGTTTTTCATGGTTTCAGGTGTCATTTTGTTGGGTGCACACAGGTGTACTTGCTTGCACTTGCCTGGTACTTTGGGGAGTCACTGTGAACTTGACTGTCAAAGTGAGAAGGAGGCACAGTAGGAGCTTTGTCAGTAGTGATTAAGTAGTGGCGCAGTGCATCTCTCCTACATGCACCCGTGTCTTTATCAAGTGACACACCTAACACATCCTACTCAGACGTCTGCACGGCTGTTGTGTGAATTGTTCTCTTCAACATTCTAAAAATACCAATGCTGCTGTTCGAGAGGTAATGCTATTATAATAAAGCTATATAATGTTATATACAGTGGAGCTGCATACAGAATTATATTGTACCTTTTGGACCTGGATGGACACTGTGTCCAACTTTCTTGTAGTGCCACACAGCACTACTAGCTGCAAAATTACCAAGGATCTGACACAATGCCAGATGCACCAGCACCATATGCCATTAATTCACAAAGCCAGCCCTCTCTCTAGAGGGAAAGGGAAATTGTAAGAGTGTTTGGGCTCTGTGTTTACCTGAATAATAATCTGAATATCAAAAGGTATGTGGTGAATAGATGATAATGATGGGGTTGTGGTTTACTTTTAGCACACAGCTTCACACACACACACACACACACACACACACACACACACACACACACACACACACACACACACACACACATTTGAGTTCTTTGAACTTTTCGTAATGCATACTTGTCTTTAAAATTACAGTATACTGTTGATATGGAAATGTGTACACATGACAGGTCTGCATGTGTGCAGAGGAAGTGCCATTAGGTTAAAGGCATCGGGTGATTTCAGCCCAACAGTCTCAGGAAGTAATGAGTCACAGGAAATAAACACAGAAACCAAATCAGGTCTCTTTAATATGTTTCTACCGAATCGAAGGAACTGAAGATTATGCAAAGCCCCAGCTTGATGTGAGGCCAATTTGCATGCGACAAGACAACAACTCTTGATTAGACAACAGCTGAATGTTGTGCTACTGTGTGATGTTTGAACGGATTCTGGAAAGTAGATTTATAAAGGTGGAAGAGCAGATTGAAAATGCCACAAAATTAAGGTACCTTCAGACATACAGAAGATAGGCTGATTTTATCAGGTTATTTTTCATCTTTCTAACTGAGATGAGACAATTAGCAAATTCATGTAATGCTGCTCTAATCAATATTTTTACAATAACAAATCAGGAAATGACATCATACTGTATAATGTGAAAAAGACTGGCTGTATTATGAACTCAGAGAATTACTCTACAGTTCCCCTCAGCTCTGCGTGGCTTTTATACGGTCTTTCAGTTCGTTGTTTTGGTTCTAGAAACTGCAACTGATGGACTGTAAAATGGTGAGACTGTGTTGATTCAGTCTCACAAGCTGTAAGCTACCTGTCAAGCAACACACAAAGTTAACGACTGGCTGGTGAACATAGCAGAGAATTCATCTAAAGAGCCAGATATTTCCTCCAAGAGGTGGTGGAGACCAAAGAGGTACTTATAGTAGATACTGAACTGAATTATGTTGGTCTGCTGGATGTATAAATAGGCAACTGTTTGCTAGCATGTTCTTTTTCATGTGAAAACATGTAAATGTTGTGGCTACAGTGTCACAGAGTGCCACCTCAGAATCAGGGACAGTCTGGAGGACAACTATGGTCCAGAAACCAAACTTGGAAACCAGTTCTTGCAGTCAAACTGCAGCATAACTTTGTCAAATCTTAAAATGGTTGGAAAAGTCCCTCAGGTGTGATAAAGTAAAGTGCTCCTTGTGGCCGGATACACATGCATACAGTGCATTTTACATCTTACATCGTGGCAGTCAGGCGTAAGCACTGCCCACAGCCCATCCCCTACGCGAAGCACACAGTGCTTGTTTCTATTAAATAATTCAGACCAAATGTGATCTACATGGTAATTGTGTAGACTGACCACACAAACTAATTACCAACGCCCCAGCAGAAGGGCTCAAACCACAGCTGCCTCAGTGCAGTGCTGCCTCTCATGCTCTTTACACTTCAAATGAGATTTGACCTTTTCCAGTCACCTCGTGCGGTGCTGTCTTGCACATTAGGTCATATGAAGCAATAATCACCAGACAGACCTTAGTCAAAGTAATCCAAGTTTGTTTTAGTTCTTATCTCCGACTGCAACCGTTACAGGGGATATATATCGAGCATTTTCTTGAACTGAAAGGTCTGTCTGGCTGCGTGTGCATGTGTGTCATCAGATATGAACTTGTGTGAGCGCCAGGAAGTTCAGAAAGTCACTCGAGTAACTTTTCTGTGATTTCAGAACACTTTGACACTATCTGAATCGTCCTCATCTGATAATTTCAGTTTACCAGGTGCTTCAAGTAGATTAAAACAAACACTGTCTTATTGCAGTCTTTATCTCCGCAGAGGGAATGAGCACCGTTTGCACGTCAAACCAAATGTGACCTTTTTTCCATTTCCATTTAGTAACCTGATGACAGGAAAAATCACCACACAGGCAACTTTTCTGTTTCAGTGCAACAGAAGAGGACATTTGTTAACATTTGAAGCAAGAATCACAATTACATTGCCATTTTCTCAGCATGATGTTAATTATTCCTGCATGTTTTGTACTGCAAAGGGAATGACCTCAGCATTTTAAGGATCACTTCATTTTGGCCTCTGCTGCTTTCTGTCCAGTCAAACAACCAAATACTTTCTGTCTCTTCTGACCTTTGATAATTAGACTTGTTATTTCAGGGCAGGGTTTTCAAATCTCATTTGAGAGACATTTTTCAAAAGTATAAAAAGACAAAGGCACAAGTCAAAGAACGCCATGCACGCAGGCGACAGGATGGAAGAACTGTGGCTCTATATTAATATTGCCATGACTAATTAATCTCTCAATCAGCGGAATAAGGTGAAAACACTGGCAGGAATATGGCATGTGGGTCCAAATGCTCGTGCATGAGACATTGAAGCGCTGCTCCATAGCAAGAGGACACCTTTAAAGTGACATAATGTAACTTTTGACAGAAGAGGTAACTTACAAATTTAAGTTGAATCAATTATTGATTAGTTAATTAGGAATACAATGCATCCTAGTTCAATAGAAAACAATGAGGGCATTTTGCAGCTAAAGCCATACATGGTCTGCTCAAGTCTTAAAAAGTCTGGAAATGGTTCAGAATAAATAAATCTAAATGTCAGATACACTTCTTGGAAGACTTGCTTGATGTGTGGGGACGCTGTAAAACTGTAAAACTAAAGACAGAATGCAATCATTTGCACACAAACTGTGTTTACTGACTGCTCTTTTTTTTTTTTTAACTCCTGTCTCAACTTGTGTGAAACCTGTCACTGGCATCGAATTCAGAATGAGCAGACATTTACAAAAATCAATAAGGTGATGAGGTCAAACACTTAACACACTGTCTTGTACTGTTTTCAGTTGAGTGTATGTGAAGGGATTAGCAGGTTATCACATTCTGTTTTATTTGTGTTTTACCCAGCATGCCAACTTCTTTGGAACTGGGTTTGCTCTGTAAATACGGGCATTTCTCATTTTAACACGTTGGGGCCACACTGGAAATAAGTGTCGCCTGCCATTTGGGGTCGTTCTGATGTGTAGGCTAAATTTATATTCTACAGCTTTTGTTTTCCAACGTGTTGCTTTTCTTCAGCTGTGCAGCAGCTCTCATACATACAGACTGTGTTCTTCTCTGTGTGTGTGTATCCAGCCTATCCGGCCCATGCTCCATAACACCCTTTAATACAAATGACAGATTTTCATGGTTGAACCAGGTGGGAAGGAACACTGGCGTCCTTTGATGTCTAGTAGAGCAGATGATCTACGCAAATACATCAATGACTTTGTGTCTGTGTTTTCATTATGCATAAAGCGAGGCGGTAAACTGAACAAACTCTCAAAAACATTGCTGACATATATGCCTGTGATTCAGTGAGGGAGACAGCTGACGACAGCTGACTCACAAATCAAGTTGAAGCGATCGCAGCATAGAGATAAATATGCAAACATGAAACACAGACTGTCTCTCTCTCGCTCTCATACACACACACACACACACACACACGTGTAGGGTGGAGATACAGCAGGCCCTACAAACACCCCATGAGAACATCAAAGAAGTATCAGTGACAAGACCAGCTCACTACAGGGTACAAGTACACTAAACTGCTACACTGAATACCCCACGTCTCCGGACACTGCCAGGGAGCTCACGCCACAGTGTGAACTCAGAAAACAGAGTACAAAGAGACAGGCTCAGCCACGTGGGATGAAATGTGTATTATGATATGCTTTGTTGGAGCTATGACAGACACATAAAATGGTGATTTAACACATTGCCTCCTGGTGCAGAAATTGCACCCTGAGTCCAGAAAAAGGATTTAAGTTAGTGAACACAATGACCAGAGAGAGCAGATGTACCCTGAGCTGCACAGCATGGACCCAAGATCAGTACCCAGCCAGTTTTGAGAGCAGTAAGAAGCCTGCTCAGTGTGGATGTTCTAATAGAAAAAGATTAGAAGTAGAAGAAAGTGAAGCCGGCACACCAAACCAACTGGGGGGTGTGAGATGTTATCTGCTTTCTGTGAGACATGCAGAGAGGGAGAGAGCGACATGGAGACCAGCCCGCTGCAGCTGGAACGCCGCATGAGAGCGAACACGCCTGAGAGGGTCTGCGAATGCTGGAGGGCTCCTGCGAGGCTCAGGGGACAGTCCATGCTGCACCTCCCTCCCTTTTCCAAGCAACTTTCCTTCAACCCAATGAACCTTCAGGTGAACTTCACTCTTCCTGTGATGAGGGGTTGATGCAATACATCTAAGCAGTCTGAGGTCGAGAGCAGGATTTCCCTCCATCATAGCTATCAGACTGACACCAGAGATTTTGCTTTTGGCTTTCCTCACCTCTCAGCTGCTGAATGCTGCATTTTGTGGTTTAACGTTAAAGTTTTCTCCTGCGTCTTTCAGCACATCATGCTGTCATTCAAGGCTTTATCTGCTCCACTGGTCATTTATTGTCATCACTGTATTGTTGTTGTTTTGTTTTTTTTTGTTTTGGCTGATTGATAATTTGTTTATTATCTGTTTAATATCAGGGTTTGACTCACTAATGTGACGCTGTTGAATTAGAAAAAGTGCCTGGCTGTTTGCTTTGCATCAAATCAATGATCATTTTATTTTCCCTCCTTTTTTTCACCACTGGAGTGAAATAAAAAAAACTCTGGCAGGAATAAATGAGTCTTACTGTGACTCGTGCAGGACATACAAGTCTAAGTGTATCAGGACTAAACAGTAATGTCTCCCACTTCTCTGCTCCGCCAGACATTTCATATTTACCCAAAAGGTCAAATCCATTTGATTTACAGAATACAGTATCTGATGAAGCACGCTGAGCAGCAGAGAACATAAACATTTTTCACTGCTGTTTTCAGAGAGCAGGAAGGCTGACAGTGTCGTTTAGTCCACGCTTAAACTGTCTCCTTACTCAAATGCTGTATTCAAGTCCAGTTTTGAGGTTGATTATTTCTAAGACATTTCATACTTCTTTATACTTTCATTTTTCTCTTCCACTTAATTTCAAAGGGAAATATTGTACTTTTTATTCCACCATCACCACTTTGTTAATGTGCAAAGTCGCCATGTTTGTTTGCGAGGATTTCTATGTTACTTAACAACAACTTGAGCTTACAGAAAAATCCGAGCATCAAAGATGTTCTATCTTTCTGATTTGGACACTGATATGAGTGTATTTACATGTCAGCAACAAGACTAAGTACTGTATGTTGAGTGACAGTAGCTGACTCGCATTATGTAAGCGCGTATGAACTGTGAAGGCTAATCTCTTCAACATGAAAACGTCATTGGCCTCAAATTGTTTTTGCCATGAATGCAGCTGATGTCACAATGATGTTACTATTTTTGAAACTCCCACATAAGCAAGCGGATTTTCATCTGCTGTCACGTCCACGCAACTGTCATCATTTTCAGTAGGCGGCGGCAAAGCAAGCCCTGCTAATACTTTTATGATATTCAAGATAAACTATCTGCCTATTATCAGTTACTGGTGTATACTTATGTGTAAACATTGAGCTTTGGTTCCAACAACGCACCAGAAATATGGATAACATTGGCGCCTGCTGTTTTTATTCAATAAACAGGCTGATCTTCCTAAAAGGGGGTGTGCTCTAAACGCTATTACAAAGCAGACTTGACACAAACATTCTTGGATGCAATTCTACATCTACTTAGAAAATGTGAGGGGTGAATCATTCTTGACTGCCAACAAAAGCCTCTTGGAAACAGAAAGCTGAATCATAGCAGAGATGACGCAAGTCCAGCTTATGGTAATGTCATTATGATGATCTGGTGTTGTGTGAAATACACATAGGCCTGCTTCTGATGCAACGACAAGTCTTTGGAGAGAGCCAGAGCCCGGAGGCAGAGCACGCTGTGTAAAGCAAGCGTGTGCGAGATCGATGGGTTTTAATGCGAGCCTGGTGCAAATGCTGAGATGGGGGAAACATTAAACCAAAGTGCACCTCTCTTTGCACCCACACACACACACAGATGTATGCGCTGAAGATCATTATCACCGGAACCATCTGCTCCGGAGCAGTGCCACACTGGAGGGACACCCTGATGGTGGAAACAAGCGCTCTCCCTTAACTCTGCACATAGAGCTGAATGATTAAAGACATAAATTAAAAATGAAGGGCTCTGTAGGGAGCGAAGGAGGCTGCAGAGAAAGGAGAACAACACTTGATGAGCCTGGATGTGACAGGTACCAGGTGAGCAAATTTAACCGGCTAAAGCGCGCAGACAAGCACTTTGAAATGTTGCGAGAGGTTTTACAATATACATATCACAATATCATATCATACTACAAGGGCTTGTGCACAAAATATCACATAGTTATGTATTTGGTTTGTGACAGCTGAAGCATGTCAGCAGAAAATTCCTTTGATGAAAGTAGAACTCAAACAAGGGAAGGATGCCAAAGGTTGGGCACGCTATCGTCCTTCTAAATATTCTTAATATTATGAGAAAAAGGGTTAGCACGATACTTGTTTTCTTATTTTTTTCTTCTTCTTACTTCCAGACAGGTTCGGTGACATTCCTGAGTTTTCATGCTGCCACTAATTATGCTGCTAGCATTCGTCAGTTATGCCCAAAAGCTTTGGAACACACTACCCGTAGATATCAGGAGAGCCAGCTCACTAAATATTTTTAAAAGAAAGCTTCAAACTTCTGTCTTCAATTAGCTTTTAAATGCAAAAGTTTACCTAAAATTTCTGAGTAGTTACGTGAGTAGAAGATGGACTGATCTCCGTAAGGTGTAACATTGAAGATGAAACATGCTTTTCAACACTTTAAACAGGATTAGTGCAGAAGAAAAAATGAATTTGATGAAAAGAACACCTCTCCAGCTGTTGAGCATGGGGATGGATCATTCATGATATGGGTGTGCGTTGAAAGCAGCAATATACCAGCAAATTCTGTAATCAAGCATCATAATGTCTGAAAAAAAACCAAAAAATGAAAAGATGATGGCTTCTACAAGAGGAGAATGATCCAAAGCACACCTCAAAATCTACAATGGACCACCTAACTAAAGTGTTATCATATCTTAAGAGACACAAGCTGAAGGTTTTGCCATGGTCCTCACAGGCCCCCAACCTTAACATCATCAAAATCTGTGGACTGACCTCAAAAAACATTGCATGCACGACGGCCCAAGAATCTCACAAAACTAGAAGGCTTTTACAAGAAAGAATAGGTGAAAATCCCCCGAACAAGAACTGAAAGACTCTGAGCAACAAAAAGAGGGTGTTTCTAAGCACGGACCGTGCAGGCTGTCGCTCCAGGCCCTTTTCCATTTTTGTGATTTTAAAACCGTAAAAGTCGGAAATAATAAAGTAACCTCGCTTGAAACATGAAAGAAATGTGTCATCTTTAATTTTACGCTGTTTGGAAATCAGTTGGTCAGGGGTACTTCTGCATGGCACTGGATGACATCCTGACCCAGGACAGAAACCTCTGCACACTGCTGCACTTTCCAAAGGTTGTATTTCACTTTTTTTTTTTTTTTTTTTGCATTATATGTAGACATCTCTGGTTTTAACTTCATTTTATTATTACTATTCAGTGGCTTTTATTTTCCATCTTATGTTATGCACTTGGTGAATGTAACTTCTTTATTGTAAAACACTGAGCTGCATTTCATGTATGAAGAGTGCCACATGAACGAAGCTTCTTCTCCTCATTATTATCAAAGCAGTGTGCTGGACTCCCTTCTGTGCCTTTGGTGGATTCCTTGTCTTTGGCGGATCTTAAAGGTTAGAAAATGAAGAGTGTTGCAGCTCTGAGACTTATTGGTTTCATTTAAATGAAATATCTAAAGCTGCCAGTTTTCTTCAGCGGAATGTTGGAACGGATAAGAAAACAGGTGAATATAATAACATAATATCAACACATGAACATAAATGAAACACCATCAGAATGAAAAGGTTCCACAACAGAATCATGAAATGGACCCCCTTACTTAAAATCTCATTTCATCAGACAAAAAAATTGCCATCCAAGCCTGCCAACGAGTCTCAATAGAAGGTAAAACGCTCTTCATACTGCTACAATGAAAAACCCATTTGGCTGTGACCCCAGAGAGCTCGCCAGCTGACGTCCCCCCACAGGCAGACATAAAATGACACCAGAAAGCTGAGAGCCGGAAAAACACACGAGATGAATGAAAGAGAAGAATCCAAGGAAGGAAATCAAAACTAAGAAAATGAGTATAGATGCAACCTAGACCAGCTCCATCCTTCAGAAGCACGGCTGGCATTCCTACCTCTCTCTGCGTGTGTGTGAGAGCGTATAGTTAGTGATTCTAATGAGTTGATTTAAATCAGTTAAGGGACTCTTACATATCTGCCGCCGGTCCCACCGACAGCATGGATGGGAACACGCACTACTTCCAGTGTAGGGGCTGAGGGCAGCTCAACCACCCATGGAGATTTAGCTAATTATCTTTCTGCTATCTGTAGGCTGTAGTGCTCTCTCTCTTTCACAAAGGCTCACAATGAGCAGGCGGTGTCACTGCCAAGACACTGAAGAGGCAAAACATGCAGCAACTTTTAAATACTTTCTTGTATGTGACAGAAACGCGCAGTAAACACTCACGGACTGACTGTCTTGGAACGTGTTTGTGGGAAAAGAGCTCATCAGCCAGTCGCACAAAACAGTTTTACATAAAAATAATCTATTCAAGTCATTATTTATACCAGCCAAAACCTGTTTTTTGGCTGTTGCTGCCATGGAAGGTGGTTTGTTTTTGTTTTTGTTAATATCTCATCTCATTACATAGTGTATGTGTCAAGGATGGAAGCAGTTAGCCCTGGTTCGACAAGCTTAGTTGAAAGAGAAAATAAAAGTGAAAAGTGAAAGTGTGACCCAAACCTTCTGTTGCTGCTATCCATCACGGTTTACTGACTGGCTTCCTGGCTTAACTTGGACTGAATATTTGACTGTTTTTGACATTTCAGGTCACTCTGCAAAGCCTTGACCAAACTCGGGCTGGTTTTGGCTGAAGAGGGAGGCCCCACGATCAGCTGCTGCTGGGATGCAAGCTGGGAACGGATCACGCAGAGAGTGTCTGATGTTGACCCCAGGTTACATGATGATGATGACGATGATGACGATGATGGTGATGATGGTGATGCACTGATGATGCATCGCAGGGCATCCTCAGGATGTATATTTAAAACAGGAACACTACCATATGTTGACCTCTAAATAAAGAGGTTTAATCTCTCTCAACTGTTGTCTGACTGCTCATATCTCCTGCCCTGCTGCACCTCTCTGAAGCGATGACATTGCATTCTTAAAACTATAAAAATAGGACCTAGGTTGTAATAAAGCAAGACTACCTTTACCTTTGGTGAAGATTAAAATTGTGTGACCTGTCAAACACCTTTTTAGAGAGAGTTTTGTCTCATTCTGAGGACTGCAGAGAGACAACTGTCCCCTCAGGCTCAGCCACAATGTTTTATCAGACCTGACAGTTTTCCTTCTTCTTCTCTTTCTCTTGTTTCTCTATTTTTTTGTTTTTTAATTTCCCCTTCATATAATCTGGTATTCATTGTATGGGATAGATGTAGGTTGGCATGTTTGCAATGTTGTGTAAAGTGAATGTGCCAGAACAGTTTCATTGCCGATTTATATTGTGAAATTTCAATATTTCAGTAATCTAAATATTTGAATAATGTTCTCTGCAGCTGAGTCACTGACTCAATGTGCTATTGTGCTGCCAGACACGAGGGTGTACTTATCACAACATGTACAGTAGAAGCATTTATACTGCTGAAAATAGCACAAGCACTTCTATTAGGCTATCATGTTCATCACTTCTACCTTGACTTTACTGCTACTGTCTAAATATTCTTTCCACTCCAGCGAGTATTGCTGCTACTGTACCATACTGAGCGTTTACAGCATGTACCAGAGCGTGTTCAGATATATTTAGGTGGAATTAAAGTGTGAGGTTTTGGTACTTCAGGTAACCTTGACTCGCAATGATCTTCATACAACTTTTAAAAAAGATGAGTTGGGGCCAAAATGTTGATGATGATGACATACGCACATATGACATTGAGCAAGAAGTGAGCTCTGTGTGTGCGTGCATGTGTGTGTGTGTGTGTGTGTGCGCGCGTGTGTTACTGCATCTGGTGAGCGGTGATAAGACCTTTAATAATGAGCTTGTTCGTTCTGTCATCAGTCAATGTGCTGTCACTGTCTTGGCCATATTCAATCATTAATACATTTTTCATTTCTACACATAGACATTAACAGGGACGGAAGGAGAGAGAGTAAATGAACATTGAAAATGACTGAGCAGGGCCTAGACAGTGACAAAATCTCTCTCTCTCACACACACACACACGCACTTCCTGTCAGAAGCGAGGTCATACTCAGTCATTAAACGCTACATTTACATACTGCCCTCATCATGTGCGCACACACACCTTCATCTTCCATCATTAGCCTGTGAATTTTCTGAATGAAATATCACTTCATTTCCTGAGAGGAGAGCATGTCATTGGATGAATTACAGAAAACATCTTTCTCTCTTTCCCACACCTCTCAAATAATTTCATTTCTATCCTCAAAGTGAAAACAAAGCGGAGGAAACGCTCACTCTTGGTGGCTCATGAAGCGTGTCGCTCCAATCTGCTGCAATTTGTTGGCTTTAACGAAAGTGACGTTGTTTCAATAACCTCCTCCTGAAGTTTGGTCCGCACTTTATTTTTTGGTTCCAGTGACTGAAACAAGCACCTTGGCAAATTTGGAGATAACAACAGAATCCATATTCCTTTAGTTTAACACGCACACACATATACACACACTCACACACACAAGCCTAATGAGGATAGAGGTGACTGCCAAAGAACAAGGTGAGCATATCACACACACAAACATGCACGTCGAGCCAGAAATAGAGTTACTAGCACCCACACACAAACTTACACACACACACACACACACACACACACACACACACGGACACTGAACGATGGATTCTGTCCCCTTGTTCCAGTACCAACCTTGCTGTGATGCATGATGGGTAATTATTCAAACCTTTATGTTTTAACGAGAAACATGTCTCCGACATCCGTTTTATTAAATACTCTTGCAGGTCAATGTTGCATTCACCTGTCATCATGAAATATGTGTTTCACACTCAGACAAGAACACGCACCCGCACACACACACACACACACACGCAAGCACACACACACAAATAGAGGAAAGTGATGAAGGACATATTGTGATGCCGTACGTATTCATAATGAAAATCAATAATGGGGATGAAGATGTATTGATCTGAAAGGAAAAGCTGGATTCTGTTAATCGATACTGAAGCCACCTGGTCATAAACAGACAATAAACAAAAACATAAAAACATTAGATGTGAAAATCCATTTCGCTCATGCAGACATGCCGTGTATGATTTGTGTTATTGGCTGTTGGCATTTTGCCTGTATGCTGTCTTAAAGCAAAGCCAACTCGCTCAGTTTACAGCACCGACGACAATGATGAAGAAATACGACAAATGGATTTGGTGCGTTGAAACTCCAGAGAAGATGTTGAAAGGCTTTGCAGAGCTGAGGGGAACTGCCGTGCTGGACGATGCCGCTGTGTGGGGTGGTCACCATCAGCGTCTTTCACACATACAGCCATTTTTCTGTTATGAATATGAAACTACTGATTAGTGCAGGTAATGAAAACTCTGGGTGTTTTGAAACGTTTCACCATCAACAGGTTTTCTCTGAACACAAAGTCATGTAGATGTTTAGACTTTGAGCTCCCAGGAGCACATTTTCATCTGTTCAGTCTCAACACACCCTCGCCTGCTGCTGTCCTCATAAAGAGTATATCAAAGTGTTCAGCCAAAAGTGATGAATGGATTTCACCTTTTTCCACTGTTAATGCACCTGGCCACCCCAGCCGAATGCCAAAGTGTGTAATAGACCCACTGATCCACTAGAGGATAGCATGTCAGTGTGAAGATCTGCTCGCCTACGCCTGAAAAGCACACACACACACACACACACACACACACACACACACACACACACACGTATGAAGGTGCAGCACCAGTGTGGGCTGATAATGACGGCAGTGAAGGACAGATGTAGTATAAAGGGATTGTTTTAAGGATGTAGTTATTTAAATCCAAACCATAATCCTTTCCTAAACCTAACCAACTAGTGTTAGTGGCTAAACCGATTAAAACTGCAACTGTCACCTGAAATGTTCTTCGCAAGTTTTATTTTCAAAGTGTCCGGCGTGGATCTGTGGGTGTATTACATGCTTTGGCATGATACCAGCTGACCCGGCCCCAGGCTACATTTATTGAGTGTGGGCTAGTCAGAGCTTTAAAAGTTTTCAAAAGTACTTGAGGCCCTCAAGGGTGCAAACTCAGACAGTGTTTTCCCCAGTGATATATTACAAGTTCAGAATGGGTTCTGGAGTGATACCGTAATGTATGTATAGAGAGCTGTTAGGCTGGCCGGCCTCCAAAATGTCGGCACCCACAACTCCTGAGGTCATTTGTGAAGAGCACTGAGGAAGCACTGAGGGACCTCCACAAATATATACACATATACACACACACACACACACAGACACACACACACACGCCCTGCTGCTGTCCCCATCTGCTGAAAATGCACACACACTGCCTCGGTACAGAGGGGGTTTGAACTCTGTCCAAGTGGCTCTTGCTGTGTTTACTGCTGTTGATGTCTGGATACATTTCATGAAAGGTGTATTTGTGTGTGTGTTGCTGTGTGTACAGATTGAAATCAGCACTGCAGCATCAAAAAAAAAAAAAAAACAGACTTGAAGTGGTTTGGAAAAAATGCTAAAAACAGCTGAAGACAGGTTTAGGATAGATGAGTGAATATGTCTGATAGCAGATTGAGCTTTAATTCAGGGCTTAAGTAAAGAGATCGTGGCTCCTCAATGAGCAGGAATGATCGAGAAGGAAAGACAGAAACAAACAACCATCCCGTCTTATAAAGCAGCATCAACTCCCAGCAGGGCGACAGTCGTGTCCATTTAATCTTACAGTCTGTGTTGTGGAACTCAGGGTGACTGTTAGCAGGTTGGGTTGAGAGGAAAGCTGCTGTTTCATCAGCCGTCATGTCACTGTCAGCTTCACTGCACGGTTCCTGTAGGAGCTTAGCTTTTATTTTTGCATTGTTGTGTTTCTGAAGCCACCTCGGGCCTTCTTGCTCTGGGTTTGGATGGACGCCTTTGCTGTCTGTCACTGCAAAAATTCAATAAATCTGAATCGGTGTAGAAAGAATTGAAGACACTTCCCTGTGGGGTTGCATGTCAGCTCCTCTCTTTTTTTGTGAGTTTTGAGTTCACATATAAATTCTCCAGCGCTATCCAACTGTTCAGCCACATCGATTGGACTTGATTTTCTCTTGTATTTCCAATCGTTCGGCTCATATAACATGGAACATCTTCATGATTGAGAAACTGTGTCGGCTGTGAAGCAGATGAGTCACACACACTCACAGACACATCTCCAGCCAGAAGTGCTTACACAGGTACAAAAAGTGCTGTATGAAATATTCAGAGCAGTGTCGTGCACAGACTCCAAAATGAGTGGATACCATGTTGGAGACGCTTCTTGGGTTTTGATCCGGAGGTTTTCTTGCTTCTTACATCACATCTTTTTTTGTCTCTCTGCAAGGTGAATCATCCAATAAAACAAAGGCTGCTCGACACATTCTGCTGTCTCTAACTGCGTGAAATGTGTCTTGTCATGTTGTACATTTGTACATTTTGCGTAAATTAATTGGTCCTCAGATGGTTTTGCTGGGAAAAAAGTCAGCTATAAGACTACATAAGACTGAGGGAGAGTTTGTGTAAGCATCGGCATGATATTACAATCACTCATCATTTCTTTATGTTATTGACCTTTCTAAAATGCCACCACTCATGCGTATAAAATCATCTAAAACTCTGAACACTAAATTCAATTACCTGCCATTATCATCGCCATCACCTTTAGCACTGAAACACTCATGGACGTATCTGTAAAGTGGCAGGACGTTCACACTGAAAGCATCTGCAAACATTCAGTGAGAGCGAATCTCACGTTTTCCCTGACAGCAGCTGTTTAAGCTTCAGCAAAGACTGTGGCCTTGGTTCAATAATGAAGAAAATTCTAAGCGTGGGACGAGAGGTTGACTTTATTAAGCACAATGTGTCCCAAAGCTGAACCTGAAGTGCTTTTGATGCGAGATGCAGGACTCGGGATATGAGGTGGAAATCACAAATGACTTCAGTGACTCCAATCATTTCGTTGAATTCAATTCAAAAAATCACAATCACTAACGATGTCGTTCTTTTGAACTAAACAATCGCTTTTCAGCGCACGCAAGAGTTGTTTCAGCGATCAGAGAGCTGTGACATTCTGCCAGTTCAGTTCTAAGTTTAGTCTGCTGCTGCTAGTTCAAACTGTTACGTTCAGTTTGGTACAAAACTACGTCTACACAGTCGACTGTGTATGAGTTCAACAGCTCAGCTCAGTCAGTAAGCGGTCACATTTACATATGTGCAGGTATAAACTAGGAAGGGTTCTGGTCTGAACTGTGTAGACATGTGTGCATCTGCATACCACAGTTTCTGTGTGTGTGTGGCTTTGGAGATACGGTGAGCTGTGCAGTGTCACTCTCCAGCTAAAACTGTCTCTGAATAGTCTAGCTCTAATCATTTGCTGATGTACGTGCACATCAACGTGTGTCTTGACAGGCAGTACGTGACTGAAAATAGCATAATACTTGAAGATGACTTTCATCATCACGTAATTTTGAGTCTACCTTCGTCAAAAATGGGCTCAATTGTTAACAGATATATAAAGTTGATTCAATGAAACCAGGTTTCCTTTTCCAGTCAGCTCAGGAAGGACATGTTCTTCAAGTGTTAAACTACAAGATAAAGGCACAATCATCTGATGTCACTGATGCTTTCACTGACCACATTAATTACAAGCAGGTGAGGGTGGAAATGCCTTCATTTGAATGCAGAAAGACATTTCCAAAAGTCAGTGAGAGGTGGAGTTGATGCTTGTGCACAGAACAAGTGGACGAGGGGGGCAGATGGGGGAGTGAGAGGGACAGTAAATCTGCCCTGCTAATGTGTGAATGCATTGTGAGGATGGGGAGATGACAATATCGACAACCCTCCTCCAGAATGACTTGTGCCTCCTTTCAGGAGGAATCTCCATTCTGCCTATTGTCCTGGACTGTTTGAGTCACACTGCTTTCTCAAAAATAGAGATCAAACAACAAAGACTCTAATCTGCAAAGTCACTGATCAATACTTGTTCTGCCGATAATGAAAAGACTTGATAAACTTCTTAACAAGTTAAAGTCAAATGAGATTTTATATCCAGCCCCAGCTATTAAAGGATAAGACTGGCACTGCTCTATACTTTTGTTATAGACAACAAAGACTAAAAGCAACAATGCATTACTTCTACTAACAAGTACCACAGTATGTGTGTATGAAAAGACTGACATGGTGTATTCCACTGTGCCATAGAGCTCCATTGTTGCCCAAAAACTATGAAAAGACATTAGTGAGCCACACTGTTGACTGGGTGACATGTTCCTTCATTACCATGAACACACACATTGTAGTTTATTTTGAGTTGATCCCACATTTACTGTCCTGCTGTCACAAATACTCCCTCTGGCACCAAATGTGTACTGATCCACAGCTGAAAATAGTTCCGAGCAAATGCATCATTTGCCCCTGTTCATGTCACATTTGCGAAGAACTGGAGTCCAGCTGTTTTAGGAAATTGCCTGTCCTTCTTTATTACTATTTTTCACATTAGTAAAACTCCTATGTGAGGCAGAGCAATGTTTTAGCTAAATGCTAATGTCAACATTCTCACAATGACAGTGCTAACATGTTCAACATCTTAGTTTGTGTGTTGGCATCCAATAGCTAATGACATATGTCATCGTTAGAGGAGAAGTGAGAGGATCGTGTAGTCAGTATGGACTTCATCCTTTGGGGACCATGAAGGTATTTTCATAACCATCCATTCAGTGGTTGTTGTGATGTTTTTGTCTAGACCAAACTACAACACTGTGTGAAATGGTTTCTGTCTCCTGTCTTAAATTAAGACAAGGGATGGCCATATAGCATCCAAGGAACTTTAGGACATTCCACCTGACCGTTCACCGCTTCAGTGTAAAGATTCTTTAGTGTTTATTGGCCTTTAAAGAAGTGGAGGACGTGAAACTAGAAACTTCTCATCCAAAATGCAGCTCTACAAAATCAGTGTTCTTCAAAGGGAGGTCATGACTTAAAGTTGGTCCACAGGAATCCTGAGCGGAGTTCTCCAAATATCTGACATTTAAACTTATTAGCCATGCTAGTGTATGCTGCATATGCCACCTGTAATGTAAATTAGCTTGAATTAAGTGCGGTACCCTCTAAAACTGGCTAACCTTTGTGTCAGAATATGGCACATCCTCCCACAATGTCAGGCTGACAAAGAAAAAGCATGCTCGGAGCCTTAAAGAAAGGAGGAGCTGTTTGAGAAGAAAGTGCTGAGGCACACTCGCAGAGCGGTTGTTTAGTTTCTGAAAATGTACACAGAAAAACAATATAATGTCTCTAAAACACTATGGAGGAGTGAGAGAGTGGGAAACTGATGACTATGCTAAAGATTACTCTTTACAATGCAACTGAAGGCTGTGTGTGTGTGTGTGTGTGTGTGTATGTGTGTGTGCAGTCTGAATTCCTGTGCCTGCAGAGAGAGTGTATGTGTGTGTATGTGTGTTTGCATCTTTGCATAGGGGGAGTGTAAAACATGCTGAGAAAATATTCATTGCTTAGCTGAGGGGTGTTGGGTTAGTGTTTGTGAACGACTGGAAGACATAATGATGTCTGTTCCTTATTCACTTATCTGCATGCTCTCTGAGTGGAAAACAGGGGGAGAGAAAGAAGCTCCAGGATGAGAGTAGTTATACGAAAAAGCGACAGAGGCAAGACACAGACAAAAAAAAAAAAGTAAAACCATTCATTACTGGCAGACAGATAGGATGAAAGAGTTTTAATGGGATGCTGTAAAGTGATGTAACACACACACTCTGGCAGCCATATTGGAGATGTTCAGCTCTCAGCAACAACAGCTGATGCATTTTGTTGAATGACCTGGTTGTCTGAACGTACTCTTATCACAGCCATGGCCACTTATTTATGCGATGTTAAATTCCATTACTGATTCATCAGATTACTGATACGGTCTGAGATGCCAGGAAAGAGCGAGCGGCCGACGACAGTGTGTCTGTGTTCTTAAACAGATAAGGATGGCCATGTTCAATGCATGCCTATATTTATTTTTTATTGTGACTTCATTTCCCTGTCTGTGGCTCTCAGTCCTGAAGCCATCTGTTCCTACTGAGGATTTACATCTTTAGAAATGAGGCTCGGAGGACTTTCACTTTTTAATAAGGCGAAACATTTCCTTACACAGCAGGGCGCTGTGGTTATTAACAAAGGTTACTCAAAGACATGGAAATAGTGCGTTTGTTAGGGAGTATTTCCAGCAGCAGGACGGCATTTAGTCCAAATAAAGTGCAGTGTTAATGTTTGTCCTGTCACCCATGTCTTTGTCTTACCAGAATTTGAGCTCATACGTTCAAAAACATTTGAAGAGTCTTGATAGGCCTCAGAGCGAGGCAGAGCTTAACGCAGTACTCCGTCCTCTTAATACACCGCTGGCAACTTTCTCTGACAAATGATGCGACGCTCTGCCGAGCCGCACTCCGCTTTTCTTTGTTCCTGTCACAATAGAGTCTAAAGTCAAACAGAAAAATCCCCAAAATTGATCCCGCCAAACACTGCTTCATTTTTTCTTCCTCCAAAATGAGTTGGCTTTGTCGTGCTACATTCAGCGTCCTCACACTGAGAGAGACGAGCTGCTGTCCGATAGGGAAAGAATGCCTGTGTGTTTAGGCTTCATATCAAGCTCCATCAACTGTTCTTTGGGTACCAGTCCTCAGCACTCAGTGGTCTTAAATGACTCGAGGAAGACGCTGGTACCCAGCAAGAGAGGGACGAGAGATGGCTTTGTAACAAGCTCCATGTACTGCCTTTAGGGTACCGATTGCCACGCTCTGGTGGACAGTGATGATGATGATGTTGAGGAAATGAAGTGACAGCTGTGTGTTGATCATTCCAACATCCCAGCAGCGTCTCCTACCGCCCCACCCGATCTCTTTACAGTGATCGGCTCAGACCAGCTCTGAACTCAGCCTCACCTCTGGGGCTCAGTCCCTCTGCTGCTCCAAAGCTCCAGGACGAGACATCTGGAGACGATGGCGACGTCTGACAGAAACGCTGGTACTTCGAGAGAGGAGCACGGCTGTGTGTTCGGGCTCTACGACTCCTGCCTTCCAGCCTGCTGCAGCGAGTTCACCAGCCAGCAGGCCTCAAGCAAAAGACGACCCTTCCTACAACAAGCTTAATGAAGCTCCACTCTGACTCCAAACACTTTGCTCGTTCAGGAGTAACCAGTCTTTTGTTGTTCCAGCTAAGACTTCCCTAAAACATATCTGTGCGTGAACTCTTAGCTCTTACGTCACATCAACTGATGTACGCATGTTCAGAAGCCCAATCAGCAGTTTTTGACCACATACATGTCTAGAGTGGAAGACATCTAATGACTTAGATTAGGGCTGGATGTGCTGCTTGTTTATTCTGTTTATATGATCACACAATATATAAAAAGAACATCTTTAATGTACGGTCTCGACAACCCTGCAAAAAACCAAACTTTTGCTGCAGTCCCAAAGATGCTGTGTTAGATACTGCAGTTATATTAAAAATGTGATTTACAACATCATCCGTATATTCTCTGACACAACAGATATGATGCCGTCTGATTGATGGCTTATTGCAAAACTGATCTGTTTCAAACTGTTTTTCTACTGGCAGACTGTTGCTTCGATTGGATAATAAGTAGGACTGAAAGGTCACATTAGTTTAACAGTTTTCTGTGTTTAACGAGAGACTTTTATTGGCCAGGCTGTATTTCTTCTCCTGGAATACGTCTCTTGGCATAAGAATAGGCACATAAAGAAAACGGTATTTGCAGCTACTGTGCAAAAATACTTGGCTTTAAAAACTCACATTGTTTATCCCATCACATCTGTTTCTACATCTGATACTGAGGTTTTTGTCTGTTTCCAAAAATACGACCAATGTGTTGTGGGTTTCAGGCGTCTGGTTGTGTCCCTCTTCTGTTTCTTACCTTTTACGCAATGAGTTTACTTGTAAATGTGCCACACAAAGTTTGACTTGACTTTACTGGCTGGGAGAGGAGGGAAAACTTTGCCATGGCCTAATATATCAGTGGCACAGAGACACAGTCTTTTGAGCTACTGGCGCACAACCTGTGCCTCTATTGTCTTTAGAGCCAGGCCAAACCTGCCTGGAGTGTGACTGAGCCAAACTCATCCACAATCTGTCCAAAACTAACCACGACCCTGCACATTATTCTTCCTTCGCCTGGTTCCTAGATGAAATTCTGTTGCATCTCATTTCTACCACATCTGAGTTGTATCATAGCATTTTCAAGCTGATCAGAACACTACTTTCTGTGTGTTTTGAAGTATTTTATTGGTAGTTCACATATCATGCCTTCACTGTCTGTCTGCCTGCAGACTGTATGCCTTCTGTGGTATTTAAAAATGAGTTTAAAGAAACTAAATGCTGCTAAAATAATGACAAAGTGTCCGGCTGCTTCTGCTCAATGTGTGCTCATTATTTCCAAATCCTGCTGCTGGCCAGTCAATGGAGATCCAAACCAAACCGCACTACAGCACAGCTAACCTCTGCCAGGCTAAACTCAGCAAATGGGCAGTTCCTGTCAAGCACATAAATGAATTTATTTATTGCCTCCTGGTAAGAATAAGACACCCTGCTTTGAAAATCTATCTTTTTTCTTTACAGACAGACATTTGATTCATTTCAGATTTAAGAAACCTGAGTTACGTCTTGTGGTTGTGTGTGGCTGTGTGTATGTGCACGAATGTGTTTAACCTAAAATACAGAGTGTGCTGATGTGTGTGTCTGTGTTGCTGACTCAGCATTGAGAGACTGCTGTATAGATCCTGTCACTGGAAAATACAACACACCCACACACTTCAGCGTCTGTTCCCCCTCTGCTTGTCACAATGCAACCTCTCTCTCTCTCCCAGTTTGTCTCTCTCTTTTAAAACAAAAAGTCCGCCTTCTTTGAATTGTGAGATGCTGCAGAAAACCTCCAGATAGACAATGTGCTGAGTAATGTTGGAATACAGATAATGTGTGAGTGAAAAGACACTGGGAGGGACTTGGCTTTTGAACCTGCAACAGCCAGACTCGAAAATCTACCTGGATACTATAATGAGACCACAAGAGGGCTGACCTTTCAACCGAGTCAACATATGCCATACTACACCTGTCTCGATCTGGCTCACACACATAACGGACTGCCAATATGACTGTGTGTGTGTGTGTGTGTGTGTGTGTAATGTTGTTACACAATGTCCTCACAATGGCTGAAAGAACAGAACAAATTCTGTAAAATAGGGGCTGCATTAGATTAATTAATGAATTTTTTTTTATAATTGTCCAGCACACTGGACTTTTCAGGGTTAGGGGATACTTTATGAATGAATTGCATAGCGGTCCTCATAAGCATCATAATATGAGTGTGTGTCTGCGTGTGATTGTGCATAAGTGGACAAGTACAAAAGGTACCAATTAAGAGGCAATCTGCCAAATGGAGCACATTGCAAATCTGTGTGTGTGTGTGTGTGTGTGTGTGTGTGTGTGTGTGTGTGTGTGTGTGTGTGTCTTTGAGGTGCCCCAGAGGTATCAAATATTAGCAGACATGCCAAACTGAACATATTGCAGATTAGGGAGGTGGAGGGGGCCTGAGCAATCACTTGGCAACAATGTGTCTCCATTACCACCAAGGGAACAGATTACAAAGATGTTCAGCTCACAAGGAAAAGAAAAAAAAATAATAAAAACACACACGCACATGCACGTGTGCACACATGCATACACTCACACAGCCCATCCCTGTCTTCCTAGAGATTGACGTACTTGGTCTACTTTTGATTTGACTGCTCTTTCTTACGAGCAGGATTAGCGTCTCACATTCACTGTAAAGCACTCTGTGATAAACCTGGACACGCAGCACTGATTCTCAGATGAAGTTGCCTCGACTTCCAGTTATTGAAATCTTTTATGTTTCCTAATAGAAATCTTTACCTTGTCTGGAAATGACATCTTTTTATCTTAGCTCAATCTAAAGTTTGTAGTTTTCCCCTTTGGTTGCAGAAGAGACCCTGAAGCTAAAGCGATGCCTCAATAAAACCATGTGACCTTTCAGTGGAAATATAAAGATTCTGATTACTTTTTAATGCCGGAGGAAAGAAGGAAAAAGAGGCGAAAGAGGCTCCCTAAAGCCAGTGTTTGGTTTGTCTACTCTGGTCGACTGTAGAAACATGGGAGACTCTGTGGGAGAGGTCCCGCTCCCTCTGTAGATATAAAGAGCTCATTCTGTGGCAACAAAAACACAACATTCTTATTTTCAGGTGATTACACATGAATGGAAACATGCTTATGAACATATATACTGTCTCTGCCAATAGAGACACACTGGACCTACTACATGATCCATATGAGGATATTTGAACCTGCAACAAGCTCAGATGCTGCTGGCAGAAGAAAATGTCAGTTACTCTGTGGTGCTTAATTCAAAGTGTTATTAATGATGCATCATCTTTCAAATACTGTAGATGTCCACCCTGTCCATCAGAGCTGTCTGTCCTCAGATCAGCACCTGTCAGTACTTGCTCTGCAGAGCATTTGTTTTTATCTCCTCACCTCCACAAGACGACAGTGGCTGACAACACTGAGCTTCTGTTGAGCCAAATAAGAAATCAGTGTAAAAATCAGAGGTTATAGGCTGGTGATTTGTGTGCTATCAAAGTGTAAGAAAGGTCTATATGTGTGTGTGTGTGTGTGTGTGTGTGTGTGTGTGTACACATGTAAACAACACAAACTGTCACAACTTTCTTTCTTTGAGGCACAAACACATTCATATCAGGCAGATTAGGTGGTTACAACATAAATAAAAACACTACATGGCTGAGAACTAGAAAACAAACAAGTGATGCAACGAGGATGTAAGACTAATCCAAATGCCGCTCTGACAGAGATTATTATTATATGAACGGAGTTTGTCCACAGTCACCACCTCCATGTCTACGTCATGCTCCTTGTGTGAGCGCTGGCTGTGTTTCATCTCTTTGAGGAGCGTCCCATTTCAAGTCGTCTGAGAGAGGAGACACATAAGAATGTGATTCCTTTAAAGGTGAAAGGCATTTCACCAGACTATTGGAAAATATCCACCACATCCACATCCTTGTCTTTTTTCACTGTATGTGATGGCAGAGATGAAGGACTAATAAAGAGCAACCATAAGCAGGGGTGCACATGACAGAAATGCATCACGTCCAGTAGTTTCAGAGGGTGTCGTGTACCAGGCAGAAACTGACCTGGTCTGGGTTTTACAGTTTACAGTTTAGTAACAGTTTGCACTGTGACGCTGTTACAATCCAGCAGATGGCGGTAAAGCAACACTCATGAATGCCAACTGCCGTAAAACTCAACAGAAGAAGAAGGCAGCAACTGTCATTGGTCAACAGCACACGTTTCTCGTCTTCACGCGTTTCTTGTCAGCACATTTGACCCAATGAAGTAACCTACTGTGAGAGATGCCAAACATACAACATTAAGCGGCTAGGTGGTGAAAGAAGCTGAATGAACAGAGTCAAGCTTTGTCATCAGGCTAAACACGTCCCACGAATCAGCAATTGATTAGCTTAGTTAAGACTATGATTACATTAGCTAATGTTTCTGTCATGACAGTGCATGGTTGCCTGCTGTTTTTTATTACTTATATTTCTTACATCAATATATTGTGACATTTTGAGCATGTATATTATAATTACAGCCTTGCCATATTTACACAGGGACAGAAAGTGGAGAAAAAAGAAGGGACATGAATACAAGCAACGAGAACGGAGGGATGTGCAGAATCTCTCTGGAGATTGCATTATAAGCAACAGGCAATGCATGAACGTGACGCAGTGAGATGAGTCACCATCAAAGAGCATCTCCACGCAGGCTTCTGGAAGTGACTCTCCAGAATGTACACCAAGTGGAGCAGTGTACAGTGTCCTGGGCTTCACCACACTGCAGAATGTCTTTAACCCTTTCCACAAAAGCCTGCTTTGCTCTTTATTTTCAAGATTATGGTTTAATCAAACAAAACGGGAAATGTTTCAGTGCAGCCTCAATGTGGGTTAAAGGGATAAAGATGATAATTAGAATTAAGATGTGCCAGAAAGTCTTGTGGGTGTGAACAATCTTTTGTTTGTTTTAAAAACAAACAAACAAATAAATAAATAAATACATTTGTACTTTAACATACGAGGTCATCCTATGGGGTCTCTTTCAGCACAGTGGCGTTGTCTCTTTTGTTCTCCTAATTAGCATTTTAGACTGATAAGTGGGTGTTTTTTACATAAAAATCATGGAGGAAAAAACCTCACTAATCCTAACCAACCACTAATCCTAATAAGTGTGACTATCACCCTGGCTGCTCGCTGTTGTATCAAGCGATACTATCAAACATACTTGCATGTTGTCACACCAATTAAGATAATCAAACTCTGCAATAGCAAAGCAAGATTTTCTCTTTCCCTTAAATGAGTCTCTGTGTGAATATTTTGTGAGACTCATGGCCGGGCCCAGCCCTCAACGACAGGGTCCAGGGCATGACTTTCTCTGGGAGCCCTAACTGGAGAAAAAAAAAAAAAAAGAAACTGTATAGTTTAACTACACATACATACACACACATATATTATCTATATATATAATTTTGTTTTATGAGGACACTATGACATGACTTTGATATTACAAACACAGTGTGGCAAGAACATCCTTGCATGACATTCACACACAAAACACACACTAAACATGCCTTCATTCAATAGCTGCTCATTCAGAATTATGAATTATGTCCTTGAATCAGAGGTCTTTCTAAACTGTCAGTGGGAAATGAAGGTGATCAGGTACAACTCTTCACAACAGGCATGTCGGCAGAAAAACAGTATACTCCAGGCAACACTCAAAAGCATTCATACAGCTCAAAGTAATGTAAAATGACGACTAAGCTCACTCATCACAATGGAAAAATGAACAGTGTTGATGTGAGTTGTAAATGAGTATATACACAAACAGTGAAAGACATTAACTTTCTATTATATACAGATATTATGTGTAACTCCTCCAATAAGATGATTCACCGGTTGCCTTGAGTACACAAACAGAATGTTTTCCATTAGATGAAAAAGAGGTTCGTACTGTGCCTTAAGTGGAACTGGCAGAATGACTGGAGGGTTTTATTTATGCTTAATGGACTCTAAACTACCCATGACCATATCCTGTAAATACCCAAATACAACACATGAGAAACATATGGCCAAATCAGCTACAATGCCGATGGCTCAGTAAGTGGCAGAAGAGGAGCTACACAAAAAGTTACATTACTGCAATTATCTGATGATAAAGGTCAGATATCTACAGACATCTTTATCAATGTCACCTTCTGAATTAAGGATAAATACAAAAAACCAACAAACAACTTCCATGTTTAAGTTTTTCTGATTCGGGCTGCTCACAAACAGCCATCTGAGTGCACTTTGAGGAGTGAAATTAACGGACAAAACAATACAAAAGTCACACATGACTTCAGATGAACTTCTGCTTGGTATGTTTGGTGTATCCTGACTATAGATGAAAGGCTCGCTGGAGTTTATTTAAGGTGTTTAGATGAGTTTTTTGACTAGATTTGCTGAAAAGTTACAACACAAAGTTACAACACTTTCCTTAGAGATCTCAAAGAGATGTTGATTGGCTTGACTTGATGAGTCCATTGAGGAGTGGGCTTCCTATGTTGGGTCAGAGCTATTGATTGGCTTTTTGTTTCTGAGCAAATTTCTTAATCAAATAAAATAAAGGCTTTGCAGGGCTCTGTGCAATTGTGTATGCAGCTTGCAGGGTGGGCCACCTTGGTCATGGTCAAGACTGCCCACTGAGGCTGGCCCAGTGGTGGAGAGGCAGATGAATATCCAAGAAGTTGTTGGTGACTGGCTCATTAGGCCAATTCAGCCTGGAGCTATGCAGTGATTCAGGTGCAGAGCACAGACTCCAACTCTGTGCCCTGACTTCTCCTGATAGAATGAGAGTAGTTGAGCTGTAGTTGACGCTATAAAATCAGATTATATAAAATTAAAAAAACTATTTAGAATTTGCTTTGCTGTTAAAATTCAAATCCTGTGATTGCTTAAACAAGACTAAAAGTCAGTCTAGTGGCTGTGTGAGGCTGTGCTTCTGCATAGCGGCATCATAGGTGAAATGCTATTGCTAGCATGGCAACATGGTCACAAAGACAATGCTAACATGCTGATGTATAGTAATTATTATGTTTACCCTGTTAACCTTTTCAGTGTGTAGAGCTGAGGCTGGTGGGGATGTTATTAGCTCAGCAGGTATTTGGACATGCACCAAGTTCTGAACAAACTGAAATTTTGACCCGATGATGTCACTTGAGGAAACGTCGGGGATCATCAAAGTAAATAGTGTTTATCATCTGAGAACCATGAATGTCATACAATCCATGCAACAGTTAGAGAGAGATTTCAGCCCAGACCAAAGCAGTGGACCAACTGGCTGACCCAATGGCAGACCTGCATTAGGATCCATAACGTCATTCTGATAGCAAATAACTCTCACTATTATGTGTAGACCTCTTTAAGTTCCATAAGATTAACACTCAGTGTGTCTGCAAGTTTCATCAACATGCTGAACAGGACTTTGTGCGCTGTTTTGATCCTGCTTTGGACAGATTTGTAATTTGTAAGCCTTGAGTAACATAATGAATCTGTCAACCGTGCCAGATATAAGAGATGTTGGACATGTCCTGTAAGATGATAGATCTGACAAGGCCAGGCACAGACTCACACAAGGTTTTTGTCTTGTTTCATGTAAAGGTAAAATGGAGAACCCGTCACATGGGTTAGCTCACTGTCTGTTGGACTAATTCAACGCCACATGACTCAGTGATGCACACTGGGGTGTAACGCATGCTGATCAACAGGATACAGTGAAGCCAGGATGCCACCTTGGAGGTAATATAGAGAACAAGTCCATCTGTATAACAGCACTACAGCGAAAAGGATGAGCAAATTCTAGACAAGGAAATCTCCTTTTCAGCCTCAAGCTAGCCCAGATAACCCTGCCAGTGCAACTGTGTACATACACACACACGCACACACAGGCGCACACACACACACAAACACACACACACACACACACACACACACAAGCACTCTTAATAGTGTATTATCTATGCTGTGAGCTCTTAGATTTTCATGCTGAACATTTAGCTTGCCTATTAATACACTTTAATAGGGGTCAATGCTACTGTGTCGAGGGAAAATACACACATAGATGTGCAAACGCTCAGTCTCTGTTCTTAGATCCAATAACTTGGAGGCTCTCACACACACACACACACATACACACACACACACACATACACACACGCACACACACAGTGCTCTGTGGTTAATTCTGCATTTACAAGAGACTGAATCAGGTTAAAGAAAGTAATTAACTCATAATAGCCCCGACCACACTGCCAATTAACATGACGTGTGTGTGTGTGTGTGTGTGTGTGTGTGTGTGTGTGTGTGCGTGCGTGCGTGCCCTCATGTGCACATGTGTATATAGAGTATATACAAAGTCTACATAGAGTATGTCTGTGTAATATACACGTGTGCAGGTAAATGCCACTCCTGTTTGTGTGGGTGTACCCCTGTGATTCGGTATGCGTGTGTGTGAGTGTGTGTGTGTGTGTATGTGTGTGAGTGCGTTCTTTCTGGTGTGTGTGGATAAATTAATAGATTTTTTTTTTTTATTGGTCTGGGTGTATTGGGAAATTAGAGTTACAAAATTAAGTGTGATTGCCCTAAAGGCCTTTTCCATTATTACTTAACACTGCTGGCAGAATAGACAGCCTGGTGGTGCTTTACATGGGGCAATAAGGCTAAATGTAGCTTGAAGAAAGAAAGAAAGAAAACGAGAAAGCAAAAAAGATCAAGAAAGATGAGAAAAGAAAGTTAAATGGTCATTCAGTCAGGCTCTCTGTCAGCCAGTCCCTCTGCCAGTCAGTGGGTAAAGCTGTCACTCTCTGACAGTGTGGAACAGAGCACATTACAGCAGCAGAGGCAGAGTTTGTTGATCTCACTGAATCAGATCTCAGCTGCCGTCTGGCTGTTTGCTGCCTGCTGTCAGTCACTTTCCCAAACACAACAGCTTATTTTTCTCTGCGCTGCAGCGATGGCAGACGTGGAGACAGGAAAAAGAGGCAGGCTAACACACACACACACACACACACTGTCCAGAGTTCATCAATCAAACAGTGCTGTTTTGCATTACTGGCTGAATTTCAAGGCTGTTTGAAGGCTATATGAAGATATAGCCCTGGAATGAATTTCAAAGAGGTATTGATATACTGATGAATAATTTCACAAGAAAATAAGCCACTACCTGGCATTAACACCAAACTGCACCGAGCAGAAAAAATACGAGAGAAGACAGAAGTCTAGCAAGTTTTAACTTCTACTAACTCTCCCATGCTGAATTCTGACATGTTGATGATGTCAGATGATAAGGCATTAACAGGTACTTATTGAATATCCATCTTTTTTCAGGCTAATTCAGGTTCTTATTCCCTCCATTGTGCCAACACTGTGATCTCAATTTGCTCATTGGGTTTGTGGTGCTGGCTGACAAACATGACATTGCTTGAGCAGACAGAAGAGGCGGATCAGGTGACCTTTTAACTTGCTGGTTGGATGTTTGGTCACACTGTATGGATTGCATACATGGATCTACACCCGGCTGATCACAATGTGAGTCCGACCACCTCTTCTGACTGTATTTCCATCCGAATGCATTTTTCCTTAACGTATAAGATATCCAGATACACAACCTGGATTCTAATAAAGTGGGAACGCTGCGCAAAATATAACTACACCTGGAATTCAGTCATTTGCAATCAAACTGTGTTTACCGACAGCGGTTGAAGGAAATTTTCACACTCTGCTTTCTGTGTGTTTTACTACCACTACCACCTTTTTCAGAATCAGGGTTGTAGATCAGGTGTTCATGCCAGGTGTAAATGGAGAACATGATTCCAAGCTGTCCTCTTTTTGTTCCAGCTGCTAGTTGTGTGTGCAGATAGCAGGTACGACTGAACTCAGGCCACTCTGTCTACCTAAGTAATTAACTAGTAGCATAATGGGAAGTAAAGATATGTAACAGTTCAAACTTCATAAAGTGTACTGTCAAGCTTTTGATCATGACACAAGAAGTGCCGGATCACACAAAATATGTATCAGTCTGGGAGGATCATTGAATGATCTGACTTAAAAATTGATGTCAACAAAGCCAGAAATAACAACGTGTTAGTCAGTCTTTCGATACTTAACAAGCTTGTGTAAATCAAGTCACAGATATTTAGTGTCATTTTCACAAGAAGCTAAACGACTAAACATAACAAGAGTAAATAGTGCATTTAATGGGGACTATTTTCTGGTGTGGATTAATACACATTTGGTGTTCGAGTCAGTATTTCCAGCAGCGTGATCCTATACGAGGGATTGCCTCAATCATAATGACAGAACATGCCACCCAGTGCGGCGGCGCGGCTCACTGATGTATTTTTAATAGCTTTTGGACAACAATTGAGCTCCATGGCTCCGAGGAAGATATATCAGGCTTTGGGTACACAGAGAATGCTTGTTAGTAGGATACATGCATTGTTTATTTTGTCTTTTCATGGGATTTGTAGGCTGTAAGAAAAACAGAAAACAATACCCGACTTATCTGTTAAACTCTGTATGAAGCTATAGAAAGTGCAGAGACCTCAGCTAACCTTCACATAGTCAGTAAACTGCTCAGTTTGTACTTAACATTGACAGGAACTCAATCAGTGCATCAAGTACTCAGTTAGCAATTCATCAAACAGCTGGTCAATTAGTGATTTAACAATTCAGTCCATAAATCACTCTCATCCTCTCAGCTAGTCAGTCACTGACCGACACATTCAGTCAGCCAGCCAGTCCACTTACTGAATCCATTTTCATTATTCTACATGGATGTTTCCTCCTCAGCAGTGTTAATCATGCTAATGTGCTGAATATAGAACAGTTAGGGAGACTGCCAAATGCTAATAACTGACCAAAGTCTGAAAATACACAGCAGCACAGACAGAGCCGGGAGGAAAACAGAAAAAGGTCTCTGTTTTTGTCCTTTTTTTTAAATTTTATGGTTGTGGTGTTCATGTGTCATGGAGGAGAAGCTGCAGATACAAACAAATTAAGCAAGACAATGAAATGAAGAGAGGGATCTAAATGTACAGTAGTACATAATGTCATCACAGCATCATGAAATCTTATGTACATACTCTGCAGACAGATGGCAATGCACTCTGTGTTTGTTTGTGCTCTTGTACTCTGAGCGTCGCACTGCTAAAGAGCAGCGTCTAAGTCGAAAACAGCCTCTAAATGACACACACAGAGCTGTGGCTGGCAGGGGGCATGTATTGGAAACAACTTGAGGCCTTTTTTTTTTCCTCCTCTTATTTAGTTGTAGCCACCCAAGGCGACACACACAGAGGCAAATACACACACTCTTATTTAGTTAAGCCACCCAGGGCGAGACTTCTGCATAACATCTGTCCAACATTCATCTGCCCTGACGCAGCCTCTCAGCAAGAGATGGATGAGATGGAGAAGGAGGAGGAGAGAGAGAGAGAGAGAGAGAGAGAGAGAGAGAGAGAGAGGAGGGTGATGCAGAAGGCAATGAGAATGAGAAAAAACAAGGAAGTGGTGAGAGGGCAGAGAGAAGGTGAGGAGGAAGAAAAAGAGGAGTGAGGACAAAAGAAAGAGGGCAAATGATGATGAAGATGAAAAGAAAACGAGAGGAATACGGTTGTGCAGGAACCTTTATGTGAGAGGTGGACAAAGACAGAGAGAGGAAGGAGGGACAAATAAAGGAATATTGAATTGAATTGAATTGAAAAAACAAAGGCAGAGAAATGAAGGCAGTGGAGGTTTGGTCAAGAAACCGCCTCTGGCCGCCAGTTTGGATGAAGTTCTTGTTTAAAACCCAAATAATGAATTTCCTGCTCTGCTAGTTTGGACAGAAGCTTTTTATTGTTATTCCTGGACAAATTACCCAGAATTTGTTCCAAGAGACTTACTCTTTTGGAGTTTTTCATTTTTAGCTATGAAAACTACTAATATGAGGTGCACAAATAATTGGAGTCTAGTCTCAGTCTGTGGCGCAGACGCGGGTCCATTCACAACCCTGAATCTGCCACTGACTGTACAGCTTGTCTGGACAGAAGGATTGTATCATATGTTGGTAAACTGCCTGAGAAGGGACGACAGCTGCGTTCCAAATGAGGACGAGATTTCCTGACTATAAGATTAATTAGTGTGTCTGTTTGCGTCTTAGTTTCTCATCACACTGCAGTTTAGCCGATTACCCTCTGCAGCTTGCTCTTTAGGTCCACACTCGCTGTAACTGGTTAAGACAGTTCTGGAACAGAGCCGATGTGAGGGCTCGTGTGCAGCTGGTCAGCTCCTATACCTCCGCTGACGATGGCAAGTCCACGCTGTGCGAAGTGGTGAAGCTTCACTTCCCATTTGCCTTCATGGGACGCAAATATAGAGCATGCAAAGGTAAACATGCTAAGGAAGGCACGAGAAGAGGGACCGACGACCTGCTCGCGCCTCTTCCTCTACAGCCACGAGGATGCTGTGTGAGCTTGAGTTTGAATTAGTTTGAGTGCTTGCATTCAGCGTGTTTCTGCGTGTGTCGAAAAAAGTCACGAACATGGTGTTACTAAAATAAAAAGACGAGAAGGTGAGATGCTGCCCACTCACGCTCATAGGACAAGTAATTAATCTGGCGGGAAATGCTTAATAACAGCACTACGGCTTCCTCTCTGACTGTAACCTTTGAAGACTTTTCTCATTCAGAATGAATAGTAAAACCAAGCCTGAGGCTCGGCCAGCTCTTTACGCTGACACTTATTAATGCAATATATTACTACTCTGAATTTAGCACACTCTTAAAAACACACGACACTTTGTATATTCATACGTAGTCTGAAAGGCCAGTTGCTGAAATGTCGGATGTGACACAGTGTGTGTGAGTGTGTGTGTGTGTGGGCACAAGTGTGTGTTTGATCACATTTAACACCATTCTCTCACGTCTTTTATTGAATATTTTAATGTGCTTATTTTGTAAATGTGTCCGATGGGTATAATTAAGCAATAAATCTCCCTGTTTTGTCAATTACATGTGTGGCCATCTGGTATTTAACAGCCTGCACTGCCTGTCTACACACTCGTGGTATCACTGATGTATGCTGAATGAATGTGCGTCTGTTTGAGGGCATATGTTCTGTTCTGTCTGCAAGCGTCTATCTCAAAATATAAGCAGCATTACATTTTATTATCAGTTTGTATAGAAGCGCTACATCAAGCAGAATAACTGAAGCAGAGGCTCATTAAAGTCAGATTTATATATACTACTACAGCATTCGACTGGCAACACATTGCGTATGTAGCTTCATTCATTTTATATTACCAAATCCACTGCGGCAGTGAAAATACTCCGGCCAGTGGACGCATTCCAAACTTTCATTACCAAATAACAGACAGATGTTTTGTATAACTGGTCACAACAGGACATTGTAACATGACCAAAGGTCTGACCTGAGTCGAGAAATATAGCTGCAGAGGAGCACTGAAAACAGTCACATGAAGGACTCTTCTTCTCATGCTTTGAACGCAATGCTTTCAGGTTTGTGCTCTGGATAAATGCCTTCGGTAAGCAGCCACGTAATACTGAAAATGGGCTATTTTTGCAGCCAGCTGTTCATTATATCTAATTAATGATCAGCTAATTATGACCCTGCACACCCTTTAAGTCAGTTTTGCCTGCATTAGAAATGTGAATACATCCAGTGCAGACAAACTGTTTCCAAAGACAAAACCATTTTATCGGATGATGGTTCTAAATTTCCATCTATGGGGTTTAAGTTTTTAATCATCAACGGGATGATACCTCGCCATCTCAAAAATAAAACTGCTTCCTGATCTTAAATGGCTGTGGTTAAGGTTTGCTCAAGTTTGGGACAAAACCTGCTTGTTTCAGGATAAGATGGAAAAATTCTTTGGTTGAAGTTTGCAGAATTTTGTGGTTATGGTTACAATAATAAACATCTGGTTAAGGCTGGACACAGGAAATGAACACTGGTCTTCTTTGGTGATGTCAGACATTGTATTGTGTCATCTGTCCACCCCAAAGTCCTTCTTCCCCCTGATGGACTGGAGTTATAATTACAACGCCCACTATCGGGCTCTGTCACTCAAACTTGAATATACGTGGTTTTGGACTCTTGCCATTGCTGAAACACTCTTATTTTCCCAAGAAAAACACAAGTGTAAGTCATTTAGTGTTTTCTGTCCTCTAGATCAAACACGTGAACAATCTGTGATGTTTCTTTGTCCTCCATGTACCCAAAGTACAAGCCAATGTCATGTTCACTCTGCTCAGTTCCCTCCTATCAGAATATATGAAAACAGAAATCAGCTGTTGGACATGAAGACCTTTCTATTTCATTTGTCTCGATTGTCAGTCAGTGGAATCCACAGAACCACAGTAACAGACACAGACTGACAGCAGTTAGGTAGCAGTGATGCCTGACTGAAATATGAGCCGTTGTTGATGTTGGCAGTCACATGATAGAAACTGAGAAGACGACTGACAAACATGGACGAAATGCATCTGTGTCAGAGCTGTAGGGCGTCTGTGGTCAGAGGGTGACCATGTTAAGTTGCCCTTTAAGTAGATTCAAATATTCACTGGTCCTATTGAGATGGAGCCTTTCTGGAGGCCGAGAGGGACAAATTTCTAAAAATGGACTCTTAACATTTTCACCCCAGCTGAAATAATGAGATTACACAGATTGTCTGTTGGGAGGATGGACTCAGTCCTACGTTGGCTCAGATTTATTATGACTTCCTTTCACTTGTGTTCTGTAGTATTTCTAGAAACTGTCCATTTCAATGCAGATATTAACAAGACTGGTAGAGCTGTGTCTGCCTTTCAGACCACGGGACCAAAGACGCTCCAGTGTTCAGCTCACATCAGCTGCTTCGACCAATCACATCAGCAAAACATGGATTAACATTTGTCAGTCGGTCAGGCAGGGTGCTGCGTGACCAAACGCTAGAACTGCAAGAACATTAATTCAATAAGATGGAACTTATGGAAATTAATGAGTAAGAAAAAAAAAAAAAAAAGACTGAACAACTGAATGTTGCACCTTGACAGAAAGCTGCACCTCTGCTGGACTCCAGTGAATATTGGAGCGGGCGTGTCCGATAAACAGCCGACCCCGTCCCTGCTGTGTTTGCTGTGTTGCTCATCAAAGTCTGAACATGTTGATGCTGATTGTGCTGACAGTTTATTGAATATGTGTCAGAATTTCTCACTGTCTGTGTCGGGGATGATGTTGGAAAACAACATGTGGACGAGTGCGGGAGGAAGAACAACCACACACACACACACACACACACACACGCACACACGCACACACGCACACACACTTAGAGACAGCTCTCTCTGTCTTTTATTCCCCTTCACTCTTACTGCTCTTTCTCTGCCTCTTGAATTTAAGGCGAATTGATCGATACATGCTGGGAAGGGACAAAGACAAATAAGACACACTGATAACACACGCAAAAATAAAATCATTCCATTTCACACACACACACACACACACATGTTGCTGCACTCAATCAAAGGCTATATAATTAGAATGGAGACAGGCTAAATTGGATAGTTTGTTTTAGATGTGGACAACACCACAACACAGATGAGTAACAGTAACACATTTTATTAACCAGCATATCACCACTGAGGATTTTTCCTGTATGCTTCAATGTTATATGATACCTGGCTGGAAGCTCAACAGTCCCCAAGACAGCAGAGCAAAGGACGCTACTCTGTCTCTGGGATCAAATCATCCTGCAGGGCTTATGACTGGCTCTGTCTATGTTATCCTTTATGGTACGTACACTCACACACAGACTTGACCTTGTAGCAACATGACATGAACAGTTACAGTAAAGCAACTCAGTCCAACAGTTAGCTTATGCTGAATGGGCTGTTGAATGGATTTGGCACTGAATAGATGCATTGTGGTGGATGGTATCTTAACTGACCTGGATCATTTCAGTTGTAAATTACAGAATAGCTATTTGCAGTATTGATAGGTGATGGAGGGCAAATTGTCACCGAGAGAAGTCTTGCTGCTTACAGAACCAATGCATGTTTCAGTGTGTGTATAGATGCTGATTTTGCTAACAGCCATTTGAAAGCGATGCTGGAATCAGTGCAGCTGTGATGTAAATTTGCCTCTAATTCAGCTCAGTGTGGTTCAATCAGCACCACATTACAAATCAACATTTGCACGAGGATTGCACCTCCACACCCACATGCTACATGTAACACAGAGGTTTATTCCAAAAATCCTGATTTCTCTGTGGATCACGTACTTGTCGTAATATGAAGATTAAGCAGGCATCTACTCTGTTCCCAGTTAGTAATTTCTGCTTGTAAAACAGTCAAATCTAACTGAACGAAACTTTAAACATTATTTCAGAAACAAAGAAATATGTGACAGGTGTCACTAACATCACAATGATGGCTCTCTTCTATTATTGCAGTAAGTCATGACAGAGGGCCAGCATCCACAATACCAGCACCCTGAAACTGAAGCAGCTACAGCAGCTACAGTAAATGGAATCAAGCCATCATTCATTTGATTATTTCCACCTGCGCTTTTCACACTGCATGAAGAAAATGTCTTGTGTGAAAAAAGCCTATTTGTGCATGCCCAGAGAGTCACAATCAGGCATAATCAGGCATTAAATGAAAGCCCCTGTGTGGGCAAACAATGGGTGTGTTGGAGCTTTAACCTACTTATTTACAGTAACTGGGTCGCGGTGCACATGCAAACTTGGTGACATGTGAAGCAGGATTAAGTATGGAGACAGTAATTCCTGCAGTGTCTCGTTGGAGTGCGAAACCTGAAGACGTTACCACTCACTGTCTGTTTTCAGCCCTGTCTGTTAGACCTTTGACTGTGATTATTCTCACTCAGAGTTAATTTGTTGAATGTAACATTAATCTGCTGGTAATCCTGTTGAATTAAAGGACCAATGACTTGTTAATATATTTTGATGCATTCTTGCTGCAAATACATGTAAATGAATTCTTACAAACTGCAGTGAAGTCGTTGTTTAAATATTTAAGGGGCTCTACTGAAAATTCTATTCTGCTCTATCCCGTTCTTCCTCCCTGAATGTCTACCTCCCCGTCATTTAACTCTATCTCTGTTTAGAGTAGGGGATAGAGGGATGGAGGAAAATGGAGCAAAGGATGAATGAGAGCAGTGAGCGGAGAGACGGAGAGGAGGAGAGGAGAGAGGCAGACGCTGTCTATGTGTCTCTATCCTGGTTTAATGATTTATATGGGTGAGGAACCTCATCCTGGTAAAAAATAGCACCAACCTCATTTTAACAATGTGCTCTGAGTCATGCGACAACCTGTTAACTAACAGCCGCTGGTAGATAGGAAACAGAGCGCGAGAGGGAGCAGGCTTACTTTAACAACATGGTCTGAGTCATGCAGTGATCAACCAAATAACACTGGACATGAAAGTAGCGCGATTGCACAAAATCAGAGGCTGATTGAATTCCATTCACCTCAGTCTATTTTATTCCACCACTACTAACAGACACATTTGGCCAACGGCATCATAAATCTGTCTGCGTGGTTGATGCATAGTAGCTGCTTGATTCCTTGCTTGCTCGATGATGTCACAGTTTTCCTCTCATCCTTTACTCTCTGTCCAACGCTGCTTTAAGGGGACATCACGATGCTCCCAAACTGGAGATCTTATTGTGGGATGCTCTCCCTGCTTTAGCCTCTTATGAGCATGAAACCAGACATGCCATGCAGTGTGAATTAACCTGACAAGCATTGTTTAGCAGACAAACAGACGACAGTTAAAACGCTGCCGAACACAATGTCTCCACAGGCTGGGAAGTGAAAGCAGCATGTTAGCGGAGCAGCAGCAGAAGCTTCAGTCCTCCGCCTGTGTCTACACAGGAGGCGTTCAGGCACGGAATTGAGTGCAGGTCACCCGCGTTTTGGCAGAGTCGAAACGCCTCCAGCGCAGACAAGCCTGCAGCTTTCAGTTTTTACACATCCCTTCCACAACGCTACAAAAGAAAGTGCTGTGAAATCACAAACATCCCCAAGTGACTATTGTTACTACTTGAGCCTATGTCCAAAAAAAAAATATGGGGCACCATCTTGGAACAATGGATCCAGCAGAATATTACACCCATAGAAAGATTTGGGTATAGAAATGTCTATTCATAAAATCAGCCTTCAAGCCGAGTCTGCCTATTTTTCTATGAGACTGTGACCACATTTGGGATTGATTTTGAGTTGTCTAACAGTAGGTGTGAATGAATGGACCCTCCGTTCTGTCCTCAGTCTGAAGTAAAGACAGACTTGAGAGGTGGAGAGAGAGAGAGAATGAGAAAAAGAAGGAGACAAAGGTAGGAGAGGTATTTGTAATTGTCTATAATTAATTGGCATCTCATTAATCACATTCTCATCTAACCTAATGTCTCACTCTGTGGTCTCACACAGTGGGCAAAGGGTGGGTGGAGGGTGGTGCACTGTGTATGCGCGTGTGTCACGAGCAGACGGGGTGTTTGTGGAGCAGCGGCTGATGAAATGGGTGCTTATCAAGGCAAACAGGTTTCATTAAGCGCAGCATAATGACCTGTGTCATATTTCATATCAGCCTCGCTCCGTCTCTCGTCTCTCTGTCCTTTTCCTTTCACTTACCACAGGCGACTTAAAGGGAAATCACACTGAAATTACATTTTCACTGAGGCTCCAAAATGTCTCTTTTTTTAAGCGCTTGAGGATCTGATCATGCCGATAAAGACAAATGGAATGGATAAAGTTGGTGTATGGATGTTTGAGGTGTGCTGATGCACTGAGTAACATGCGTGAAGACATTCCACCTTAAAAGCTGCTGGTAGCTGCTGGTAACATTCGAGCAGCACAATGAATGAAACGGCTTTCCCTCCACTCTATAGCTTGCTAACATTCACTAGTAACGAGGCAAAGGCGGCAAAACATCCATCCGTTCATTGTTCACTCTTCTAACGCTTTCTTTATGTGTGATGCATTTGCAAAGAATCATTACAAAGCCTGTTAAAGTTGAGCGGCTTGTGCTGCATCCACAATGCCTGCAGGAAATGAAAAGCTGGCTTAGCCACGTTTTCATAGCCTGTTAGATGAGCGTGACCTCTGCCTGCACTGCAGCTTTCAGGCAGAATGGATGTTTTCAATATGGCCTCATTTGCTTGGCACAAGAGAATAAAGGAAATCATTCAAAACACAAACAACTTGTGTTCATTCGTCTATATTGCTTAATGACACACTAATTACAAGCAGCTACATCCATGCTATTATCTAATACTACTAAGACAGATGTTTGGCTGACTGCCGTGCAATAATCTCAACATGATGAAACTAATCTTAAAGGCAGTCTAACATTTGGTCACGTGGTCTGAGTTATACTTAACTTTGCCAACATACACTGCAAAAACAAGGAAAAATCAATTAAAGGGGAAAATATTGCTGAAAATAAGCAACAGGAAAATTTCACAAGCCACGAGTTTGAGATATCTATCCTAACAAATCCACAGTTATAATAAAAGTAGTGCAGCCAGATGAAAAAAAAGTACAATTGTCTGGATCCAAAGAAATTTTGTTCTTATCAGTGTCGATCAAACAGCTTTATAATTCTGGAAATTCTAGTTTCAAGCATAAAGTTGCTAAGCACCAGCAATAAAACCTCAGCAACAAGTTGCAATATCTCGTTAAGATAATGACAGACAAAACGTCTTGAAACAAGTGAAATGCTCTAACAAAAAAACTGCTTTGATTGAAGGAATTTCATCTTTCTTAGATTTCAGGTTCTGCAGTGTAGGAACAAGTTAACAGTGGTTACATAACCTCTGAAACGAGCCACAACCACGTGGAACATACATGAGCTTCATAAGTGTGCTGGAAAATAGCACTTCACCTCTGCTGACCAACAGTGGGGCAACGACTGTAACTGCTGTCCTGAGTGTTGCACCAGAGGAAAAGGCCACGCGGTGACTGAAATCAGACGGTTTATTCCCTCTGGAGTGAGGAGGTGTGCTATTCAAATAGGATATGAGTGAATTAGTTTTCTACTCTTAGTCTTAGTCTCTGCCACCTGAAGCAGCAGTGGGAATAAGTGACATGATACTGGCAGTTTCAAACACCGGAAACAAAACCATTGCCAGGGGCCCAGCTGAAATAAAGCACAGGGAGGGGAGGCGGATGGGAAGGTGGGGAAAGGAATGACATTAAAATTCAAAGCAAAGGCAGAGAGGAGACAAGTCACTGTAGGTCAGACTGTCTGGGCAAATCAGGCCCGATGCACACAATATCTCTCTCACACACACACACACACACACACACACACACACACACACACAGAAAGACATACTGTTAGACCCACTACGACATGCAAACACACACGCACGCAGAAAAGAAAGTGGCGGAGAGCCGTGATGAATTTGTCTGGCTAAAGTGAAAATAACCTTCTGAGAAAGATTCGGCCATCCTCTCTCTCTCTCTCTCTCTCTCTCTCTCTTGCTAAAGAGATACAAATTACTCTCAGTCAGATTATGCACCACAGAAAAGATATTCAGGTCACTGAAAGGTTACACTGACATGCTTTATAATACATTCTGTTACACTTCTGTTGCTCTATTACCTCTTCCTCTCCAGCTCTATTTATCTGCCTTCTCTGTTGCTCACCATTATTTTCTCTACATCTGCCTCTTCTGTTGTCTCCCCTGAACTTTCCCACCACACTTGTTCTTTTCCTCCTCCACCTCGTGCGCATGTGAAGTGCAAACACAGACGCTGTTCCCCAACTCCTGTTTCTATGCTCTTGAGCAAAGCACTTAACCTTTAATTGCTCGACTGTAGCTGTTCATTGACTAACACTGGAGAACTGCGGGGGAGCAAATTGGTGTTTAAAATGAACCAGTGCACTCAGCAAACCTTCTGAGGAGGAATTAAAGGAAAGAAAACACTTCAATAATCAGAAAATTGAATTATTATCTGCTCACTGACTTCTAATTATTGTGATAAAAATAAATGAGTTTGTATGAGTAGTTGTTATTAGAAGGAGGGGGGGAGCGACACACACGTCTATGTGTGTGTGTGGCAGCAGAAAAAGCACCGCATCAACAGACGTGACACAATTACAAATGCACACACACACATACACACCAACATGCTGTCCACACAGAATACACCAGAGGGGTCAAGGTTGCCCTTTGTTTGGGGCCATAAATCATGGTGTCTCTGGACACGAGTGTGTATCACACACACACACACACACACACACACACACACACACACACACACACACATATCCACACAAGTGTGCATTTACACAAGACCACATCTACACAGTCACGCAGCCATAATCCCGAACGCTCCCAGCTGAGCCACTGACTGAAAGTTTCCAAAGAAATTTGCTGCGAATTTTCCCTGAATTTTCCAGAAAACTAGAAGCAGATTTCAGAGTATTAATATGTGTTTCTATAATGTGAGCTGAGCGCATTGAGGTAAACAGTTGGTGGTGTTAGATCCCCAGTCACTGCCATCCAACCATAACAGAAGAAGAAGGAGCAACAAGATGGTGTGATTAAAACAGTGCCAGTCAAAGCTCAAACAATCCAAAAAAAACCCCACGATGGAACCATGATATTTCTGTTTCAACACCAAGTTTTCCAGCACAGCCAAGCGTGGAAAGTTTTTTGTTTTTTTTTTGCAACATTTAAACTTTTTTTGAATGTTCAACATTTCCACACAGGTTTTCTTTGACGGGCAAATAGAACATAAGCACAAAAACAAGTCAAACATGAACTATAAACATGGTGATATGAATAAAACTACTTACTAACAAAAGGAAGTTCTCCTGGTATCACCAACACCAACACCACCCAAAATCTTTAGGCGGCTCAGGGGTGAGACAGTGAGACAGATTGTTTCTGAAGACTCAAATACACATAAAGAGAGACGACATATCGTTTTTAACCCCCTCCCCAAAGGGAGACAAACAGCTTGTTATAGCCGTGAGGAGAGCCAAGGAGGAGTTGAAGGGAACAGGACAGAGACGAGAAGAGAGAAGCTGTTCTGAGGATGGAGAGGAAGCAAAACAGGAAGAGGTAACATCTTAAAGGAAAAGAAGTCTGACACAGGAGACAAGAGACAGATAGGACTTGAGACTAAAGGAGGAAGAGGAGAAAACATGACAGGAAGGACAGAACAAGTGGAGGAGGGACGCTAGAGAAAAGAGGAGAGGGAGTGGACACAACAGAACAGCAGACGGGTGGAGCTGATGTGACAGCCATTTGAATCACAATGAGGAGCATTACGCTACATGATGGGAAGCTATTCAACGTGCTCTGGTTTAGGAGTAATAGATCTTTACTGAAAATAGCAAGAAATACAATTTAATCTCCCTCTGCTCTCCCTTTTCATGAAGGCTTCTCTCTGCGTCGTGGATAATGGCTTTCAGAAAAAAAAGACTGTGAATTACTGTTTGGAAGACTCTGATGGATTTAATAACAAGGTGTTTGGTTCATGATTAGACTTAACGGCTGTAGCTACTTGCAACAGTGGGAATAAGAAGCAGTGTCTGAACTGGGCCCAGTGCAGAGCTCAGAGGAGGCAGAAGATGGCCTTTTTCAGAGGTTTTCATGTTTCATAGCAGGAGAAGCTCAGGGGGAACTAATAACATGAATTAACATGGCTCTGTTTTATTTAGCGTCGTGATCCAAACCTGGAAGTGGAACATCTGAGTGGAATGCTGCAATCACGAGTGTAATTCGTTACGCCTGTGCTGGTCCTGCTGTTAAATGTCAACATATCTGCAGTCGAAGAAGACAGGTCGGTTCAGATGGCCGCAGCTGGATAAAGAGCTCAAAGCTTTTCACTTTCGCTTCCAGACTCTTCTGTTTGGAAAATGATGCAGTCATCAGAGTGCAGTCCTGATGTACAGTCAGCAGCCGGGGCCAGTCAGAGCCAATCAACTCACTCCGAGGCTCTCTCCATAAACGAGACTTCCTGTCCGTGCATGAATTGGAACACAAACCCGTCTGAACTCGACCCACTCTGACACACAGCATGTCCACGTTGAGGGTCACGAGTCGAGGGCTTCTGAAGGCTGATGCTCATTATCCTGACGTCTGAACATGTTTGAAAAGAGTAATTCAACATTTTGGGATATACGGTTGTTTGTTTGACTTCTGTCTGAGAGGACATAGCAGCTTAGCATAAAGACTGGAAGCAGAGGAATAAAGACAGCAGGCTGTGTAAAAGTTAAAACAATGCACCTACAAACAGCTCTGAGGCTCATTAAGAAGCCTTTTCACAGCAGACATTTCCACCTGCCACAGCAGGAAAAGTATAGGTGTTACTAATAAAGTTAACAATGACTGTGCTCTATTCAAGTGTCCCGGTAAGCCACAGCAGTGCGACAGCGTTGATTTTATTATCTCCACCTGCGCTTCTTCTGCTGTGATGTCTCCCACGAAAAGGGCATTTTAACATGTGTCTAAATCGACAATCTGTGCTTTTAGGGGGAACTTCAGTACGAGCTGGAACTACTTCTTCTAAACAATAGTTTCTCCATCCGCCCTGTCCCTCTGCGCACCCTGCAGCTGTGGTACGGCATGTCGTGATGGTAGCAGACCCAGCAACCTCTCAAGACTCAACATGTCCTGTTTGTGCCGGTAAAAGAAATGAAACATGTTAATAAGTAAGCTCCTGATGCATTCACAGGCTCTCACTTCGTCTTTATGCTGAGCGAGACAAAACACGTCCTCGCTCCAGCTCTGTATGTAATGACGGACATGAGAGGCATCTATCTGCTCATCTCACTCTCTGTAAGCAGGCGGAACGCAGCCGACAGCAGGCCGCTGAGCTGCAAGTTTACATTATTGTGGTAAATATTTGAGTAATGTCCTGTTTTTGCCGGAGCGTGTGCAGCGCAGGCTTTAGAGACAGTTCTTCTTCTTCTTGTGAATGAATTGATGTGCTGCTAGCACTCATTAATATGAAGTGAAGGGAGGATGATGCTCTCTGATCAATGGAAAACATCTGATTTGCGCTCTTGTATCTACAAAACATCTCATGTCCTCATCCGCAGTGCTGTGGAATACCGTCACAGCGCAGTTTTCTTTATTTTTAGATTTAGGCCTTTTTATTCAACCTCAAACCTGTCACAGCATTATGAAACATTAATACCTCTAAAAAATGCATCTAAACCATTTGACTACTTCTTCTAACTTGCTGTTAGATAATTTATTTAACTTTTTTAAAGTATGGTATGAGCGAGCTCTCTGCTCATAAACTCATTTTATTCTTTGCATATTGGTTTTCTCTGTGAGGCGGAGGATGCAGATTAGAAAGTGTCCTGTTCTCTGCGGTCAGATAATAATGCTGTGAATAAAGTTCGGCAAAGTTTACCCAGAGTAAACCAAGTTTCTTATTAATGTCACAGTGTGGCTAAACTGGCGTAAACCGATTTGCATAATCGTCCCACTTTTTTCCCTCCTCAACTTGTTTTTGTGTTTTTTCATCAGCCTCTTCCTCCTGTTTTGTCCTTTTTGTTGTTTTTCTTTGCTTGCTGCTCTGTCAGAGGTACCGATGTGTGAGAAACAGAAGGGTCTGCATCTTAAGGTTGCCTAATGCAATTAGCTTGACCACTGGGTTTTCAGTGTCTGGTGTGTGTGTGTGTGTGTGTGTGTGTGTGTGTGTGTGAGAGAGACGGAGACAGAAAGCCAGGCACAAGGGAAGAAAGTTAACATCCATGCTCTTTGAGTCTTATTCTGAGCGTGTGTGTGTGTGTGTGTGTGTGTGTGTGTGTGTAGGTGAAAAACTTGATTGTGCCCTTCTTCAACATCAACGGTCGAATTAAACTTGTATGTGTGTGTGTGTGTGTGTGATTGTGTGCGTGTGTGTGTACGTAATGAACCTCTTGACTCCCTTATTTTCCAGACCAGTGGTTGAATCATGTCGAATCATGTTTCAAGTGGAAAAAAACCAAAGGGTATCAAGTCACCTCAACCAAATACACACACACACACACACACACACACACACACACACACACACACTCAATATCTGTAAAATAGAAATAGAAAATATATTGAAATGTGAAAAAGAATCCTGTTTCTTGGGTCTGGTCTGTATTTGCTGATATAAACTGACATAACTGGCATGACGTCTCAGTCTCTTCAGGACACACAGAGAGGGAGTTACATACCATACCCATGCAGTTTTGTGTTTGTCCCTGCTTCTTCAAAGGTGAAACTCATTACCCACACACATCAAAAAGTACCCAGACAAAGCTGCTTCTGTCTTCATAACGCCTCATGTGTTGCTGTAGAATGTCCACTGTGCTGTCAGTCCGTCAGCTGTGTGTCGGTCGGTCCACCACTGTGGTCCAGACTGACAACAACTATTCAATTAATTAGCATGAAATCTACAGCTGTTCATGGTCCCCAGAGGATGATCCCTCCTGACCCTGGTGATGTCCTGACGTCTCCTTAGATAGCTTCTGAATGGACTGCTACACCATGTTAATGGTCATTTTGAACGTCAGGATTCCTTCACTTGTCAGCAGTCAATGTGTCAACCCATCAGTTGGATTTATCTGTCAAACAGCTTGGTTTCCTTCACAATGAACACTACAGCTTCACAGAGCTTCATCATGGCTGTGGACTCTAGAGTGTGCTCCATTGAACTGCTCCAGAAACTGACTTCTTCTGCTTCTGAATTAGTAATTCTTCACCATTTATATGTCACTGTTATATCACTGTGTTCAGAGCTCCAGAGGACTAGCAAATGGTATGTGCTACTTAATACGGACACTTCCAACTACAACTTAGTCATCATCTATGTAGGGTCACTGATGTGTGGCACCTTGTGTCAATACAATGGAGCTGACGTTACGTGACAGGGGTTGAATAATATCATTTTGACTAACAGCTTGTTTTTAAACCTTTGTTTCCCAGATTGATAAGCCGTTTCTTTGTTTCACCACCCTCTTTTACCATTTTGTATGACTTAACCTCTGTGTATAAATGGATAGAGTGAATTAAATTAAACTCAAGCATTGGGATGTGTGATAAGGGAGCTTCCAACCCAAATTTCATTGCCATGATTTATCAGTTCAAGGACATGAGGAGTTGAAACTCGGCTCACTATCTGTGCCGCCTGTTATGCTTCATCTTAGTCCAGCATTGACTGTCTTTTTCCACTGTATTACCCAATAAAAATGTACAAAAAAATCCTAAAATCAGAACTGACACCACTCACACACTGTCTGTGTGAATGTTGTTTACGATTCTAACAGCAAACTGTCTTTATCCAACCAAGTGGCACGACGGTTTTGCTGTTGGTAGCATAAATTTGCATCATTATAGGTGTATTGCTGAGGTGATTTTGAGGACATTTCTCAAAAACAAATTCCCATTAATCATCACATGAATGTGACAGGTTTTTCTTTTTTTTTCTTTTTTTTTAAATCCAGGTACAATAATTCTTTTAAAATGCAAAAAATGTCTTGAAAAAATCAGCATTTTATAATGTGTCAAAACATCACAGCTGTTCTGCATGAAAATACTAAAAAATAAAAGGTTTGGTTGAGACTGTCAACGTCAAGTTTTGGGCTGTAACCTGAGTGGGTCAACCAAATGTAACCAAACACGAGGCAACTTGAAAGTGTATAATTTTCCTCTTTCTTGTGCTACAGAGTGATTCTCCAGGTGATGTACAACATACTACATACTACTATAGTGCAACCACAGTTAATAATTATTCTAGAAATCAGAAGAAATCAGAAATGGTAATTTGTTCCACTGCAGGACACAGAGCACTTTCATTCTACCACACAGTTTGAGATGTATTACACAAGGACCATGAAAGACTGTCCTCTCAAGAAAAACGAGTGCATCAGTCATTTTGTTCAATTCTCCAAAACAACATAAGATGGCATTATAATAACAAAGGAGGAAACAGCGGAACTGTCAGGGAAAAAGCTGAAATGTTGTCTTCATCTCTTCAATTCTGTATGAATGTGTAACAGTACAAACATGTATCTTTGCTACAACTGAAAAAACTTCGAGCTGAATAATACAATCTTAAAATTGTATTAGCAGTGTAGTGGCATGACTCAGCGCGGTTATATAGGTCTACAGGTCTTGTGTGCGCACGTGTGTGTATTTCAGGCCTACATGTGTAACGAAAAAATGACAACAGTGCAAAAACTGAATTCCCCCAAGAGGGATTAATAAAGTACTTCCTCTTCTTTTTCACCGTCTTCACACCTTAGGTGTGAATTTTTTACAAAAACACTCTTAGTTTCTGCTCTCAATTTCAGATGCAGTTTAACATCGTCACGACCTGTGCTTTACTGAAGAGTTTCTCAAACAAGTATCTTCCTAATGAACAAATTTGAGATGTTTCTATCTTGGAAAGCACTTTAAAGCCATCTATCCAGAATGCAGGGCTATCTCTGAATGTTGGACTTCAACAAGGCCTGTCAGGCTTTTGAGATGTATTTAAGAAACGCTTCAATTTGCAGTTAAAGCATCGTCTTCATTTTTCAGTTCAAGCGAAGACATTTGATTTGCATTGTTCAGCAGCAACACTCGGTCATCTGCATCACTGCTGGGCGAGGAGACCTCCCGGCACCTCGATGCCATGACCTTTTTAGAAATACAACTATGCCCTGAACCCAAGTACTGTGAATTGGTTTGGGGATGCAAACCCAGACGATGAATGCTAAAACTAGCGTCATGCATCTTTTAAATGTTACAGTGAACAATGGCTGAGCTCGAACTTTTAAATAAATGAATTCTCCTTCACAAGCACCACAAAACAACACTGGAATATTCTGCTGTTTGTGTTGTTTGTTTCTTACCTTGGGTCTCCTGCCATCTCTCTGTCTCGCTTTCTATTTAAGTTGCAAAGTCATGTTAATGGGAAGAGTGTGCATGAGTGTGAGTGTGTGTGTGCGCGCGCACGCAAACGTGTGTGCATGTGTGTAGTAACCTCATCGAGCCCCTCTGTCTTTGGAGAACAGAGCCAATTTCACAATGAATTAGGAGGTGAGTCTCTAACTAGGTCATGGGCCCTTAACCACGCACGAACACACACACACACACACACACACACACACACACACACACACACACGCGCGCGCACGCACGCACGCACAGAGAATACACAGTGTGTCGAATTGAGAAAGAGCAAGAGATAGATAGATGGACGAGGAGGAAGAGGAGGAAGAGACGATAAGAGTATAAGAGAGATGAAGGGAAGAACAACGTAACATTGAAAGAAATGAAAGAGATGGAGAGAAAACAAGAGTGAGAGGCGGGGGGGGGGCGAAAGAGAGGCAGAGAGAAAGGCAGTAACAGATGTAGACAGAGCAAGACAAAGACTCTTTTAATGTGTCCTGTGTCCTAGAGAGAGCGTGTGTGTGTGTGTGTGTGTGTGTGTGTGTGTGTGTGTATGTGTGTGTGTAAAACTGTCACGCAGTGGAAGTAATGTTGCATTAGGCTTAACATTATTCCAATGAGATTACAAATATTTTGCACCACAGCAACTCCCCTCTCTCTCTCTGTCTCTCTCTGTCTCTCTCTCTCTCCTCTCACACACAGACACAAATACACCTCTTACCACAGAAATCCTCAGCAGTGTTAAATTTAGCCTGAATGCTGTGTACTTTGCTAACACACATTTTACTTTGAAATGCCTCTGAAATATGGATGAGACTTTTTTTGAAAAATGGCTATGGGTGGAAAGAGAGCGAGCAAAAGAGAAGGAAAAGAGAGAGAGAGAGAGAGAGAGAGAGAGAGAGAGAGGGAGAGAGAGAGGCTGGGTGTATAATGAAGAATTGGTTGAGACAAAGTATGCACAAGAACAAAATTACAAGATGATGTCACCTACAGAAAGTCTGGAGAATGGCTGCTAACTGGATTAGCTCAGAGATTTAGCATAGAACAGAGGCAGAGGTGTGATGATGTGTCAGGTGATGTACAGAGGTGGTACAAGAGTGTGTTCAGAAAGACTTCATATTAATGGTGCAATATTATTACTTTTTTCTTACAAACAAGCAAAAACAACCACCTCAGACGAGACAACACTGGAGTTAAAAACCAAAGACTCAAAACAATAAACTTAACTTTCTTTCCAAACGGAAGCTTTTAGGCTCCACATGAGAAAAGCAGAAAAACAGGTGCATTATCACCTGCTGCTCTCACTCAGGTCATGTGAGCTCATGGCAAATAGTCCTGCTGCCTGAATCACATGATCATGTGAAGCAGCTGGATTGCAGCATCACACTCACCAAATATACAGCAGAAGCTGTTTTCTGATATGAGCTCCAGACAGTGTCGGCAGAAGATCAGACCAGAGGTGCCCTTTCACACATGGAGCACATTTGTCTGAGTCAGACACATTCTCACCTACTGGAAACAGTCCGTTTGGATCAGGGGAGCAGTGGTTGCTGGGTAGAGCGCGCAAGATGAGGAGGACTCATCCGTGATGATGGCTGGTTTTGCATTGATATCATTACATATGCAGACATGCTGAAAAGAGTATAAAGCAGCTACACGCCCACTCGATCACAGTGTAGCAGTGCACAGGCTGTTACAATGACAGTGTGGACATACGGATTAAGGGATAGCTCCCACGGCGGAGACGCTAATGCCAGATCTCTACCAATGGGCACATTTCTACAGTTGCATGGTATATGCCGTCATATCACCCAATCCTAGCCAGCTAGAATACAAGTTCTGCTTTTATTTGTCATTTATTATGAGTTTTTTTTTTCCATGTGGTTACTGATCTCATGTACTTACATGGCATTAAAGTCTGTGCTGTGGGGCGTCATGTCGGCCTGTCAGCTGTGCTGCTGTTTTCCAGTGTTTTCCAAAGCCACCGCTCTGATGAAGGTGTCCTGTCTGTGCAATCAATGCATTTCTTAATGTGCTTTGTCATCAATTATTTTGCTAATGTTTGTCAAACACTGAAGATGACTGTCTGCTCTCCACTCTGCAGGACACACACACACACACACACACACACACACACACACACACACACACACACTTTCTTATAGAGCATGTGGGGGTGGAACAGATACAGACGGATGGGCACATTTCTGTATCATCATCTCGCACTGCTTTGAAGCGGAGGCTAGCAGTCATAACATGTACTCATTGCAAATTGCAGCTTGTTAAACAAAAACTTCTTTCTTACAATCAAGAGTTAACAGAAAAAAGGATCCGCCTGGATTTAAAGGGGTCGTCTTTAGAAAGTGATCTTTGGCCGAGAGCTGCCAAGTCAGCAGCTGGACTGGATGAGCTCTTGGTGAAAGTGTGGGCCATCCACCGCTCCGTCTGTGACATCTTTACAGGATGTGGCCACCACTGTGTGCAGCCCTGTGATGGATGTCAATCACTCACCGCACAGTCACGGGCGTAGTAAGAGCTGAAAGGGTCATAAATGCATCAGAGTCTGATCTGAGTTCTGGAAACGAATGTCTTTGCTGAGCAGCCTTTTAATGACTACAGGTTATTTGAATTCATTTTTGCTATTGAGCATATAGTAATTGAGCTATGTTGACTTTTTTCTGTATGCTTTGACATGACATTGTCCATAATGTCCATAATCTCCATCATTAGATTGCATTTAGATCCCACTTGGATTACAATTTGAGTCAAATTTATTACATTTTTGTGGATTACTTGAGGTTTTTTTGCATTATCTATTGGGGACAAATTATTTTTTGAACTTCAGTGCTAGCCGTGATTTGCTGTTATTCACCATCTCCATATTTGGATTATCAGTTACACTTACAGACAAGAGCACACAGACACAGCATCAAACATGTCATAATACTCCTACTGATGTTTGTACGTTCAGGCTTGTGGGCAACACACACAAACAGAGTCTCGCACACAGAGCTGTGGTGCTGTAGGTAGCAGATTGCTCCTGAAGGCAGCTTAGGGCTGATGGAGCGCTTCACTGTGGGACATGACGGTACAAAAACAAGATTAGAGAGTTCAGTCTGTCTTTCTCTGACTCCGTCTGTCTGTCTATATGAAATTCCTTTCATATGAAAAGGTCTTTAGCTCTCTCTAAGAATCTATCGTTTGATCATGTTCAAGAACAGCATTCAGTCGGTGGATAATGATGGAAATCAAGGCTGAAATGCTCTGGCTTTGCAGGAGATTGGAATTTTCTTTAGTCTGTTTTCATTTCTTCATTGATTTTTATCTATTTCCTTTTTTTCAGTTTAATTTCTAAAAATGTTCAGATTGACTCCTGTTCACATTTCCACTTAACTGTTCCAAAAATATTATTTTATGTTTTCATATTTGTATTGTACTGTATGCGCTTACAGTGGCCCAGTTAATAAAGAAAATGAATTATGTCTGAATTCCAAGCAAAATCATATAATCAATCAATCTTCTATATGTCTGTCATTTCAACAGAAATGTTCCATAAACAATGTGGTTGAGTAATGAACCGTTCTTCATCTCTCTGCTCCTTCACTCTATCCGTCCATTTTGTAGTTTATCCCCCCTCCAGCTGCAGACGTGCTCTATGAGGCTGTACCTCGGCACGGCTTCGAGCTAAACGCCAGCGTCAGCACGCTAACATGCTCACAATGACGGCGCAAACATGCTGATGCTAAGCAGGTGTTGTTTACAATGTTCACCATCTCAGTTTAGCATATGAGCGTGATGACATTTGCTAATTAGCGCTAAACACAAAGTGGAGCTGAGGCTGATGGGAATGTCATTAGCTTTGCAGGTAACACAAAAGGTATTAAAAATTCATTGTGAGGGCCCAGAGGTCAACTCCTTCTGGCACTCAGTGGCACCTGCCCAACACAAAAGCGTGTCTTTTTCTGCTGCCCTGCTTTGTTAAACGATGACACAGGGTTAGATGCATCTGTTTCTCGTCGCCTTATTATGTCAGCTGGTTTAACCGCCACTAAAAATGAGTTGACACCTGATGTCAGCTTAATTGCCAAATGAATTTATGCAAAACAAGAGAACATTACTTTCTTTGTAAGTGGATGACATCCCTGATTGCTTATAGATGGACTGATCTCCAAAAGGTATGAAGTTAGTTAAAGATGAGCAAAGGTCTGATTGGAGGAAACAGGGCGCAGAATCTCATGAAAAGAACACCTCTTCAACCGTCGAGCACGGGGGTGGATCGATCATGCTTTGGGCTTGTGTTGCAGCCAGTGACACGAGGAAGGAAGAACGGATTCAATGAAATACCAGCAAATTCTGCTATCGAGCATCACACTGCGGGGAAAAAAAAGCTGAATATGAAAAGAGGATGGCTGAAGGTTTTTCAGTGGCCCCCACAGTCTCCCGACCTAAACATCTTTCCTGTTTCTTTCTTCTTCTGTTCTTTCTTCCTCTGTTCCTGCCCACAGCTCTCTCCCTGCCCCTGCACTGACCCTGTGTTACCCCTGCTCTGACCTGATCAGATCTGTTGTCCACAGCGGACCGTGTGTGCTTCATTTATTTATTTATTTATTTATTTGTGTGTGTGTGTGTGTGTGTGTGTGTGTGTGTGTGTGTGCGTATGCATTTGCATTTGTGTGTGATCTGTTGTGTGGCCATTCCCTCTCCGGGCTCCAGCAGTAATAATATATGACTGTGTACTCTATGATCACCAGATCACACGGCTCCTACTCAGACTGTGGCATTACGTGTTTTTTTTTAAGCCTGGCAAACATGTTTATTCAAGTCTGTTCAAAGTGTGTTTTTTTTAGAGTTAGTCAAGCCTAAAAGTGTGAAATGAATTCCTGACGGATTAAAATGAGTCAAAAGCATCTTCCGCCATCTTTAGTACAGGAGCTGGGACTGGCTCGTGTGTCAAGTGGCGAAGAATTACCAGTGTCACGGGATGTCATCATGACGCTGAGCTTGAAAGGATGGTCAGAAAATGATAAGAGCCAGAGGAAAAAGAGCCTGGCTGGACGGGATTTACATTCTGCTATGATGGAGGTGTTTTATGTTGTTGATTTTCAGAAGAAAACAGATTTTGCAAAAGCGAGGGTCATCTTATCTCAGCCTCGTGCAGGGGTTTTTAAGGTCTGACACTGCAGCGGAGATGGAATGCTACCATTCAACTTTACATAACACAAACTGATGCTGTGGATGCTTCATTACTTGAGACCAAGTAAACACAGTCAGAGACAGCCTTCATCATATTTCTAATGTTTTGGTTTAGCAGTTCAGCCTGAAGTCCAGGGCTGTAATGCTCTGGTATCACATCATTTTGCTACTTTAAGTACCTCAATTCCCTCCATGTGCTTTGTGCCACAGTCACTGCTCCAGTTCATTTCAGCGTACCAGCATGCACCTGTCCCTTTCACCTCACGCAGTGTCCTCGCCTCATGCCTCTCCCTCAACGCCCCCGATAGGAGACCTTCTGTAACATTAGTAAAGCTTAAAGACTGGAGCTGTGTGGTGAACTTTTAGGAACATTGAACGTTCAGGGTAACTTGTTCAGGCGTCGTTCAAGGGTTAAACTTTCAGTTGACAAGCGGGTCTTTAATGAAGCAGAGTGAGCCTTGCACACCTTCCATAGTCAGTTTAGACCCGAGCACATCCCAGGGCTAAGAAAGTATGAATAGCATTGTAAACACAAGAGATTACCCCAGCTTTACATCTCCCTCGGGTGCAGCAGTTAATTAAAAGCTGTAAATGTTTAAAAAGTAACAGTAAGAAGCTTTGAATGAAGCACGCTGAGAGTGTGACATTTAGAACACAGGTTTTTCCTCAATCTCAGAGGCAACTTTGGGTCTATTTCCAGCACTTCTTTTCAGCTAAGTGCATTTTACTGGAATCAACATCATAGCCAGCAGCTGATCTGCAGGCTCTGCCTGTGTATTTACTTTAATCTCCATTTAATGTTGAAAGCACGGCAATAAAACCTGCTGCCAAGAGACACAGACCGAACTACAGGATAAAGGACAGAGATGTTTAGCCAAGGCCTGGCACACACTGACAGATGTCTTCGGGGCTGATTTCACTGAAAATTATTTACAGTGTGAGTGTGCTGTCAGAAACACTGAGCTGAAGTTGAAGAAATCCGCGTTTGCACCATGTGACATGCACAGATCCTTTGCAACGGCAAATGCTTCTGAACTGGGTGGCAGGGATAGTATAAATACGGTCATTGGTGGAGCATGTTTCTGTGCCTCTTGGACACTCTTATGTTTGGCAGATTTGTCACTTCTCTCTCTGTGTCATCCAATAAAATCCATGTGGCTTATTTTCCAAAGAACATGACTTTGACCAACACTGCTCTTCACTGAGTATGAGTACACGTCTTCCCACTTGGTGAGAGACATGTATGAACTTTTAGCCTTTCTGGCAGATACTCCATCTCTCTCACATTCATCGGTCATGCTCGTGTTTTTTTTTTTTTTGGCAGGTGCCATTTGAGTGAATGACTTCTCCTCACTTCATGTTAAAGCTAATGTTCTACATGCTGCCACCTGCTGGACTGGAGGGGACAAAACACACCAAGTAGGTGATTATGCCTTATCTTATGCCTCCTGTCAATGTTACAGGCTGGAATATATTTAATGGAAAAATGTTGATATGTTGAGTACTAATTTCCCCCACTGTACACACACACACACACACACACACGCATCTTGCCATGGGTCAGAGCATTGGCCTGGAATGTCCAGAGAATACACCCTGAGCTCTGTGTGTAGAAATGGAGAGAACAGGGGCAGACAGAAAGCGTCAAATACCTAAATGTGGAAAAACATCGAGAAGAAGGGAGAGAGAGGCTGAACAAGGAAAGAAAGCAGCAACAGTCAGAGAGATATTCTGGCTTCCTAAACAGGGCGAGAGAAACTGGCCTCATGGCAGTTGGCGTGTGCAGCATCCAGCTGACTCACACACACACACACACACACACACACACACACACACACACACACACACACACACACACTTGGTTCATTCATGCTTATACTGTGTAACTGAGTTAGTCTATCCACCATATGTTATTTTGTCCCCCTGCTCATCTCTGTAACCTATCTGATGAAGACCCAAAAACAACACAGGGACATAATAGAAGGTGAAAACTGAGCTGCTGCTCGTGAAGTTTCGCCACCTTTTTAGGCAGACATAAAACTTCATGATGTGAAGCCATAGCATATAGAGAGAGCCATCAAACTGATGTAAGGTATTTCACTATGGCCTCATTATATTGGCCATGGTTTGCCTTATGATGATAAAACAACCGAGTCACAATTAGCAAACCCTGCAACCTACCGTGCTGTGTGAATCCAGACTGATGACATAATACATCTCTTTGAACATATTTGCATATTTTGTTTTCCCTCGGAGCATGAGATGTACCCACATCCTGTCTTTAGAAATCAGTCTCTAGTCTATTTTTATCCTCCACAACATGATTCCCTTCCTGACTTCAGGTACCTGGAATGTGTTGTTTTGTGTCGCCTCGGCATCTGCGCTATTTGATCTGAAGAAATGACTGGGCTAAATGCCAAAAATAAGCGTGGAACTTATTCTGACAAGTTTAATTAATTGATTAATTTCACTACTTCTGCTGATGAAATTTGAATCGTGCAAGTGAGAGGTCTGAAGCGTCTTATCTACCTGTGATCTTAGACAACTCAACATGGGAGCCAACAGACTATTTCCAAACTATCTTCTTTTCAGTACTGAGTCAATAAATACACAGTGAGAAAATGTGTAAGTGCAGTGTTTTCTCATGTTATCTCCCTCCACAGGAGAGCAGATGAAGGGAACTGAGGAAATGTGGTTCTGAATAATTCCTTAACAAATGAAGTAATGCCTGGTCGTATCAACTTCACTCAACAAGAAGTTGCTGTAAATCTGAACAAGAGCACAAAGTGCAACATGAAAAACGTCCTGACTTTGATTGTGGGGTTCAAAATGTGTGAGATGTGGAGCACAAACAGCAAGACAGCGCACTCTAAAAGGATGCTGTTTAATGCTCATCACATTATGTCAGACTAGGAAATCAGCGTGTGTGTGTTTTTGTGTTTGTGAGGGCCAGAACTGCCAAGCGTCCGAATGTGCGGAGCAAAGGCAGGGTGCATGATAAAGTGTGTGTGTGTGTGTGTGTGTGTGTGTGTGTGTGTGTGTGTCATAGAAAATAAGCACAGTTTGTTGTCATTTCTTAGAGACACCAACATGCATATTGCACATGGCAAAACAATAAAGCACAAGCAGGAATGCGCACACAAAGAGACTGCAGCCGCTCCCGCTCCCACACACACACACACACACACACACACACACACACACACACACACACACACACACACACACACACAATACAAGAGTGCAGATGGAAGTCATCTTAAACTCCTAACAGCAAAGTGCAGATGTTACTGCTGAGTCAAAGCGAAGTCAAAAGCCACTGAAGCCTGAAACAATGTGTGTTTAATCTGAGAATAAGACAAATACAAATGCACAGAAAACGGTGCCAGGAATGTAAATGTGCTAAATTCTTTTCGGTTTGGATTGTATGTTCAAGGAAACTTTGAAAGTGCTGTAGTAATGATGAATGATGTATCGCTGAGTCTAGGCATCTGTCAAAATAATGGATGCTCTGCTCTCGAGTCACTCAGAGACCCACTGAATATTAAAAGCAGGCACAATATATATTCCAGCCATTGTTTAAGTCCACTGTGTTTCTCTGATAGCAATCAGTTTACCCAAAACCCCTGTCAGTGGTTTAATGCACATGTAATTAATCAATTATGCAAAATCACAGTGATTGAACTGATAGCAAAGTACTGTTTGCATAGACTGCCTGTGTGTGCCTGACCGAACGTGCACTCAGTACGTTTCCACTTTGCATGTTCGGACTATCTGGTTAGTGCAGTTGAGAGATTATTCCATCTGCTGTCTTATTGTTCAAACCCATCCCTTTCAACCAATCAAATCCTGTTATAGATAACAAAGAAAAATAGAACATTCTCCATTGCTGTTGGTCATGCAGCTTCCTGTCCTTGTGGGGTGCCAACAGGCTCAGTTTTAGGTCAACTACTGTTTTCTGTTTACTGCATTTTTATGCCGACAACACCCAGCTGTATGAGAAGATTGTCATCTTGTTGCTCTCATTATGAACCCTGAGCAGGTTAAGATTTAGTTTCCTGCAGAGAGGTGACAATAAATCCGACATCAGAACATCTGGTCCCACCAATTCTGTTCAGTGCGACCATATTAACCATGGCAGTCTAAAATCTGCCATCGAGGATCTTAAATAATTCAAAGACGTGTGACCACCTCAGCCCTATGTTAGCCTCCCTGCACTGGCTACAAGACCATTTCAGAATCTAATTGTAGTATTGTACTACTTATTACTTACTTTTAAGGCTACATTAGTGATAAATACATTCGTGAACTACTAATGCTTTCTGAGAAGGACCTTAGCCAGAGGGCCTTGGGTGATGGTTTTCTGGCTGTTTCTTGGTTCGTGTTAGTGACTAGAGGCAACAGAGCCTTTACTATGAGTTTTAATTATCATTAATCCCATTCTATACAATCCTATCTTCCCCTACTGTAGTCATGCCCACTGTGCCTTTTCTCTGTATGGTATAGCATCCTGTCTCAACTCATCCAATCCCATCCCATCCCATCCTATCAGGCCCTATCCTATCCTGTTTTTAATGGACCCATCCATCAATCCATGCAGGCAGACGCCACATAATCTTCTCATATGCCACAATACATTTGGATTTCTTGAATGTATACCTCAAATTAAGTTTGTTCCATCCATCCATGCATCCATCCATCCATGCAAAGTCCTGTCCTACCTGTGACTTTGAGTTGGGTTGTCCTCCGCACCAGTCTGGATCCATACTGTAACTCACAGGTGTAATTTCCCCCGTCGCCTTCCTCCACCTCAGGAATCCAGATGTGTGTCGTGTTAACCGTGATGGAGCCTCTCCATTCAACCCGCTCACACTCCTGACAGGACACACACACTGATCAAGTTACAGTACAACAGTCTACAGAAGGCTGAGAGGAGAAAAATTTGGATTCCTCTGCTCTAAACCTTTTTGTGTGTATCCTACCTTATACCAGGTCATCTGGGGTTGCTTGTATGGAGCCAAATAGTCTTCTATATCAGGGCAGGTGATCATTTTGCTGTGGGTTATCTCGGCTTTCTCCAGATGGCGGATTTTACTACTGAAGCATTTCCCCTCATCACTCTCCTCCACAGTCATCGACATGGACACCTTCATGCAGTATGTCGAGTTCCTGTCCAGATCACAAACACAACGTTGAGAAAACTTCTTTATCATGTTCCTCTGCTGACATTAGCAGACTTTTACACTTTGCAGTAGACAGAGTTCCTGCGAAAGGGGGCACAGAAATGTGAGAAATTGACGAGAAAATGTCATGTTGCAGATGTGGATGTGAACGACTCGACATCACAAAAGCAAGACGCGTATGCAGTCTGTGTTTCTGAGGCAAGTCAAGCAAGCTCAAACGAATCTGAGTGGATGTGAATCGAGCAAATTTGTTTATCCATCCAAGAGTTAACAACAACAATGGCATGAGTCATTCCTCCATTTGTCCAGCGCTGGAACTTTGTGTGAAACATAAGAGCTGTTTTCATGGTGAAAGTATTGGGTGGACTATTTGGCAGCGCTGTCTGTATTTTGGTGAAATTATAGGCCCTCTGACATCTCAGTGTTTCTTTGACAGCATTGAAGGAATTGGCACCCAGAAGAAATTGCAGGTTGAACAACCTCTAACACACACAAAAACATCATTTAATAAGAAATGAAACTTTGGAAGGGCCCAACTTCATGTGGAGGCAATGCTGTAACATTTTTATTGCATATAACCTATTTTGTCCATAAAGGCTTGTGTTTAAGAATCAGTCCAGTTGAGATGAGGAGGGTTGGTTTGTCATGACGAAGAGTCAAACTTATTAACATTACTGAAGTCTATCAGTCAACTAAGAGTCAGAACGGCTAGAATCAGAGTATACAAGCGGATCCTTGTTCAGAGGTGTGGCTTGAGAAAAGGTCTTTAATATCAAGCAGCAGTGTTTTGAGTCTGAGCAGGGAAGCAGCAGCATGGCAGAGCAGCACAGTGTGCAGTGCAACGCCGCCTCAAATCGAGTGCATTTCAACGAGTGTGTTAAAAATATGCTGCAGTGAGCAGCGCAACGTGTCTGCCTGTGATCTGGCTGAGCCATTTTGACTCCACGGGCCCTTTTTCAATGGCTCTGACCTATTCAAGTGTCCAAGCAAGCCATGACAGCCATCATTAACATCATTACTCCAGCCTGTGCTTAAAAGGGCCTTATGGGCTCAAACTGCGGGGTATTAAAAGTGAAAAAGAAGTTCAACTTTCAGCTTCAGAGCTGCTGTCAGCCTGTGTTTTCTCACTTTCACAATATTGCTAGTTGGCAGTTATTACCTCTGATACTGTACCGGTGCCACTGTGATGGATGACGATGAACTTACCACAACTAGCACAACTAATCCTGATGTCATGCATAGTGTCACATTATAACATATGGTGGCCGTGTTGTGTGCTTCGGCCCGCTGTATGACACACATGAAAAGGACACAGCGTGTGCTGACAGTCAGCAGTCGCATTTTTCATTCCTAGGAGTCATTTTCCAGGATACCTTTCTGTTTGGGTTCACTCTTACCGTCCTGATTGACCTCTTTTTCAGTCACACCAGGCAGCTGTTTTTTGTGAACACGCTCTAAAACGACTCACTGCAGCAACATGCCCAGCACCATGAAGCACACAGACAAAGTTAGCGACACGCTGCTGAACATATGGAAGCGTTTAGCAGCTAAAGAGCCACATCCCTCAGCCGTTAGTGGAGGCCACAACCGAGCTGAAGCCGAGCAACTGAATGCTAATGTGGCTCCATGTCTGATGGATGTGTAAACTGTTTGATAACATGTTATACCTTTTAGAGGTGATGATGTCAGGATACTGATACTTAGATAATAATACACAATGAAATTTAGTTTTTTGAGGACGGACAGTGTTTCTCAACCCAGTCCTACACTTATAAGACAGACAGGCTCTTCTGTCCCCAAAATAAGAAAACTTTGCAATGATAAATGGGACTTGTTCTTTTCATTGCTGCTATGTTGGAGGTTCGAGCTCTTAATGTCTGAAAGGTATCTCACGACTTCCTGCTGTTTGATGTGACATGTGTGACAGTGTGCCCTTCAGCCAAATTATCTAATGCAATATAAAGAACAAACTTTGAAGTTTGTCACGATGTGTATGATGCAATGTGTTTTTAGCATCACTTTGGTTTTTGGATCTGCTCAAGGTGATTGGAATTGTTTGTTTGTGTGTGTGTGTGTGTGTGTGTGTGTGTGTGTGTGTGTGCAGGCCTTGCTGTGTGTGTTTCCCAAGTTCACCCCCAGACACTAAACACCACATTGATCTCTTTTCTCTCCCCCTCCCACGCACATACATACACCCCCTCCCACGCACACGCACACACACGCGCACACACACACACACACACACACACACACACACACACACACACACACACACACACACACAAACACAAACACAAACACACACGGCTGACCCATTGTCCCCTAACCACAACCTCTCATCTAAGTGGATCTAAACCACTTATCCCATCAATGCTGTGTGTATGTGTATGTGTGTGTGTGTGTGTGTGTGTGGCAGGGATTTTTTTTAGCCATTGACATAACCAAGACCAGTGAGCATTGAACTAGAGGCCTGGAAAGCCTTTTATCCATCCACCCATCTCTCAGTTTCTCTCCTCATCAATCCATCTCAAGCCTACAGCATCTTGTTTTCTCCTCCAGTGATTCAGTTACCTTTCTCTGTGTGCTCCTGTGGCACGCTCGCTCCCTCTCGCACACACATGCTACAGCCTTTTATTAAACCCTTCACATTTATTTTGACTTTTTTTCCAATAAGGACAAAAATGATATGATAATGAAAACAAGGCTAAAATGGAATAAATTAAGAAAAACTTGAAATGTATTAGAATTTTCAGAAATAAATACAACAAACAACAATGTGGGAAAAAAAAGCTCAAATTCTGAAATTAAAAAAATAAAAGAGAAAAGACGTCAGATGTTAGTGTTCCTACACTATCAATGGAACACATGACTGCATGTATATTAAATGTCACAGACAAAGTTAGCAACCAGCCAATACAGACTGAGTATTGGATCCTCCAGGTGGCCATAAACACACCTTCAAATGAATGTTAATGTTGCTCTGTACCTGCATGATGTGTAAATAGGAGAGTCTGCTAACGCTGTTTCCATAATCTTTTAAAAGAAATGTCAGCGTTGTTTGACAGCAGGACAAAGAATCCATCATTGCAGGTGATGTTATCTGAAGTATTAGCTATCAATGCACTATCAATACTGGTATGTAATAAAACATCAGAATTTAAAGCAATTTGGCTCTTGCACAGACACTGACACCAACACACTCGCATCCAAGAGCTGAGGGGGATTTTATGTTAAAACATTTTTTTATCTCGTTGCTTTGATGGTATTGTTTTATACATTCATGCCAATAATGCACACTGAACTGAGATGAACCTCCCTCTCTGGTTTCTCTGTGCTGTGTCCTTGTACATTTCCTCTCTTCCTCTGTTGTATCAGCCTCTGTCACGGTCTCCTCCTCTGCCTGTCCAACCCAGAAACCAGAAGCCGAACACTAAATGGTAAAAACAGCGTCGATGTAAAGAAGAATGCATTATGCATATTTCACTATAAACATGACGATTCAATTAGACCACAATGCAAACGCTGCGTCAGAAGCATTTAGCGCATGCTGTGCACCTCTTATGGATGCAAATTGTGTGTCTGTGTGTGGGAGTCTATTCATATCTGCTTCTGTGTGGAATACATTTAAATGCTTCAGTTAGTAAAATGGCCCTGAAGTAAAAGACACGAGAGTGCTTAATGTGCTTCATGCTAGAACTGCACATTTTACTAAGCTCTTCGTAAATGACGAAGAGGTCTTTGCATGTAAAATAATGAAGTCATCTTGATGTTGATATATTTAGAGGAGAGTAATTTTTCTACTGCCAGTTACCTGTAAAGCAAACAATACTGAACTTTGAAAACATCTTTGAGTATTGGAACAAGAACATACAGTTACTGAAACTGAATATCCAACATATTCAAGCTAACCTTAGCCTGATTATATTCCTCCCACACCGAATTACAATAATGTTCGTGGCTTTGTTTGTGAGATTCTGAGACATATAGGAAATCACTAATTAAAGCGGAGGCAGATGGGCCAGAATGAAAGACAGAGCATTATCAAACAGGAAAATTGCATCCCAGTCATCACCTGGATGTGCTGAACATCACAGCAGTTCCAGTGTGTTTACACCGAGTATCTGGGGTTGGAACTTTCCTTTAATTGGCTTCCTCCCAGAAGAAGTTCAGTCAACTTTGGAAATCAAAGGTGTTTCAAATGAATTTATCATTTTCCTTGCCAACAGATGTATTTTCAGCATTGCTCTCTGATTTCACCCTCCTCTGTGTGATCTGCCAGCAGACGTCTGATTAGCAATTTGTCCAGATAGAGCAGTCATGATTGTCCGGGATAGTTTAACGTGTCCAAATGCAAATTTCAGGCTCCAACCCTTTTTTGCTTTCTCGCCAAAAGTTAGATGAGAGGATCAATACCACTTTCATGTCTGTATGCTGAATATGAGGCTGCAAAGCTGTGGCTACAGCTAGCTTGCCTCGATCCAAATCCTCCTTCCAGCAACCCTGAAGCTTTCGAGCAAACGTGTTCAATTCATAAAGAAACAAAGTGTGAAAACAACAAGCTGGGATTTTTTTGGGGTTGGTATGTGCCAATAGAAGGACTTTAGAAAGTCGCTACAGCCAGCAAAGGCAGGCAAGCTGTTTCCACCCGTCTCCAGTTTCAATGCTAAGCTAAGCTAACTTGAAAAATGATATCAAATCCCTAAGGATAAAATCTGTTGATGGAACATCTCATCCCTTAAGACAGCTGCAAATGTGGATATCTGTCAAAAGGAAGGAGGAGGACATTGCCTGCATGCGGCACGGGACTTTATTAAGCGGACAAGAAAATGGCTGCAAGAAACAGAAAAATTAGTGAAGCTCTTGAAAAGCTGAATAACAGAGTTAATATAGTGCTACAGATTAGTCTGTGCAAGGATGGCATTTATGGTTCATCTTGATCTTATTAGAGATGTGTTTGCATTTCATAGCCTCAGGTCATTTCGTTCTCATGAGACATGCACATTTACAGGCCAACAAAGCAGTGTTAACGCTGATGTTTATCCTGATCATTATGAGACACATGTCAACATTATTGGCAGTCTAATCTGTTTTCAAAAACTCTATTTACTGTATCTAGGCTTACTACTATTGGTGGGAAATGAAGTCTTGTAATTGAGAGATAAGTCACGATATTGTGCGTGCGTGCACACACACACACACACACACACACACACACACACACACACACACACACACACAAAGATGTCAGTTTGTAGGAACTGCAGAAATATTAAAGGTCCATTCATTCAGGGGCTGCTTGTTAGGGGTTTTTAGGCTCAGAGCCCTGATATTACAAGAGGTGACACTCTGCATGAACTTCCTATTATTTCAGGAATGGTTCAATACTTTGGGCTTATTCGCTTTCTTGTCGAGGTTGAGAGATTGATACCACTCTTGTGTCTATACGGTAAAAATGAAAGTGCAGCCACTAGCTGTAAAAAGTGTGATTTTAGGAAGTGTTTAAGCTTGGGACTGTTTCTCAGCCAGGCACAGTTATTAAAAAAAAATCAAAATAAAAAAAAATTGTTTCCTTTGTCAGAGCCAGGCTAGCTGTTTTCCCCTGTTTCACCTTTATGCTAAACTAAGCTAAGTGGCTGCTTGCTGTAGCTTCATTATTAGCATGCTGACATGAGAGTATATGTTTTTTCCCAAAATGTTGAACTGGTCCTTTAAACTTCATATAGCCTACTGTAAAGGGTTAATAATACATATCAGGCATGTTCTTCTGCTCAAATACAACACATTTGCATGTTATTACATTGTTGTGAAATGAAGTCAACTTCTCTCCTGGTTTTCATGGTGTTTGTCCTTTGCTGCTCTGCTCTGGTAACAAACCTGTTTTGGCAAACATGCCTTACAAATAAATTGGGCCTGACTTGACAATTTAATGCCAGTAGAAGCTGTCCAGTAAAGTTACTTCCTGTCCTCCTGGAAATGAATGAGGTGAAGAAAGAGATTTAGAAGGTGAAAGGAAAGATTTGTGAATGCCGTTGTGTGCCTAATGCGAGTGGCTGACATTCATAACCCTTTTGTTATCAGCAAGTTTCTATGTTCGGCCTAGAATACACACACACACACAGCTTTCGTGTGTGTGCGTGTGTGTGCTCTGCTCTGTGTGGCTTGTTATTTTGTAACATGGCTAAGAAAGGGTACAGTTGGTTGCCTTTATTTGCATTTGAAGACAGTTATGAATAAAACATCGGATCTCACTCTTACTGCCGTGTGTATGCTCATGAGTCTATGTGCATCTATTAACACAAATGAGGAATGTGTTGCCATGCTGAAACAGATGCCAGGTGTGAGAAAAAAAACATCTTTCCGTGCAACTGGCAACACAACTGATAAATCAACTGAGAAGGAGGAAGAAAATAAAGCCACTTAAATTCACATTACACGCTGTAAAACTGAAATCACGATTTTCAGCTTCAAAACTATACGACAAATTCTGCACTCGAATTTATTCCAGTCTACTAACTGGATTAGGTTTCCTCTCATTCTCTGAGTCTTCATCTCAATAATTCATGTTCAAGTTGAAAGTACTGTTTGAGGCTATCATACTGGCACCCAGAGCTATAATGATAAAGGGGCTCTAATAATTTTTTTCATCATTACACTGATCATAATTTGATGGGGTCGCTATGCATCCGTTACACTGTCTAAAATCACTTCCAAAGTGTCCTCAAGCAGCGCAGCATCACTTCTACATCTGCAGGTGCTCTGTACTTTGGCTGACCATTAATAATTCATATTTGTGTAGTGTGTGCGTGCATGTGTGTTTGTGTGGGAGCGCTCTCCAAAAAACACAAATTCCAATTACCTAAAATGCAAAATGAGCCATAAATTAATCTCCAAATCAACTTGTAATCCACCATATCCTCCCCGTCAATAAATCAAGCACACCCTCCCTGCAATTACCCTCCTATGATCAGGGCAGGCAGCTGGAGGGTGCGTTGAATTATGGCGTTAATAGAGGGGGATGTATCCTGGCCAGCAGGCATCGTGTTTATACCTGGACGGAGCTGCAGATTAATTTGACTATCAATCTAACTAACAGGCAGGGAGAGAGAGAGAGAGAGAGAGAGAGAGAGAGAGAGAGAGAGAGAGAGAGAGAGAGAGAGAGAGAGAGCGCAGGCACCTGTACATGCTGAGACATTCACACACAAGCACATACACATCTCTGTGTCTGTAGTATCTGAACACATGCTTATGCATAAGGATGTATGTATTAGCACACAGGCTGTATTATGTTACTTCGTGGTTTTCCACTAAATGGCAACAATTAGTATGATTTTTATCAGTCGAATGTTATTGATACACCACATGAATAGGGCGGCGCAGCGGTGCAGCGGTTAACAGTGTTGCCTCGCAGCAAAGCCAGGGCCTTTTTGTGTGGAGTCTGCATATTCTCCCCATGCCTGTGTGGGTTTTCTGCAGGTGCTCCTGCGGTGTCTCCCACAGATCAAAGACATGCAGGTAATTGGTGAATCTAAATTGCCTATAGGTGTAAATGTGAGTGTGAATATTGTCTGTCTCTGTGTGTGTCAACCCAGCCAGTGACTGTCCAGGATGTAACCCGCTTCTTTCTCAGTGTCAGCTGGGACTGGCTCCGACCCAGCAACCAGGTTCAGCCAATGGACGGAAGAAACACATTCACTATTTTCAAGTCACAGCTACTAGACAGCAGTGTTCGGCAGCAGTGGGTGCAACTGTCAATCATTTTATGATGATTACAAAAGCGCTAAACAAACCAAACAAACAAACATAAAACACCTTAACTGCATCAAAATGCACCTGAACTTGAAAAAATCATTTCAGTTTTTGATAACTAGAGTTCGTAAAGACAACACACACACACACACAAACCAAACAGCTCACACACACTCTCAGAGTGACACACACACTAAGCATAACTCACTGACACATGAAAATTGCTTATCGCTACAATCACCCTGCTCAGTGTTTGTTCCAGGTCAGGTCAGTGTGTGTAATGTGTAGTGTGTGTGTGTGTGTGTGTGTGTGTGTGTGTGTGTGTGTGTGTAAGTAAATCTACAACTGATGTATTACACTCTCAAGTGTAGGTGCACTGTCTAAAAGGGCAGATCCATGCATGAGTGTGTGCATGTTCCACTTGAGTGCCAATATAGCCTTACGTGTGAGGCCTGCGACCTCAACCTGTGAAGCAAAGATCGATATGTGTCACGACTGATAAGCAACAACTTTACCTGAGTCCCAATGGACACTTCAGACACAGACATGGACTTGAATGATCCCTTCATCTACATATATTATATCTTTCATCATTCACTCTTTCTGTGAGAGCTGGGAAGTTTGAGTCATGCTGCCTCAGTACGCTCAGGTCCAGACCTCTAAATGTGAGTAATTTAATTTTTTGAGTAATGGCTGTTGCGCAGCTTTCAGGCCACAAGAAGTGGATGTGGAAGTAACATTATGTTTCATGAACCTCCCAAAAGAAAAGCTGATAACATATGAAATCAACAAGTGGTTTACTTTACTTCCAGTGATAATTTGTTGATGCTTTGTGTGTACTATGTACACCATGAAAGTATTTAAATCAAAATGTGAAACACTAGCAGGCACTGTTATTATTAAGTCCACTGGTAGGAAGGAATAACATTCACAGGCTAACAGGAACTGAATCTGTATTCTCTGGCATTCAGGCCATTCATGGCTTTCATGTATGGGGTGCGCTGAGGGCTGGCAGTATGTACAAGAGCTGGCATCAGCAGCAGCTTATGGGAACTCATTTAGCTACGGCAAGCTACCTCCTACAGTGCTCATGTGAGTTTGTAACAATTTTTAAGGTTGCAAGGCTTCCATTTATATAGCCAGCAGTTAGTTTGGCAACATATAACAGAGTAGATGGGAGAAAGTGATAACCAATGTCAGACTACAGCGTTTAAGATAATGGCTATTTCTTGGCGCAGTGCATACTGGTACAGACCAGGCAAGTACTGAACTCATAAAAGTGCATGTAGAAAAAATGTGTTCGTTCATTTTTTGGCCAAACATTGCTTTCTGTCTCATACCAGAGCACAAACACAATGGATGTATAATGTAACTCATTACATTATAGGGTGGAGACTTAAGGTTAGGATTAGGATTAGGCAAGTCATGGTTATGGTTATGGTCTGAGTAAGCCTCAAGGAAATGGATGTAAGTCTATGTAATGTCTCTAAAAGTGAAGAAAATCTAACGTGTGTGTGTCTGTGTGAGTGTGCCTTCATTACTCTGTGTATTACTGAGTGCATTCACCCTTGCATTGGACAAGTTCATGTACTTTTTGTATAATTATGTGGACATGTGTGCACTGTATGTCCTCCAGCAAAGTCAGTCCTGGACACTGACTACAGTGTTGATTAAAGCTTTGCTAAACATCCAGGTAGATAAAAGAATATTTGCCAGTCAGCAAGCTAACTGACTGCTAAGGACTAGATGCACCTTTTACAAATTGACATGACAACAAAGCATTCGACCTGTGGATTTCAATCCTCGTCTTTGGAACCGAGCAAACTTCCGTCTTCACCAGTGACTAAACTCGAGGCGATTCACAAAATCAATTTCAAAAATGTCATTTCCTATGTACTTTTACTACGTTTTACTTCATGCACCTGCAACCTTGTGTCCAACTGAGTGTTTCGGCACTAATTCATGAAGGCTTGGATCGCACTGACTTTTGTATGGTGACAAAAGCATAAACCAGACTAATAATCATAAATGTAGCCAATTGGGTCAAAATCCACGACTGGATTATTTTAAGATAATTGTATGCTAGTCCAAGAGGTGAAAGTATGACCACTATGGCTTTAATGAGTGAGTATGAAGATCAGTGTCTTCCTGAAGGACACTTAGGGCTGTAGATGTAGTGAGGATCAAACTACCGTCTTGGCTTTGGAGAGCAGCCCGTCTAACAGTAGACCACTGACACACAGGGTGCTTGGTTTTCACATGTACTCCTCTGCCCTCCTTTCTCCTCTGTCATAGACCTTCCCTCCACATCTCTACCAAGCCAGATCATAATTCAGAGCAACTTAAAACCCCTTGAACATCAAAGTGTGAAAAGCAAGGCCTACTTTTTTCTTCTTTTTTTTTCAAGAGTGGCGAGGGCAGCAGGCATTGGCTCAAGTTGGCATGCACTGGCACATGTTGGCCCACATTGGCAAGAGTGGTACCGACACAATGTCTGCCAAGTCATAGAGGACTGCCAAAGCAACTTCAAATGACCGCTCTCTCCTTCTCCGCTCCTATTTCGCTCTCCACTGCTCCCTGTTTTACTCTCCTACTACCATTGTCTGTTTCTCTTCCACTCTCTCTCCCTTTCTCTTCATCTCTTTGTCTCTTTCTACCCGCTGTCTTTATCTCCTGCTCCGAGTCTGTTAATCTGATGAAGCGAAAGGTTAAACATTTGGCTGGCATTAGAAAACACCCTTGTGACAACTATGTGTGTCTTTCTTGTGTGTGAGCGTCCACCAAGAGTAGATTTATCCTCCAATGCAAAGAGGGACAGGTGGTTCAGCTTACTAGAAATACCTCAGGGGAGTAGCTAAGGCAGAAAGACTGGGAGTCATTAATTTGACTTTATTAACAGTCGCAAATAGCTGAAACTGCTCCACAGAATGTGACTGGGAATAAGACTCCCAGGAGTTCAGTGGACAAACAGCAGTAGGCAACCACCAAGGAGCCATGCAACCAATCACCAAGTCATCAGCAGCAATTCGTCACACCTAAACAAAGTTGGTGGTTTGTCTGTAGCAAAATTAATGAGTGTTTCCTGATGAGCTAAGGTTTGGCTAAGGTTCGGTTTGGGTAAGGTTTGAGAGAGATGGTAGTGAAGATGAATAGAAACCAATGTTGGCTGTTAATAAGAGACCAGATGCAAACTCTGGCCTCAGGTATAAAAGTCAGGCAGTTTTTATGCCAAACCAGCCATGCTGAACTCCTCTCTGAGGGTTTTTCCAAAGGTATAACAATGTCCCTCTGCTGCTGCTTATGTAGTTAAGAGAGGCATATGCATCTTTATGACCAGAGAGTTCAACCCTGCCTCCTTAATATTATGTTTAAGCAATTTCAGTCAAATGTTCACAGACAATGTAAAATGTCGGTAAACTGTTCACTGACAAAGTATTTCACTTGCTGTCCTACACTATCCACACTTGCAATACATTATGAGTTTGTACCAACTAAAGCATGATTAAATCAGGCACTCTCAGCACCTGCTTAAAGTTAGGGAAAGATCAAGATCTCAGTTTAATATGGAAAAGTCTACAGTGACTTCTTAGTACACCCAACATCTGGCCCCACCACCTACCTATGACTTGCATTCAGCACTAAAATGAAGCAATCCCTCCACTTGGAAAAACATCATCTATGAACTTAATCCAATCAGCTATTATATTTCCCACCACAACCTAATTGGGAAAAGTAATTATATGTATAGTTTACCTAAAAATAAACAACAACATAGTCATTAACGATATTACTGTGGAATGACTCTGCTCATTGAGTTGAACGTAATGCACTGCCAAGGAGACAAAAAGTCTGAAAACTGCCTGTCTCCAAAGTAGCAACAATATGCTGAGTGGTTTATAAGAGCTAACCAGTCAGCCAATGAGTGTAACCAACCAGCCAAACAACCAATTTAACAGTCAACCATGCAGTCAGACATCCAGAAAAAAACACCACCTTGTCAATCATTCCACAACAGCAAGCCAGTTAGCCAATCTGCCCGCCTCCATGCCAACAAACCACACAACCAGTGACTCTACCAAGCCAAGTGTCCTGCCAAGATGTCACCAGATGAAACAACCACACGTTCACCCAGTTGGTCTGTCAGCGATCCAACTGAAAACCTCACTATCCCAGAGGCCAGCCATTTTTTCACTCAGTCATTTTCCCACAAAGCGAACGTTACATTTCCATCTAATGCGATGTGTTGAAGTGAGGAACGTGCAAAGCCATACGCATGATATCTCTCATCTCACGCTAAATTCACCGTCTGACACTCATTATCTTGTTCTCTCTGAGTCCTTTTCTATAAGGCTGTCCTCGGCCCTTCTCATTCTTTTTTTCTGTGCATGTGTGTCCCCATCTACTTTTTGATTGTCTTTCTGCCCTACTCTCAGATAGAGTCGAGTGTTGCAGGATGGGGATTTGGTGCAAAGTCTTTCTCACAGCACTAGAGCTTCAAAAGTAAACTGAGATCTCTCACTGTGAGTATCAATTCCTTTCTGAGTAACATTTGTGTGTGTGTGTGTGTGTGTGTGTGTGTGTGTGTGTGTGTGTACTGGTGTCTAAATCATAGTGGGTATATGGAGGGTCTCGGGTAGTCTAAGCATGCCCTCTCCCCCTATTGAGGTCCTTATACCTGCAGGGAAAATGGATTTTTGCTTTTCTTTTCTCCTCCCTTCATTCCTCCATGACTGTCGCCACCACCCCTTTCATCTGTCTGAGCAATTCAACTTTCTTTCTCATCAGCTTCCCTCTGTTTTTCTCCTCATCTATTTACCCTTTGTCCCATCCCTCCAATTTAAATACTTTCTCCTTGACTCTCTCTTTACCCTCTCCTCTTTCTCTCTCTTTCCCACCCACCTGCTTTCATTTCTTTCTCTTTCTCCCAGAGCACATCTCTCTTTCTCTGTACCGTGTGTCTCAGACAATGTTATTTTCCAGTTATTGTCTCCTGAGAGGGAATGTCACTCTACTTTTAATGCTTGTTCACCTTTGGTTTACAATGCCTCTAGGTTGTCCCCCCTTTCCAGCTTATACAAACCCACACATTACAGCAGACACTGGGGATCTGCAGTGTTTTGAAAACAAGCAGGTGAAAGACAGATTCCAGCATCCCATATGAAACTTGAAGGGCACTCAGAGAGTGCACACCGCCGTCAAGGCCAACGGTCCACTCTTCAAAGATAAACAAATCAGGCGGCTGTGGCTCAGGTGCAGATCGCCTACAGATCACAAGGTTGGCGGTTCGATCCCCACCTTCTCCTGTTCACATGTTAAAGTATCCTTAGGCAAGACATTGATCCACAGGTTGCTCCCCAGCCATTGGGGATGTATGAGCCAGTGCAATCCTAAAGCCTAAAGAAGATTAGAATTATGTCAAAAATAATGTTGTGCCTTGCTGAAGCCTCATCGTGTCAGCTGTGCATCTATTATGCACTTTCTAAATTGGAAATATTTCACATACTGAGCATACATTTGTGAAAACCAGAAAGCACCATTTTATTGTGTACATATGTACACATATCAAATGCTGAGACTGACATAACATCATGAATATAGCATTCACAAGGAGGAAATTACATCAACTACTGTATATGTGTACAATTATCAACCCCAGAGAATTACTGGTAGCCTGGTTGGGGAATATGTTAAAATTTTCTACAACCTACGACTGATGATTGAGGATAATGATCCTTGGCCCATTCTACACCCTTCCACCAAGTTTCATGAAATCAGGCCGGTAGTTTTCCAGTTATCCTGCTGATAGACAGACAACCACACCGACCACCAAACCGAACTGACAACATGACCTCCTTGGCAGAGGTAATGAAGCATAAACTTCACAGGATTGGAGGCAGCAATATGCCCTGCAGCACTGTATTCTACAGTAAGTCATTAACAGAAGATGAAAAACTAATTTTTACAGCCACGACCATAAACAAGTCAGAATGGTTTAACCAGGAGTCATCGTGTGTTTTCTATAGACGATAATCGCACTGGATCATTATTTGGAAAAGGAGCTATTAATGAAACTTGCTCCATCATCATCATCTGTCCTCTTCTATGTGCTTCTGCAAGTGTCTGAATGCGAGGCAGGCACCACGATCACAGATCAAAACTGTCATCTACTGGAGCTCTTAGACAGCACCTATACAATGAAAGACGATGCCTTTAGGAAAACCAGCAAGATTTTGAGATTTGAATTCATGAAAACTAATGGATTGTTAAATGTAGAGCCCTCGGGAAAGATGCAAGACCTGCAAATGACACTGGGAACATTTGAAGGATTTGAAAATGTTGCACTGTGGCTTCCCGAGTGGTTGTTAAAACAAACAAACAAAAAAACAACAGCAAAGCATGCTGACACACCCCACCCAATGATCCAACTCATGGCCACTCAATGAAAAATTTTTCAATGAAAAATTTGAGTTTTTCACTGTCCAGTTGTGGGCAGTGAAAAAAAAGGTTGTGGACAGAGCTTTTATATGGCAAACTTGTTCGTAAACAGTTGTTTATTTACACATTCAGCAAATATTGAGGAAAATTTGGAGTCATGGTTCTGGCCACCCGATGAATGTAAGTCCAATATTCACTCCCGTTCTAAAATTCATTCAAGTGATCATTCTCTGTAGGTTCATCACTAGAACCAACACCTTTCTCATCATGAGATTGTTTTCACATTGATGTCTGATACACTGCTATAAAAGACGTCACTGCGTAGAAAGATGATGTTCTCATTCTTCATCCCCCCTACAAACCTCTGATTGGTTGATTGTTTGTCCATCCTGGGAAAAACAGGCATCAGTGAGCTCAACACCACATTGGTTTGAGCAATTTGGGGATGGAGGCAGTGTCTCAGAGGACTGAAACCAACCTACACATTATCGTCTTTAAACTAGAATCTATGAGCTTCATCAAATGTGTTGATGTTTTTGGATAGCGTTCAACAGCAGTTAAATCTGCCACTGAGACTGACGCTCATATTAGTCTTCATTCAGACTGACATCCTTGGTTGCAACAAAGTGACGGCAGGATGTGTGAGCGCTTCAGGGTCTTGTCGGTGACCTCGGAGAGAATGGGACATATCATTCCACAGCAGCTCCAAAGCTTCCGGGCAAACCCAGGGCATACTGCATGAATTAAAGGAGCCTGGGAGTCTTTGTAGAGGTCACGAAAAGGATCAATGCCGAGTCTGAATGGCAATCATTTTGCCTTAGGCCAGCAAAGTTCTATGCTGTACTTAAGAATTCAGCTGGGATTTTCAGCCTTACAACAAGACCAAACAACAAGTAGCTCTCATATTCTGTTTTCCTTCATGGCATTTGTTTTGTGCCTCACACTGGGAATGACTCCTGTGTGAACTCATCAGAAGATTACCAGTCAGCATTGTCTGGACACATTGGCGGAGAGGGAACAGACCTTCCTGCTGTAAACTGGACTATCACCACACCAGCCGTCATTCAAAAACCTTTTTTTTTTTTTTTTTTTTTTTTAATACAACTGTGTAACTGGGCCCTAGCATGGCTCACACACTAAGAGATTGATGCAAGTCCAAGTTTGTCCAAGTTGTTTGAAATATACTAAAGAAAAACTGGGAAGTTAGCATGACAAAGATGATGATGAATGGATGGATGGATTGAGTGGATGAAGGATATAGATGAATAGATGGATGAAGTAACAGGCCAGTGAATGCACAGCAGGGTATAAAGACCAATACAGACAGGTTTCAGTTTTCAGTAAAGCCAGGATGTTGTGATACCTTGTATATGGACATTTGCACTATTTAGAAGAAAAGTAAAGTCCTGTAAACCACTAAAATAACTGCTGATGTAAAACTGACACATATGTCAGCATTTGTTAAACTTTTTGTTTAGTATATAGCACACATTGATACACATCTGTCAGCTCTGGCTAGCGAACATAACACATTGAAATCCTTCCTTCCATTCCTTCCCTATTAAACTTTTCCTACGGATCACTTTGTGATTTGTGCAGTTTGTGGCACAAAAACAACTTTTCATGTTGATATCCAGATAAGCTGTCAGTCAGTGTGGCTTGTTTTGTACCCCCCCGTATCAGGACTTTCTCACAAAGACATCACTTGGAGACCCACATATAGCCAAACAGTGATATAATGAGACAGATTGAAGACTCAACAGCCTCCTTGGCCATCCTGATGTCACTGTTCCACTGTCCAATATGTGGTTTGTGTCTACTCTTGTTTCTCCTATAATTCACTGCTGATGACTGTCACCAAAACAAACCATTTATAGTGATTTGCAAAATGTGTGAGCAGCGTGGGTGTCAAGGTGAAACACCACACCAATTCCTGGAAAGTTGACACATTCTAGAGAAGATTCATTGTCGAACCTTGGCAGCATATGGAGATAAATGAAGCATCAAACTGCACATAGTAACAATTTTTATATCAGATTACACCCATTGTACCTATCTAAGGCAGGCTGTGCTGCAACTGAGATAAATCTGATGTGTTCATTGTCCCTGCATCAGCCCGATTTCACCTCATGTCAGTCATGTCAGGTGGAAATGTGAAACTAATCCTGAAAAATTTGCTTTTATCTCAAGGTGCAGTGGGTGGATATACAGGGCAGCATATGCAGGTTTCCTTATAATAACAGCAACAATATATATCAGATCAAGGGTAATAAATACATATATTCTCCCATAGGCTTTCCAGTTGGTAGCTCCCTATGAGGACTCAAGGTGCTGTGCCTCTATGCGTGCGTGTGTGTGTGTGTTAATAAGAGACCCTGAGACAATGACAGACACCAAGCCCTAATTAGGTTGTCATGCTGAGAGAGCGAGGGAGAGACAGAAAGAGAGGGAGAGGGAGCTTATTAAGGAGGATAGGTGTCAAGCTCTGGCAGGAAAAGGAGGTGGGAGGAGAGCAGGGGGGTGGGAGGATGATGAGGGGGAGGGTGATGAGGGGAGGTAAAGAGAATCGGGTGCAGACAGGGAGAAGCAGGAGGAGCGGGAGAGTGAGAAGGGGAGGACAACGGGAGAGGAGCAGGAGGCCAACGAAGAAAAACAGGAGACGCAGGAGAAAGAGGCGGCAGCTGGTGAAATGAAGGGAGATCAGATCAGGAGTGGGAGGGAGGAGGTGATGGAGGAAAGGCGCAAAGGGAAAGAAACAGGAGACAGCGAAAGGTGGCGAAGGTACCGGCGGCAGAGGAGGAAGACATGCAGGATCAAGTGGAGAGGGGAGATGGTGATTTATGGCACACAGCAAGAGGAGAGCTGTTCCTCGAGTGCTGCCAGTGTGTAGAGTTTCAAAGCAGACGATGGAAGGAGTGAAACAAAGGTGGGAAATCACTTCAAGTAGCTTTATCCCCTTTGGTTAAAGAATACTCCTGGTTAATGACAACTCTTCCATTCATAGTTTTAGCTGTCATTCCTATCAGCGATGATGACATGTTCACCATGAAGTTGCTGAGATTTGGGAAAATGGCCGGTGCTGTTGTCAACAAAGGGAGAGTTTAGCATGATTATCGAAACGTGTCTGAAAAGAAAGTGAGCACATCCAGAGGAGCTGTGGGTGAAGGAGTGTTGTTTCCACTGGACAGTTTGGGGAATTATGTCACTGTTCTGATTTATCTTCCAAATCTGGAGGCTGCGTGACTTAAATGGTGCGTTTGATTGAGCAGTCGCTAAATAATTCATTGTGGACCTCCAGAACAGGTTGCCCTTCCAAAAAAAACCTCACATCAGGTCCACTAACTCACTTCTTCCAGGGCTTTCAACCACGTCACCGCTTTCCGCAGCACTTCACCTAGTTGCCATGGAGATAGCTTACTTGTCATCACATATTGCACACCTTTGGCTCCATGCACACCTGTTACCACCTGGCTGAAGGTCCACACGTCACACATGATGACAGCTGAGCGATCTCAGTGACAAATGACAAAACTGCATCCACTGATGAAGATCTGCTTTAAGGTTCTGGAAAGTGGATCTTCAGAACCTTTTTTTCCTCTACAACCGGCAGGGAAAGGATTTGTGGGACAATGTGGTCTTAATTTTGAGAAATACTCGTCCTGCCAGAGGCACAGTCAGTTCCACTGAGGTGTTAAATGAGTTTATTTTCTTCAACTGGATAAAAGTGAAAGGGGACATGGAGACCCCCCTAAAGCCTTCAAAATAAACTGAAATTCACCGTAAATCATTTCAAATGCCTGTCTGAAAAATAAAGACAGAAATCAGCCAGGATGAAAAATAGCTGAATTTTCCTTTTAGGTTATTTGTTGGATTAAAACGACAAAAATCATGATGGCAGGTTACTCAAAAGTAAGCAGGAATAAGCTCTTCCCTACAGATACTGGCTGACTGTAGGCAAAATATTTACTTTTCAAAGATTTACAAGAGTGCATAATTTAACTCAGTTCATTATACGCACACACATAAAGACACACACACACCATTCACGAGCAGGTAAACAAGACTCTAAGCCTTGTTCTAGGCTACAAAGCCAACTGGTACACACAAGTCAGTACCCCACCACCCCTACTGTTGTATCAAACAAACTGTCTCTCTCACACACACACACACACACACACACACACACACACACGTATCCCTGAGGGGCCACAAAGGACTCAGGCCAAATTCTGCTGTGGTGCCAACAGCCATATTGTAAATATTCAATTTACTACACTGGCAGCATTCCACAAAACTAGCAGAGCAAATATGCAGGTGTACACACCCACACACACATGCACAAACACACACACACACACACACACACACACACACACCTGCAATATCTGGACACAGGAGACAAGTTTGACACGGTGCGACAGAGAGAAAGAAACAGCAGATATTCATGGAGAACATCTCAAAATTCTGATGATCAAACTGATGATCAGTGTTTGGAATATTGATTACTGAGGGCAGGGGGCATTTTTTTTCTCAAAATGGATAGTGCGCAGTTTTGAATAAAACCCCACGCTTGTTTTATTCAAACACCATACACACTGCTGCTTTTTGCCACTGCAATGTAAATGGGCCACCCGGGTGGAGACAGAACACTCAGAGTCAGAAATCTATTCCAAGGCTGTTCCCATGTGATGAAATCAACAATACCGAAGCAGCTCCAGGAGCACTGCTGCATGGCAGAGTGGGGCCAAAAATATTTTGTTTGCATGCTGCTAAAATCCTTGCTGTGTTTATGTAGTCTTAAGAAGCTGATGTAGTGTGGCTGGAAGTGAAACTTCAAAATAAAGTCTGTGTTTCGCTCGGTGTACTTTGACCTCGCTTCCATCTGGGGAGAGGATCAGCATTTATGTGATATTCACAATGTGTTATCGACAAAGTGCCAAGCAGAAGCAGAAATACTCCTAAACTGTGCTTCCTCAGAGAATCTAGGCAAAACCGGTTTTCAGCCATTTTATTCCAGGGTTGACTCACGACAGTGTGGAGCAACTGGTCAAGCTGCGTGCTCAGGTTACCTCAGCACACAGGTGTAGAATCCATTGTCTTCCATTTCAGCAGATCTGAACCAGATGGAGTCGTCTTCCTTGCTCAGCCTGTGGCCTGAGAAGATGATCGGCTCCTAGAGGACACCAGACAATGTGAGAGCGATAATCAAATCACAACTCTCACTTCAGTGTTTTAACGTAGAAATAGAATTACAGTCAAATAGAACAGAGGGCCTAACATTAAATGGAAAAGCAGCCAAGATGTATTAAGTAATATTGTTATCCACGGGACTCAGGTTTCAATGTATATCTATGAGATGCACATTACATGCATCATCAGGTCTAAATGTAATCCTGTTAAATCCTGTTTCGACATTCAGATAGAATCCACTGCTGGGAAACAGGGACACCGTTTTATAATAGAACATGGGAGCCCAGTATGATTTATCAGTCCCTCTAGTTTCTGTGTATTGGCCATGACTCAAACTCTAGCAAGGCCAAAGGAAGCAACAGTCCCCTTCTTGGTGTGGATCCCAATTACACACCCAGTACTGATACAATATGGACAATATACTGATCTTTACAGTAGACTGTGCGTGCTGGTGATATGCCAACATATACAAATAGCTAACAGTTTTATAGGAACAGGGAATTGAGCAGACTAGTTTGTCACTTTTCCAGTGACACATTATGTCCTCAAAACCTGCTTAGTCCTAGTACATGACTCAGATTTTTTGATACAAATCCCACTAATCTGACAGTGCAGGGTGTCCTGCTCATTGGTTGTGGTGGTGAACCCAGACAGATCAAATAAAACAAGCCCCCAAAATATCCTGCCATTCACAGACTGCCACTTTCATTTTATTTGATATGAGCTAAAATCATGATATAATTCCAAACTCAGAGTCTAAATCTTCATTTTAATATTCAGACAGCCCTCACCCCAAAAAACAGACCATAATATTTCTGCGATACAGCTTCTGGCCACCGGCGGCAGCATCGACCGCAACGCTACCGAGCAGCCCCCTAACCTGAGAGCGAGGAC